>NW_020664413.1:6450988-6455045 GCF_002925995.2 Terrapene triunguis
TTTTTTTTTTTTTTAATACTTGCATGTAACTTTTTTGGGTTTTCATCAAAAACACCAAATCAACTTTTTTCTGCTGTCAACAAATGGAAGTTTTTTTTTTCTCACAGAACATTCTGTTTCAATAAAAAGCCATTTTTTCACCCCCTGGAAAAAGGCTTTGAATAAACAATTTTGAGTAGCTCTTCTCCACACATCTCATCACATCCGGGATTTAATTCAGCCCTACCCTGGAACTGCATTCTGGGAACCCCACTTGGCTTTAGAATCCTTATGCCACTGCTGTTGTACTGCCTCAAAGGTGAAACTGCAGCAGCCTTTATATCTTTCCCTTTATTCATCCAGCATTAGAAAACTCACCATACACCCGTGAGGTCAGCAAGTGGGGAAGAAAAGGACATTCTTGTTTGAAACTGCATGTAGCCCTTGCCATCCCCCTTGAGAGAAGAAAGGGTTTCTCTGACCTGTTTCCTTTGACACTGTTCCTTAAGGGCCTGTTGCAAAGCCCATTAAGATCAATGGGTGTCTTTTCCATTGAGTTATCTGGGCTTTTGATCAGGTTCTAGTATCACAGAACAATACAAATCCTTAGACAGCTGGTCGCATGCTAGGTACCTACTTTAGCATGAGTGGTTAAAGCAATACAGTTGGGGAGAAGCATGACAGAAGTGTAAAGATGCATCACGCTACCCTTCAGACTCATCTGTCTTCCTTTAATTATACTTCATTTGCAGTTAAATCCTTCACGGGGTGATTTGTTTTTTTTTTTTTTTCTTTTTTTAATCCAGTGCTTGTAAAAAAGGATTAGGACTGGCTGTGGAGGATGTGATTGCCAAGTGAAGACATACGATGAGGGGGCTTTATAAGCATCTAGTGATGCAGAAGTAAATATAACACACAAGCTGGAATGGGTAGGCATTTGACAACTTTGTTCCAAAAACACAGTCCACCTTCTTTGGAGTTCCTCTCCAAGCCTCTATGCTGTCCATGAGCTGTAATAATGTCCCAACATTGCCCTGTAAAATGCTTTGTGCTAACCAGCTCGGGTTTTTCCTCTCCTACACAAGAAGGGCAAGTGTAGGTCTTGTTTAACAGAAGCTGGCAACATGATGGAACTTTTTTAATTGGGCTATATAATTTCTTTACTCTTTCTCACTTGAACTAGGTTTAAATGCAATTTGCTTTTATTTCATTTTTCAGACCTTGGAGTCAAACCGGGGCTCTAACCCATCTACGGGGGACTTGCTCTCTGAGCTTGTTCAGGTCACTTATTCTCAGTGTCTGTTTTCCTAATTATAAAGAGGGGACAATAGTATTGCCCTACCTCACGGAGGTATTGTGAGACTTATTGGTAGGGAAGCACCTTAAGAGGATTGTATGCAAGATACTGCTACAAAAGTGCAAAGATAATTATTAATGGTCCTAACCAATCCAGCTTGCAGGACTGTCCCTGCAGTGTTCGGGGCACATTGCTGGTGAATACTATAGAGTGCTTTATTAAATAAGGGACGTGCACCTAAAGGCAAGTGCTAACTGTGAATTATAGGATGCTGTCTCCTTAGGGATGTTTTATGAGAACAGGCTCCATTGTCCCTGCACTCAGCTATTTTCATTATTTCCTGCTGGCTTGTGAGGTCAAAGTGGCCATATCATACTGGATTAGATGCAGTCCTACACACAGAGTGTACAGGCACATGTTGCAGGTTAGAATTAAATAGCTCTCAGAGTTAATCTAATTTGGTTAGCTGTATCTTTAAGGGAGTTTCAGTCACCGATTTTTCTTGCCCCTCTTTCTGTACACAGGCTGAATTAGTAAGCAGCAGAGGGTTTATTTTTATGTGACTGTTAAATGCCAATCTGGAATTATTATTCTGTACGTGGAGCCACCATGGAATGCTTTCACAAGGCTAAAATTCCTAGGGGCTCAAGTCACACCCAGGGAAATGGGGGAGTCCAAAACCGCCTTGTTTCACTGATAAGATGAAGGTTTGGTTGGCACCTTGCTGGACCTAACTTGTCATGATTGACTTGTCTGCACCTTTTGTAGGCTCCCTGGGCTAGATTCTCAGCTGGTGTAAAGCAGTGTAACTGCATTGACTTTGGATCTACACTGAATTCAACCAGCTGAGGATCCGATCCTCTGTAAAATTTCAGACTGGGGTAGGGAGGGGAAGCTGGTAACTGTTGCCTATGCGTTTGGGTGCAGAACCTACTGTGTACCTTTTTTTTCCTGGGCATTACTGTTACACACGTGTGTGTTTGTTTCTAAAGACCCACATAAACTCCAATTCTGTGCTCTGTCTCCTGATTGCTAAACCAGTTAGTGAAAGTGACCCATTCCCTGGGGGCCAGTGCGTGGTGACCCCTGCATTCTCCAGTGGTTTGTGCCGTCTAGTTTTAAGTGCCTCACCTTTTTGGGACCTCCCAGTTACGAGGTTATTCCAATCTTTCTAGCAGCACTTACTAGAGAGAAGATTTTTCCTGATATTCAGCTTGTTTTTCTTTTTAGTTCATGCCTTTGCTCCTAGTTATTCTGTCTTTGTGCATACTCCCCTAGGGAGCCTGATCCAAACCCGTCAAGTCAATGGAAAGACTCCAGTAGACTTGGATCAGGCCCTACATAATCCATAATCCCGCTCCATCCTGTGTGTTTAAACCCTTGAAATAACTGCAGACCGTTATCCTGACCCCATACGTGTGTGTGTGTGTGTGTGTGCGCGCGCTTGCTTGCTTGCTTGCTTGCTTGCTTGCTTGCTTGCTTAGGATCTCTCTGTCCTGCTTTGCATTTCTCACTGTGAGGCAGGATGTTGCTGCAGGTCCTAAGACCACTTGAATTTGACTGTCTGTCTGCTTTTCCACTAAAGAAGCTTGGGCATTGTCTGACCAGAAGACGAAGGGTTGGGGTGTCTTCAGGCTCCTTCAATCTTGCCTGGTGGTGGTTTTTTAATCAGGTAGTTTCACTGAATGAGCTAAATTTTAGCTTAAGCTGCTTCTTTTATTACTTGGAGTTTGTGACCTTCTAAGAGGCTTATTTTATTTTTGTCTTTCTGCCAGGAAAATGTCAATGTTGCAACATAGAAAACACAAGGCTTTGAATTCTTGCCTATTTGTCAGAGAAAAGGCCCTTTTTTACTAATCGGATCTTTACTCTGTTTGTTGAAATGGAAGCTGTTCTTTAGAGGGCTTCTCCGTCTTCGTAAAGGCCCTTTTCTTTCCCCTAAAGAAAGGGCAAGAATTCAAGTACTTGTGTTTTTCCATGTTACAACATCTGTGTGTTTAGTTAGAGCACAATGCAGAGGCTTATAAAGGCCGAAGTGTTTCCTCATTGCATGGCTTTCCCCTGCAGAAAACTATCACATGATAAGAGCAGGATGGGAGCAACAGAGAGCTGACTAGGCCAAAGGCAAATCCATCCTGAAAACTGGTAGTGTGAGCTAGTTTTCACTAGAGATGGGCCCAAGATGTGGAGTTCAGATCCAGACCTGAACTCTTGCTCTCCCCCCCCACACACAAACACACAGCCCTACCTCCAGGGGGTTCAGATCTGGTTGTCTGGGTCAGATCTAACTTTCTTTTACACCAAAGAAGGAACACTGAAATAATATTAAATTAGGGTTACCATAATCCAGCAAGCAAAAAAGAGGACGGGAGGAGCCCCGCCCCTGTCCTGCCCTAGCCCTGCCCCGTCCTGCCCTAGCCCCGCCCCTGCCCCTCCCACTTCCCCCCCTCAGAACCCCCAACCCTCCCCCCCCGCTCCTTGTCCCCTGACTGCCCCCTCCTGGGACCCCTGCCCCTAACTGCCCCCCAGGACTCCACCCCCTACCTAAGCCTCCCTGCCTCTTGTCCCCTGACTGCCCCCTCCTGAGACCCTCCCCCCATCCTAACTGGCCCCCTAGGACCCTACCCCCTACCTGTACCCTGACTGCCCCAACCCTTATCCACACCCCCACCCCCAGACAGACCCCTGGGACTCCCATGCCCCATCCAACCACTCCGCACCCCCTGACAGCCCGCCCCAGAACTCCCGACCCATCTAAACCCCTCTGCTCCCTGTCCCCTG
>NW_020664413.1:6455145-6459153 GCF_002925995.2 Terrapene triunguis
CTTGTCCCCTGACTGCCCCCTCCTGGGACCCCTACTCCTAACTGCCCTCCAGAACCCCACCCCCTGCCTAAGCCTCCCTGTTCCTTGTCCCCTGACTGCCCCCTCCTGGGACCCCTGCTCCTAACTGCCCCCCAGAACCCTACCTGTACCCTGACTGCCCAAAACCTTCTCCACCCCCCCAAAAGTCCCCCCCAACTCCCGACCCCCCCCCCGTCTCTCGACTGCCCCCTCCAAAACCTCCCTGTCCCTTCTCCGACCCCCTGGCCCCCTTGTTGTTGGCCTTTCTTCACCTAATGTCTCCGTGAGCTTTCTCAGGAACTGCCTGAGCCGCTCGTCCGGCACGCTGGGCAACAGTGGGGGAGGAGCTCCAGACTCCCGGAGCCGATCTGCCATGCAGGGAGGGGGGGGGAGGAGGAGGAGGACATGCTCTCTCTGGCTGAGTGTGGGAGCTCCATGTAAGTTTCACCGGCCCGCCGGCAGCACTGCTCTGCATCAGGGGGAAGTCCGGACATTTACAAATTCCCCCCGGACGCTATTTTTAGCTTAAAAAGCCGGACATGTCCGGGGGAATCCGGACGAATGGTAACCCTAATTAAATAGAAGTGTTACTTACAGTCAACTCTGCATGTGTTTACCATGCCCTCCCCACAGATATATTAATGGGAGTTATGCCTGTGGGCATATGCTCCAAAAAGCTCAACCAGGTCCATGTTCTCTGGCTAATGGACCAAATCATGGATTCAATATATTTCGCTCCGTTCAGAGCCTAGATTCACTGGGCTAAATTCATCCCTAGTGTAACTCCACTGAAGTCCCTCAACTGCTCTAGGGATGAACTTTTGTGTGTATCTTGCAGTTGCTGCAGCCAAGTGTTAAACCCAGCACCTCCTGCAATTCAGAAGGCTCCCAGAGGGATAGCTTCTAGCTGAGCTGATAAAATGGAGCCATACAAGCTTAGGGATGGAAACCACCCAGTTGCTTGACTCAAAGCCTGCAAAGACTAATGCCTGTGCATAACTTCACTCATGCAAAGTAGCTGTATTGAAGTCAATGGGGCTACTCAGGTAAGTTAAGGTAAGCACATGCATCAGTCTTTGCAGGCCAGGATCAAGGCTCTAGTCTGTTCCACAGCTGATGTGTGATTGCCCCATCTAGGGGGGATTCCACCACCTCCACTGAGTGACTGCTCCCCTGCCGAATGGGTGTCACCATTGAGTAATCTCTCTTCTCGCTATTCACCCGACAGCTTCCTTTGCGTGATATATCCCCTTGCTTCCCCATTCACCAAGCCTGTTAGAACTGAGTTACTCATCAGGAAGTTCTTTGCGTATCCTGAATCAGATTTCAATTCTCACTAGATGGAGTGGGGAGACATCACTGCCCCCTGCTGTCCAGGTCAATATTGGGACTTCAATGTCCGCAATATGTGTTGCCAAATGAGAGAGAATCTTAACTGCAGATTTAAGAGAGAAGAAATCCTGTAATCTATGTATCTCTACTTATTAATTCTGTCCAGACTGGGTAGACTAGCCTCATGCAACAGTGAGACTGGGAATTGGAGAAGAACCGAAGGGAGTTAAGTACTCCATTCCCATTGAAATCACACATCCCTTAGGCTCCTCTGAAAACCCCAGCCCAAGCAAACTTACTCCGAAGAATAGTACTATTGACCTCAGTGCCTCCAGATAAGCTCCATTAATTCAGTGCGGATTTTTGAATCCGTAAGGACCATTGATGTGAATAAGAGTTTTAGGCTTGAGTCCTTTGCCTCTAAACAAAGTAAGCTGTTAATCAGCCATAAAAAAATGTGGGTTGTTTAGTATTTTGTGCCCAAAACTTTAAGTGCAAAAAACCCACAATACTTAAACTACACCAAAAAGTTGTACAAATCTATTACTAAAAATGCTTTTATTTTTCTAATAGTCATTTTGTTTTAGATTTAAACTTAACACAACACAATGCTGCAGGGGACTTGTTAGCATGGGAAAACCCTGAAGGAGAAATAGATAAGATGTGAATGAAACTGACAAGTCAATATTTTTATTGCCTGAACTAAGGGGATTGCAGGGTGCTGGGGAAAGCATACGTTGTGGGCAAGTAAGTTGGATTTTAAACATTATTTTGTTTTCAGTAATCTAAGGATTTTTGTCATGAGAGAGAGAATTTTTTTTTTTTTTTAAACCTGACCGTGTCCTTCTTTTAAAACACAGTTGGTATTTGCTTTTTGTCTATTTTTCCTTCAGGTTCTCCCACATAACACAGTGCTGCAAGGAAATGTTTAACTAAAACAAAATGAGCGTTCAAAAAAATCATTTTTGTAATGGATTAGTCTCTGAGTAGCCATAGTACGTGGTCACCTCACCGTCTTTAATGGTTTTTATCCCCACGAGACATATGAGATAGGGAAGTGCTGTTAGCCTCGTTTTATATATAGGGAACTGAGGCCCAGTCAGGCAATGCCTTCTGCCTTTTTAAAAGATGAATGGTAGCCCAGTAGACAGCTCTTCAAAAAGTTGGCTTTTAATGATCTGGTGAAAGCCATGTCTATTGGTCAGAGCAGGTTCTTGGCAACAGGACTCTTCCTGGGTTCCGTTTCCAAGTTCTATTACGGAGTCACTGAGGCGCTAATCCTGCAACATACCAAGCGTTGCCAAGGAGATGGTGAGCAACCTGGGCCTTGAAGGATTGAGTTTTTAACCACTCTGTGCCTCTTTTTAGCCATAGGTAAAATGGGAGGAAACTACTTTTTTCTTCAAGTGCTGATCCCTGTGTGTATTCCACTGTGAGTGCGTATGTGCTGCATGTACCTGAGACCACAGATTTCTAACTAGTAGTGTCCATTGGTCCGCGCCTGCGCAGTTCCTCCCCTCATGCTCTGTACCGAGTGCATAAGCGGAGGTGCGGATCAATGCCTCTCCACTTCCTTCTGACCAGCACGGGGCCTGAGCCAGAATCTTCTGTGTCTGTAGCAATCTTCAGAATCGGCAAATATATCTGTATATAGTTTTACCATTCTTAGTGTTTGAGTAGTTTCAGTGTTTCTATAGTCTAGTTCGTTTGAGTCTTCCCCCACTTTGGGGAGCTTCTCCCCAAGGAGAAGGACTATGCCCAGAATCCTGGAGTTAAATGACTGTTTGTTTGTCCTACCCATGCTCCTTTTCCATCTGTAACTAATGCCAGCACTGCCTTGAGAAGGTGCCCAGCACTGCCAAATGCAGCATTTGTTACTCCTTCTCTCCCTGAACCTATAAGGGACAAGAGTTTTGCCTGTGGAAACACTTCCTGGAAAATGCCCTGAGACACTAGTCAGATCCAGGCTGGGGAGACCCCGCTGTATGATGGCCTCTGAGCACACACTCCGAAGCAGAGCCCGAAACCGCTAAGCCTAAGGAGTGCCTCAGGCCTCTTGCAAGAGTAAGGGACATTGTCATGGCCATAAGGAAGAAACTGGGAAGAAACTACTCCAGTGAGAGAGCGTCCTGCTTGTACAAGACTTTCTGATCTCCAAAAAAGTGTTCTATAATTGCTACCTACTATTAATAAGATTTTTGTACTTCAGCTGTTCCTATTACTGGACCCATCAATGTCAGAAAAACACCTGAGAAGGGGTGTAAATTATATCTAGAACATATGGGGTACCTGGTATATCATCTCTCCCAGTTTACATAGCACTGAACACTTATACTCTAAAGGAGTCTGCTAGAAATTAAACTGGGGCTCTTGCCAGTCACTTACATGACCCTTAACTATTCACACAATCTAAGGCTACGTCTACACTACCCGCCTGAATTGGCGGGTAGAAATCGATCTGTCGGGGATCGAATTATCGCGTCTCGTCAGGACGCGACAATCGATCCACGAATCGACGCTTGTACTCCACCAGCGCAGGTAGAAGTAAGCGCCGTCGATGGGGGAGCCGCGGCGGTCGATTTGCCGCCGTCCTCACAGCAGGGTAAGTTGGCTCGGATACGTCGAATTCAGCTACGCTATTTGCGTAGCTGAATTTGC
>NW_020664413.1:6459163-6509147 GCF_002925995.2 Terrapene triunguis
CACACACACACACACACACACACACACACACACACACACACACACACACCCGTAGTGAGGACATAGCCTAAGATGTACTGAACCTTCATCCCTTTCTGTTTTATAGTTTAGTTGTGGCCTGGCCTGGATTAACCGATGTACACTCTCAGCAGGGGTCCTGACCATCAGGTTTGGGAAGGTGGCACTACACCAGGCCACACCTGAGCAGCACGGTGACCCTGTGCATTAGATCGCAACACCACTCACTCAAATTTGGCCCAAGGGGTGGCTGGGCCAAATTTGAGTGAGTGGTGTTGCGATCTGGTGCACGGGGTCACTGTACTGCTCAGCTTTGGCCCGGCTGCCCCTCTGTCATGACAGGGGAGTCGTCTGGGCCAAATTGAGTAAAGATGGAGGATGCCTCCAGTTGCATGGTGTGCAGGGCCCCAAAATGCTTTAACCTGGTGCCAGATGCTGTTTTACAATTGGAATGCTCACTCGCCTTTCTATGAACACCGTGACCAAAAGCCCTTTAAATAGAAGCTGCTGACCCGGCAACTCTGTCGATGGTGGCAAAGGTCCAAGTGAGGCAGGAGCCCACCCCCATGATGTCAGAGTCTGGTGTTCCGTGCTGCCCCAAGGGAGTAGTAACTGGAGACCGTAATGTTCGCTGATTCCATAACTGAGGAGGGAGCGCCGGAGGGGAGGTTGTAGAAATGTTTACGTGTCTCATGGAAGGCTTGAGCTCTTGGAGAGCAAGGAAAATATTTCTCGAGCAAGGCTAGTCTGCAGAATGGTGTGCTGCACTAGAGAGTGATACACAAAGCATCCCTGCCTGAACAGTGTAGTCTGTAAGTCATGCACAAGACAGACCGGGCAAAGCAAACATCAGAAGGGCTGAGGAATTCCGCAGGAAAAACCATAGGATGACTGTCTTTCCTAGCCAGCTAGTGGCTTTAGGGTGATCTATTTAGGAGTGGCCCTGAGGCTCTCCTCCTTTGGCCGGGAGCAAAAAACTGTGCAAAATAATTCTTTGGTCTTGGACAAGGACTGTAAACAAAAAGCAATTGTTCCAATATGTGGCCCAGCTCCACGTGGTCAGCTGGTTAATGGAGTAGCCGAGTCATCTGAACTGGTGCCTACCTCCCCTCCTAGTCTCCAGTGTGGGGAAACGGCGAGATTGGCAAGGCAGAAATTGAGGATATTAGCCATGACCAGTCAAAGAGCTGATGCACCTAATTCAGCATCCTGCTTTTGGCAGTAACCGATGCTTGTTGCTTTGGAGGAAGGTGGAAGCCATCTAATCCTGTGCAGGGATGGTAGGTGTAGCGAAGGAGATAGTACAATGAAGGTTGGATAGCAATGGCACAATGCTGGGGGGGAAGAAGGGGGGCTGATAGCACTTCTCACTTGACTAGCTCGTGTGGTTAGTAATGTTTTGTGATTCCCCAACCAAACCTTCTACTTGATTTGACCAAGGAAGCAAACCAGTAACCTTGAATGGCACCTGTCAGATCTCGACAGTCATCTCAGTGAAGGTAGGAACGTGAAGAAAGATGTAATGTAGTGACGGCAGTGCCAGCAGAATGACTAACAATCTTCTCCCCTCCTCCCCTATACTAGTCCTAGACACTGCGGGACAAGAGGAGTTCAGCGCTATGCGGGAGCAATACATGCGGACGGGGGACGGGTTCCTTATAGTCTATTCAGTCACAGACAAAGCCAGCTTTGAACACGTGGACAGGTTCCACCAACTGATCCTCCGAGTCAAAGACAGGTGAGTGCACTGGAGGGAAGAGCTCCCTTAATGCGAATCCTTGCTGCTTTGGAGGCATTATGCTCCAGCGGGTAGAGCACTGCACTGGGACTCACGAGATCTGGGTTCTAGTCCTAGCTCTGCCACTGACCTGCTGAATGACCATGGGCAAGTCACTTCCCCACTCTGTGCCTCAGTTTCCAGATCCATAAAATGGGGTAAAGTCACTTACCCTCCTTTGCCAAGTGCTTTGAGATCTATAGATGGAAAGCGCTGAGAACTAGGTGGAATTATTATTATTTATTATTCAATGAACAGCATCTCTGTGTACTTGCATTTAGGTGTCTGGGAATGAATGGTTGATGGAAGATTTACATGGGGTGGATAGTTCAGTTGTCTAACACTTGTGAATAAAAGAGAGAAGGCAATATTCAAGCTCTAAACCAGTGGTAAGCCAATACTTCAGAAAGATCAAAGAGGAAGCTCACAGGGTCTTTTTATCTTGTTAATAATTCACTCTTCTCCATCTTACCACATAAGTGTTTTCCATTTTCACTGGGTGGAGTGTGAATTTAGATCACGCATCCCTGCAGCTTTAAAGCACTTAATTTTTCCATTCATAATTTTTTTTTTTTTTTTTTTTTTTTAATCAAGGGAGCGCTCAAGAGAAGTTGCCAGAGGGAGTCAGTCCTTGTTGCTGGCTTTTTGGCTCTGAATAACTCCCCAAAAGGAGGGGTGGACTTATGTGAGGTTTACTGCTGGAATGCTTTTCCACTGAAGTGTCCAATACAAAGCCCACAAGAGTGGGAAATGAAGGAAAAGCTACCCTTTTACTGCATCTAGATGAACATAAATAGCAATCATTTCATTTGCCTCCTAGATACAGAAGTGGGATTTTCTCCATATCTACCACATTCTCTCAAAACCTGAGCCTAAGCTAGGTCGACAATGAAGTCTTTGTAAGTTGAGAGAGAACAAGACAGTGTTCTATAACCTGTTATGAATAGACATGCGTTTTATCTAATTAAATTCAATGAAAATGTGTCACCCTTTTGGTTTTGATATGAAACTTTCCTCTCTCCCCCCACCCCTTCAGCGATGTTGTTAACCCAAACACAACAGCTTGTGTATGAGAACTGGGAAGTGAAATTGACTAGAAAGAAAAATGTTCTCCTTTTTCCAGCTCAACCTGAGTGAAGTGCATAAAGTAAACAAACCGTTCAAATGATAAAAAGTAAAGTTAGCTTATTTAAAAGCTGGAATCATTTTAATTAGCCAACGCTCTATTAGCAGCCTGGGTAAAGGGTTTTCATACTACGTGGCACTGAATTCTGAACTGAGCTCGGTAGTTACTCCAGATTCATACCAGTGTAACTGAGAACAGAATTGGGCTGTGTTTTCATATAACAATCCTATGTCCCCCTTAAGCATTTATTTTTGGAGATTTTAAATCCAAGAGGTTTCCTTCTTTGGAAGAGTTGTTTAAAAGACAGTGCTTTTTTCAGTACATTTAACTGTTGTGTAGTCAATAGCTGCATTTGCCCTGTTCAACTAGCAATCATACAACTCACTACAGGGAACAATGTCCAGAGTTTTATTTCTGACGTAAACAAGGCAAATTACATACTGTCCAAATTTAGTCGGTTTCTACCACTGTGCTGCCAACCAGAGAAGAATGGATCATTGAAGAGAGCAAAGCGCTTACCCCAGAATAGGCATAGAATCAAGATCCATTATTGCTCAGACATTTAATTAAATCCGTATTATCATAATTAACTGTAAGAGTAAATGGAAATTCAAAAACCTGTGTTTAGTGTATCTCCAGCCACAGTTATGAAGCAGTATGTCACAGAAAAGACAGAGTCTTTCTCTGTCTCAGTGAAAAAAAGACATGGAAACAGATGCTGAAAATTCATTTGAACTTAAAGTAACTCCAGTCAAAACTTTTATACAAATAAGTAAGGCTTGCTACTTGTCATGGCAAATAGGAAAAAATGCTGGCCCATGATATTTTATTATATTTTTTTTTCCAAGAAGAAATAGAGTTGGGGAAAATCAATTGTTTTACAGTAAAATAGTAAAAACCATTTCATCTTATTTAGCAGTTTTAAAACTAGTCAAACCCCATTCAATACTCCACTCCATTGGATGTACATAGGGCCTGGTGGGTAAAAATTCATGGGAGAGTCTTGCTCAGTAGAATACTAGCATTAATGACCAATCATGATTGTTTTGGGGGGGCGGGACCTAAAAGACACATGGCCAGATCATCAGTTGGTGTACACTGGCATAGTTCCATTGATCTATGCTGATTTACACCAGGTTAGGATTTAGCCCAGTTTTTGTCATAGAAGCCATAGAAGTGTCTGTAGACTGTTAGAGCAATTATTGTAAAGTTAGGCAACTTTTGATACTTAAGGATAGTAGTTCACTCCCTTGTATTTTTAGAGGCAGGAGGCACTAGGTAATAGTATTGTTCCTGTAGTCCACCAGCTCCTGAATAGGGAATATTCCAAATAGGCCTTCAGCATATTTTTGGTACCTCACAATAACTGTGTATTGAAATCAATTTGTTGTCAGCCACGAAAATATTCCCAGTATGTTCCTCTGCGCTTCTCCCCCGCCCCCTCAAAAAAATAATGTTGCCATATGGACACCGCATCATTTCCCTCCAGTTCTCATTTGCGAGCATAGTTCTGAGACATGGCTTGAGTGAAACTAATCAGAAGCCATAACAAGAAATGTTGGAAATCTGCCCATTTTCTCTTGATTACAATGTCTTTGGATGCCTACACTAATTTTCTTCCATGCGTATGGACCAATATTAGTTAAGTACTGAAGTTGTGTAACTGATAGGAATCTTGGATCATGGTGGAGCTTGTTCTTAAACTATAAGAAAACAGCAGCTTTGATTACTTACAGGCACATCAGCTATTTGTGTACAACTTGTAATGTGCTAACTACCAAGGAAAATATCTTGCCTAGGTAATGTATAAATAGATATGAGTCCTGCTTTTGTGATGATGTATGATTGCTTGATCCTGCTTGTAATTATAACTAGGCTTGGCAGAATTTGATTTTTATTTTTTATAATTTCAAAAGATAATATTGATGTTTATTTTTAAGCTTTTTTTAAAAATTTTTTATCAGTTTTCACAATTCCATGAAGTTTTGGGCTTTAAGCATTTTTTCCCATTTTTAATTGATTTTCAGTTTTAACAGTTGCGGGAAATTAGGGGGAGGGGGACTGATAATTATTTTATGACTGTAGACATTGAGATTCAAAAGTTAAAACTTTCTACACGGTTAACACACATTGTCAATATCACATATCAAAATGTACAAAGTAAAAATTCTTAAATCAACAAATCATATCTGTTTTCACTATTCATCCACTAGTCCATTTGTTACATGTGTAATCCAAAAGTCTAAATCCCTGGATTTTGGCTCTAATAAATTCTCAGGCAGCATTTTTCATTGATAATAATCAAAATATTCAGATAAAGAAAGTGTTTTTCATCAGTTTGTGTGTGTACAGTGAAATCTGTTTACCAATATTTACCGATTAAAAATCTAATCCTTCCGAGCCTAATTATAACTCATCTGCTAAATGCCTACATGCTGCATCTTTCTAGCTGAAAATGCTAGATGGTGGTAGTCTTTGAAAAGGAAGCTTACACTGAAAGGCTCCTCCATATTGCTTTCTTGCAGAGAGTCTTTTCCAATGATATTGGTGGCCAACAAAGTTGATCTAATGCATTTGCGGAAAATCACTCGGGAACAAGGAAGAGAAATGGCCACTAAACATAACGTAAGTTTGTGGGTGTTTCTTTGTTTGCATGTTGTTTTGGCAGTTGCACTGCTTTTAAGTTCCATTCCAGGCATTCAGAATGGGATTCATTCCGCATTTGGAGTTTAATTCGATCACTTCGCTTATAATTAAACACTTGCAATTCCATTTTCAAATAAAAGGCAAAGAAAGTAGGAGAGAGAGAGAGAGGTTACTTCCAGTGGGGCCAGTTCTGTACACCATACTATAGCAGAGCTATGATGATAAGAAAGTCATTAGAGAGATAAGGTGGGTGAGGTAATATCTTTATTGGACCAATTACTGTTGGTGAGAGACAAGCTCTTCAGGTCTGGAAAAGGAACCGCCCCCTCCCCCCAGCTTCTCGAAAGCTGGTCTCTCTCACCGGCAGAAGTTGGTACAATAAAAGATATTCCCTCACCACCCACCTGACCTCTCTAATATCTTGGGACCCGCATGGCTACAGCTACACTGCACACATGATCATAAAGTCATGTAATGCAAGTTATTTGCAGGTGGGTGGAATGTGCCTGTAAGATGGACAAAATGCACTCTTCAAATGAAAATGCAGAAAAGGTAGTTAGAGATACACAGGGCCTTATTCTGATCTCGGACGGTTGTCAATCAGGAGTAAATCCATTAATGATGATGAAATTACATGAGTGTAAAACCCATATAAATCAGACCCAATATCTCAGTTCCCTGTTATCCATACTGCAGTTTGGCTCCAGAAATGGCTCCCAAGTAAGATTATAATCACCATTATACTAGGTTAATCCCTTCTAAATGCCCACAGTCATGGAAAAGACTTAATGGAACTTGTCGCATCCCAATGGATAACATAATGTGAATTATTCAGGGTATATTTATTCCCACCCCTGTAAAGAAGCTTTTGTGGAAGAGCAGAGAGCCAGTCAACCTAAACAAGAACAACACACGGCTCCTGTGTTGTGCTCAGTTTCAGTGGTGTGGAAGGTGCTGTATGTGCAAATGCAGAATTTTCAAATGCAATATCAGAAGCCAGGGTTACAAATATGGCTCTTTGCTAGGTCTGTATGCTACAAGTGACCACAAAAGTCCATTTGGCTGCCAATAGAAAATGACCTTCTCTGTCACCTGAACAGAAGCTTTTCTAAGTCTGAAAGGTAACTGTAGAAATCACCATTCAAGGACCTTAAAATGCAGTGTAGCAAGGAAGGGATCTTTGGCAGGTGTTTGCTAAAAAACTATCTCCAACAAACTTCTGGCAGGCATGGTAAATAGTTTCTTTGTTTGTGTGGTCTTCATGTCCTCAAGTACTTCTCAGGGGAAAAGAACATCTCTCCTAATAAACTCTGCAATTACTCTCTTCCCCCCCCCCCCCAATCTGGAACTTTATGCTTCCAACTGTTTTGTATGTTGCACATTTTATAGGATGGGGTGATCTTTGGTAGTGTCTTTGTGTCCTTTCTGTGAATTAACCTTGATGTCATGGCAACATTTCACTTACTTGCCTTTCTCCTGGCAGTATAACCTTCACTTTGTGCCCCAAACTCCAGTGTAGCACAGCTGTACGTTGTTACGCAGAGGCTACATTCCACCCTTTGCTCATTTCAATGGTGAGTGAAGTGATCTCTATATGTAAGGTGAAATCTTGGCTCCATTAAAACCAGTGGCAAAACTCCCATTGACTTCAATGGGGCATGGAATTCCATGGTTGAGAACACCCTTATTAAACAGTCTGTTGATCTAAGAGACTACCTGAAATTGTCCCCAAAGAAACAGTCCTTCTGCCTTAGTCATTATAGGATAACCCTCTGTTTTGCTTCTAGTCCCTTGGGTTGTCACTTGAGATAGGTTCATTGTCCACATGTAAGATGTTACTAGTATTTATTATGCTGGGCTTTTGTCTTTCAGATCCCGTACATAGAAACTAGTGCGAAGGACCCACCTCTGAATGTTGATAAAGCCTTCCATGATCTTGTTAGAGTAATCAGGTGAGCTATAAAACACTTTACTCAGCCATCTATTAACCTCCATTGGCAGGAGGCTCATGAATCCTTATAACACATGGAACCAAGAACCTGATCTTTTATTCTTTATTAGGGTTGCTTGTTCCATACCCACACGCAACTATCAAAATGTAGTTATCTTTTAAGGTATAAAATCTTCATTGTCAGTGCTAAACATTTTGAGATCTAACTGCATATAAAAAATTTAAAATATAGTGGATTCACCTACAATTCATCCAGACACTACGTTAGTGATCAATAACAACATGCAGTATTGGCATACAAAAACTGTGGGCCAGATCCTCCGCTAATGTAAATCAGCATAACTCCAGTGAAGTCCAGGGGTTATACCAATTTACACTCTATCTGGCGTAATATTGTATTCCTGAAAATCAGATGGAACACCCGAGCAAAACTCAAATCCATAAAAATCAGAAAATAAAATGTCAAACAGTATATCTACATGTATAACCTTCTCCCGCAGACATACTGTCCGTTTCCCCTACCCAATCTTCCACATACATCTTGGGTCACATCCAGACATCCTTAACTCTGACCTCTGTTTTTGATGCCAGTAATCTTTTGAGTGTGGCTCGCACCTGTCTTTGGAAATTTGCTCATGGTTCTCCCAGGTGTCCTTCTTGTTTTAAGACTTGGAATCTTTTGATTTCCATAACTCCACTACATTTTTCACCCCGTTTCAGATGTGACTTCAAAATTAAAACTTTCTCTGTGTTGGAAGTAATATAAAGTAGAACCTCACTTAACCGAAATTAACAGCAGGAACCCCAGCCTCCAGGGCGGACAGCCAGAGCCCTGCCACCCATTCTCCAGTTTATCTGGATTTTTGGTTATCTGATCTGGCCCCAGTCCCAGTTGGATTAGATAACCAGGGCCCCATTGTATTTAATACATAGCATTGCTTTTAGGGCAGTACTCCAAAGTAGACAGTGGACTGAATAATATTACAGTAGAACCTCAAAGATACGAACACCAGAGTTACGGACTGACTGGTCTGCAAGCAGCATTTAGTCGTGTATATGACCTAATCCACTGGAATCTGACACACACATTCGTGTATATCATTGGTTTCAGTTGACCTCATGAGGGCTGTAATATAAAAATACAGGATTAGTGTGTGTATATAAAAATCTCCATCACTGAAATGCAGCCACCTTTTGTTGTGGCAAGGAGCGGGGGCTTTGGGGTGTTTGTTTCTGTTTGGCAGCACACATGCGTATCACACAGCAGCTTTTTAAGTAGGGGAAGTGAGTAACCCAACCGAAACTCCAGGAAGAATTTTCATTAGGCAGAATTTAATCACAAAAGGACAAAAACACTAGGGTTTTGGTAAGAATGCACCTACTCTGAGATGAGTGCAGGGGGACCTGGAACTGTCATGAGTGGCCCCCGTTTCACTTGTAGTCCAAAACACAATACAGATAACAGCATCTGGCATTTGCTGAGCAAAATTACTGTAGAGGCAGTTAAACTATTGTACTGTACAGAAGAGTCTCAAAGCTATTTCCACCTTGCTTTTGTTTGCTGACTTCCTGAATCAGTGTAAGTCTGTGAATGAGGATGGCATTGTTTGGATTTCCATTACACTGTCATTTTGATTACAATGTCTGGTTGTTTTCTTGTGGCCAAAACTTGAAGGAATTGGCTATTTTCTGTACTGAAGGTGACATTTCACTTTTTCCACCCACTAAGTAGTGAAACGTAAGCCAATTTGTATAAGAAACAATGTGGTCTACTGGATAAGCCATGGGTCTTCCATCTTGGAGAGCAGGGCTTTGTTTCCAGTCTTGCCACAAACTTCGTCCGTGGCCTTTGGCAAATTCGTTTCACTCTCTGGGTGAAATCCTGGCCCTGCTGACATTAATGGAATTTTGCCCAGGATTTAATCCCTGTTCTCCAGTTGCTCAATCTGGAATATGGACCTGTGCATGTTTTCCACCTCCAACACTGATAACTTTTGTAAAATATTTGGTCTCTGTCTTCTTTTTATGATCCCAATTGTGCCACCTGCAGAATCTTTAAAGGCCTTAGGTTTGAATGTGTTTTTTTTCCACTTCAGTGACCTGTAGTTCTGCAAACAGATTTCTTCTATAATCATAGGACTGGAAGGGACCTTGAGAGGTCATCTAGTTCACTCCCCTGCACTCAAGGCAGAACTAAGTATTGTGCAGGGCTGGCTCCAGGCACCAGCCCAGCAAGCACGTCCGCGGCAATTCGGCAGCGGGTCCCTCGCTCCCTCTCAGAGCGAAGGACCAGCCGCCAAATTGCTGCCGAAGACTGAAGCGGCGGCGGTAGAGCAGATCGCGACTTTTTTTTTTTCTTTTTGCTGCTTGGGGCGGCAAAAACCCTGGAGCTGGCCCTGGTATTGTGTAGACATTTTCCTAACAGGTGTTTGTCCAACCTCAATCCATTGCTTCTTGTCCTATCCTCAGAGGTTAAGAAGAACAATTCTTCCCCTTCCTCCTTGTAACAACTTTTTATGTACTTGAAAACTGTTATCATGTCCCCTCTCAGTCTACTCTTCTCCAGATTAAATAAACCCAGTTTTTTCAGTTTTCCCTCATAAGTCATATTTTCCAGACCTTTAATCATGTTTGTTGCTCTTCTCTGGACCTTCTCCAATTTGTCCACATCCTTCCTGAAATGTGACGCCCAAAACTGGACAGAATACTCCAGCTGAGGCCTAATCAGTGCAGAGTAGAGCAGAAAAATTCCTTCTCGTGTCTTGCTTACAATACTCCTGCTAATGCATCCCAGAATGATGTTCGCTTTTTTTGCAACAGTGTTACATGTTGACTCATATTTAGCTTGTGATCCACTATGACCCCCAGATCCCTTTCCGCAGTACTCCTTTCTAGGCAGTCATTTCCCAGTTTGTATGTGTACAACTGATTGTTCCTTCCTAAGTGGAGTACTTTGCGTTTGTCCTTATTGAATTTCATCCTATTTACTTCAGACCATTTCACCAGTTTTTCCAGGTGATTTTGCATTTTAATCCTATCCTCCAAAGCACTTGCAACCCCTCCCAGCTTGGTATTGTCTGAAAACTTTATAAGTGTACACTCTAGGCCATCATCTAAATCATTGATGAAGATATTGAACAGAACTGGGCCCAGAACTAATCCCTGTGGGACCCCACTTAATATGCCCTTCCAGGTTGATTGTGAACCATTGATAGCTACTCACTGGTAACAGTTTTCCAATGAGTTATGCACCCACGTTGTAGTAGCTCCATCTAGGTTGTATTTCCATAGTTTGTTTATGAGAAGGTCATGCGAGACAGAAGGTCAAAAGCCTTACTAAAGTCAAGTTATACCACATCTACCTCTTCTCCCCCCCCCAACCACAAGGCTTGTTACCCTGTCAAAGAAAGCTGTTAGGTTAATAACTAATGCTATCAGGTGAAGCTATAGTTTTTCCATATGAGTTGGAAGAATTGGCTTCCCCAGCAATGAAACTTGTTAGGCATTTATGCACAGGTGCCTCTCTGTTAGTGTTTATCTTACCACAGCTTCGAGTCAGCATCCGTCGAAAGCAGATGGTACTACCCACTCTTCCAAAATCCTGTCAAGCTGGCAGAAGGAGGGTGTGGGCGGATAATTATTGGAGAGTTACAGATATAAGTTGGCAATGTCCCTGGATGTTTCTGAACTATTCTGTACCTTGTAATTAGTAGGCTAGGCATTAGTATTTATTACATTGAGCTCTTATCACTATCCAATGCTATTCTGAAAAATCACTACAAAATAATTGGTATGGTGGGTCTCCCTATATATAGTTTCTCAGTGACTCCAGGTCAAATGTTCTCAGTTAACAAGCTAAATTTAAAAATGTATATTCTGTATGTGCCAGCCCTCCAAATGGACCCCAGGGCCTTACAGTCATGTCTGGGTTCTTTCCTTCGTGTGCATCAGTAGTTGTTATAAAGGTTCCACCAGCCAAATTAGATACCTGTTCAGCCTTGTTGCCTTCAGTATTAAAAAAAAAAAAAAAAAAAAAAAAAAAATTGTGCATTCATTCAATTAAAGAACAGAAATGATGCTACATGACTTAGCTGGCCAATCGAAACGAACTACATTTTGCTGAACTGTTTTGAGAAGACTGTTGAAAGACTATCAAGGATTAGCCACAATCAGAAATAGGATAAAATCATCTGTTAAATTTTTTGTCACAAATTGTTAGCTCAGCTGTAGTCAGGAAAATGTCATTTAAAACTTCCTAATGCTCTGCATCTATCTCCAAATTGCTTCACGAACATAAGGGGCTAGCTCTTGACAGGACCTGGGGCATGAGTCATACTCTGATGGATACCATGGCAACTGTCAGCCAACGGTTGTGCTCCTTCTGAGTAGAGCTGCATTTGGTTGAGTCCCAATTTTTCTTACAAGTGCTGGGATTGGCTGGAAGAAGCCTGTGGTAGTCCATATAGTTGGTGGTACCAACATCTAACTCGTAGGTAGATCTATCAGGATCTTCCTGATTTGCCCTCTGTTCTGCTGTAAATTCGCCGTGGAACATTCTTCCACTGTAACACAGGGCAGGGGGTAATTCTCTGTCTCTGGGATCATCTTCCAGAAATCAACTTTGTATAATGCTGCTAATGTTACCTTGCTTCCTAATAATACTTCTAAACAATAGATTTGGGTCTGGTCAGCTCTCTGTAGAGTTAACTGTCTGGAAAGAACTCACTAAACATGTCTTTCAAAATTTTTATCTCAATAGACTGTGGTTGGGGGTCAGGGGAAGAAGTCAAGGACCAATCACTTATCTTTAGCTATGCAGTACTGGCAACCCCAAGCATTCCAAAATCATGAATCAGGCTCCACACATCATAAGATCAGCTTACTTTTTTTGTGTGTGTTTGGGGTTTTTTGAGGGAGTTTTTTGCTTTCTAGCCTTTGAGCCTTTCAGGATCTCATTTTTTATGCTTTTCTCTGCAACCATAAGAGCTAGTAGCATTTTTAAAAACAAATCAAAGCTAAGATTCTCACATAAGTAACAGGACTCCAGGAGCTAGGGCTTTGAGGAAAAAAACACACCAAATATCTCAAGGCTCGCGATCAAATCACAAGAGTTGGCAACACTGGCTGCGTCCCATATCTGGTGTGGCTAGCTTGTCCTTTCCGTTCAGCGCTCAGCACGTAACAAGCTGAGGAGATGGTTAAGGGAGATCCCCAACACACAGATTTGATTTATTCCTGAGACTATGGTTCAGACCTTTGTGAGTTGCCAAGGACACACAGCCAGTCTGTTCAATCAAACCCACTGACTCCTAGTCCTGCATTTAACTACGCAGCCTTCCTTTCTCCTGTTTATTCTGCAACTCTGGGCCAGATCTTCAGCTGGTGTAAACTGGTAGCTCCAATGCATTGGAGCTAACTCCCATTAGTGTTAAGGAAAAACGATCTAGTGGTTGACAGAGCTATGTCCATTTATACCAGCTGAGGACCTGTTTAGCAGCCAGTCCCCTTTTCTAAATGACGTGACTCTGGATAGTGTGTAACCTAGATAATTTGGGAGGCCCTCAGTGACACAGAAGTGTAAATCGAATGGAATTGTAGTAGCATTAAAGATATTGCTCATCCAACACCCACAGAAGTTGCTGAATGAAGTGATTGAGGGCTGCAGTGGCATACAGTAGCGAGGGAATCCCAGCTGTGCATTTCTGATTGCTTTGATTTCATGCTGCCTGGAGTGTCCTCCTAAGGGCTGGTGTCTGGTGATGACCCAGAGCACTTTCTCCTTCTGAACCACTCAGCACTTTAAATTGGAAAATGATTTATTTATCAGGGCAGAACCCATTTGAACAGCAGGTTTTACAAAAAAAACCAATGCTAATTGATTCTAAATCAATTCATTTGACCAGAGGGAAATTCCAGCCAGATGTAAATCTTTAACAGGCTTTAGTTCCCCCCTGATTTCTGTTTCTCTGTAGTTCCTTGCTCAGAACTCACTCAGCCACTGGGGAAACTAAGCTAGAATGCAGCATGTTAGAACACTAGGGTAACCATATTTACCAGATGATGGGGGCCCAGCCTCCATTAGGGGCAGAGGGAAGGGTTGTGTTTTAACCAGGACCCAGTATATTGCCTTCTCACTTCAGCCATTATAACTCCCATTAGCATTAATATGTTATGCATGCTCCTCTCCCCTACCCCTTGAAGACTGGCTAGCTACTCACTATGGTAGATCAGCTGGTGGGGGCAGGGTGAGTAGCGGTCACACTCCCTCTAGCAGAAGGAGTCAGAACAGCAAATCTCCTCTGAAATGTGGCTGTGCAATCCACTGCCATGGCAACATTACCCTAACCCCCTTTTGTAACCTTTGCTGTAGCCACAATACTTCCCTTCCTTCTTCCTAGCAGCTGCTGCTGCAGAGGCTTCCCTTCCCCCATCCCAGATGGATGGCTGTTCTTCACTCGTAACTTCATTAACTTCAGCTCCTTGACGCTAATGGGGCAGCTGGCAGTGATCTGGTGAATTATTACTATTCTTGAATACCAGTAGGGCCTACCCTGGGTTCGGTGCTGCTCATGCACCCAGGAGGACACTGTCCCTGATGCAAAGAACTAGCAATCTAAGAAACTGGCCAGAAACATGGTGAGAGAGCCCTGGATAAATGCAGCGCCTGCTGGTCTGAGCCCAGGAAAAACAGTTTGTTTGTGCCAGGGTGCTGGCTCTTTTAACAGCGCAGCTATTTAAATTCTCACCGACAGAGTCACGTCCCTTTGTTCTTTCTTTATTTTGGCCCCGTGTCTCCTTGTGCAGGAGGGAAGAGGAGAGGTTCACCTGTCGTAGGGGTCAGTGAGTGGGGATAGCATTTCACCCCAGGGGTCTCTTCTGACTGATTCCTACCGCTCTAGAGATACTCGTCTATCTACCCATAGCCTAAACAGTAGGGATGGTTCACTAGGGTTTGCTTCTTTCTTTTCTCCAAACAGGCAACAGATCCCAGAGAAAAGCCAGAAGAAGAAGAAGAAGACCAAATGGCGAGGAGACAGAGCGACCGGCTCCCACAAACTGCAGTGTGTGATTTTGTGACCCGGGGGCTCTTGGCACCCCCGCCTGACCTAATGTGAACTAAAAAAGCACTAGCGAGACACTGTACCACCTAACTGCACCGTAACGCTTCTCACAGTGGACCTTACACCGAGGAACTTGCCGGGGGGGTTGGACTCGCTGACATACTTGAGCGGCGGCCAAACTGCTAGAGCTTGGCCTGGTTTGCATGCGGTGCAGAGTGGATTGCAAGCGTGGCGAGGAGGAGGGAATATCCAGGACCAGAACTCTCAAAGGTCAACAATCCCCAGCTCCTTGGTGTTTATTTTAAAAAGTGTGGGGGGGGTTTAAAGTGTTGGTTTTATCTGCAAACATTTCTCCATGTGACCCATTTCTAGCAGCCGTGAATGACCCTTTGTTTGGTACAGTCAGTCGAGTGTGTATGTGTCGGGGCAGGGGAAGGACTTTTTTTTTTTTTTTTTTTTGCTCAGTGAGCACTGGGTTGGAAAGAAACCTGGCTGGGGTTAGTTCCTTTTGCACTGAACTCTCTCTTAGACGGAGATGCCAAAACGCAGCTTCATAGTAGAGTGCATCGATTTGAAGGAAGAAAATGAATTCCAGCTGCTCTCCGCACTCCAGACCTTGTGTCAGACCCTGGAGGGCAGCCAGCTCACGTCCATAAACTCCAGTGTCGAAAAGAAGGGGCGGGGGGTTACCCTCTGTGAGGAGGTTCTGTTTCTGTTTTGTATTTTGGGGGCATGTCTGATTCAAAAGGTATTTTGTTAACCTCAAAATATTTAAATTAAAGTAATTTACAAATGGAAGGAACGGGCTTGGGGTTTTTTTAAGACAAATCCGTACTGATTTATTTAGAGGAACAGACATTAGGTGCTGCATTCCTCTTTCCAAGTGTATGTAAAACAGTGCTTGTATTCCAAGTAGCTCCTGGAATCTCCCTTGCCTTTCCCTACAAAACCAGTAACTGCACAATATGGAGATGGCTAATTGGTTTGTTCTCCCCATCCAAGTTCTCAGTTCAGGAGAATTGGCTCCATTTCCTTACTCTTTTTTTCCTCCCTCCCACTTTCGGTTAGTTCCTGCTGCCTTTGACATCGTTTCGGAGTTTTGCTGTTGACTCAAGTGGGATTTGTCCCTTCATGACTTTAGTGAGCCATTGACAGCGTGGAGATGAAAGATGTCGGACCCTCAGAGCAGGTGCAGGTATTCAAGCTGCCTTCAGAAGTGTTGACCTTAGTCCTGAGAGACCATCTTTCAGATTGAGGGAGGAATGAAATATCCATTCAGTCCTTGGCCTCTCTGACTGCTAATTGTGGTGGGTTTTTTTTTTTAATAGAATGGACAGTCGTCTACCGGACTGAGACCACCAGTTCATTCAGTGTGGGCTGCCAAGCACCTGTAAGAGTAACAATGTTCACTTGTCACCAGCCCAGGCTGAACTCAGTTCTATTCAGTTATGCCTTATTTGGCATGACAAGCTATAAAAATGTTACCCAGGGTTTCTGGCTTTCACGCTTTGGTATCTGAAAGCTGTAGATACTTGTACGAAACATAAAGGATGTGCCCATGATGGGGCTCCACCAACTTGCCTATTTGCATTTGTCCCCGTGTGTCCATTTGTCGTTATTGTCTATTTCTTGATTTGGGGCCAGGCTGTTTCATAGCACATCTTTGCACAATTCTCCTTGCCATGAGGTGAGTAAACTTTTTGGACAGGTAAGTAAAACTAATGCAAACTCCTAATCAGATTGTATTCTCCTGCGTCATGCTAGTAGATTTTGTTCCTTGGCTGGTAATTGTCCAAGGCTGTTTTGCCAGGCTGAATAGTATAATGCTATCTCAGCTGGTGTTTTCCTTCCTCCTAGGTTGCAGACCTCATTTTTCTTCATTGCTTTTTCATGAAAAATGTTTATTTCTGAAAACATGAGGAAATATTTCTCTTGGACCCCCATATTTTAGACTGTGGAGTAGGAAGAGCTAACTGACTTCAGTGGAGCTAGCGCAGTATATTCCAGCTGAGAATCTGGCCCAAAATTATCTCTCTTCTGTCACATAGGTTTCTCAGTGGCTGAGCTGTTGTGGCTTGGTAGCCCAAGAGTGAAATCTTGGCCCTTTTGATGTTAAAAGGAGTTTTGCCATTGACTTCAATGGGATCCAAATTTCACCCTTGGTATTTATACCTTCCCTGCTGTTGTCATAGAGAAGTGAATGGCTCGGTATCAATTAATCTGCAAGTTACCCAGTCCACAGTCCACGATGACTCTAAAGTGTAGAAAGACTAGAGTTGACTCTGTTGCATCCCTGCTGGAATCCCTTTCTACTGTAATTTACCCGGTAGTTTTAAAATCAAACCTATATTAACTTCCAATCACATGAGGTCCCTTCTACATAGAGTTCAGCATCTACCATCCTGTCTAGAAATAATCTGTTTTTTTTATGTAATGTTTCTAGGGGAATTTATTTGATTTTTATTTTAATCCAAACTTCTGGGAATACTTCCCGGAAGATCTCTGAATCTTGAGTCACATCTGGTGCTACTGTTCATTGTATACATGAAATTATAGTCCACTGATTTTTGAAATGTCCTAATCATTTCTTCAGCAAACAACTAATAGCACAGAAGATTGTAAGGTGGGAAATAAGCCGGAACAGATCAACTCCTAATGAAGTACAAGAGTAGTAAAAATGGGGAAGAAGGACACAGCACAAACGACGTTAATCAAATTATTTCTAAATGAAAGTGATTCCCAGTAGTAGTCACATGTCTAAGGCTGTGTCTACATTTATGGCAATGTGTACAGTACATACACAGCACACACCCTTTCAGTGGTATAAATAGCAGTGTAGACGGTGGGGCACTGGTTAGGTGAGGAACGATATTCCACAACCTTAGGGTAGGTACCCTACCCAGCTCTCTACATGCCCAAGCAGTGCCTCCCTGTCTCCACTGCTGTTTTTAGCAGTGTAGTGTCCCAGTGCCTCGTCGCTGCTGGAACCTTTCTCTGCTACAGGAAAAGGCTCCAGCAGTGGGGAAAGTCTCTGGTAGAGGGGAGGCAGTGGGAGCCTTTCCCCGTTGCCTCCTGCCTGACGGAGCCTTTCACTGCCACATGTAGCTACACACCAGTGTGGACGCAGCCTGCTTTACACTGTGCCATGTAGCTACACATACCCTATACATTGGCACCAATGTAGACAAGGCCTAATAAGTAAGGATAAGATTGTCACAGATTCCGTGACTGCAAGACCTCCGTGACAATTTTCCGCTTCAGCCCTGGGCAAGCAGGGCTGGAGCTGCCAGCTGGCAGGGGCCCCCACAGCTCTCAGTCGACAGGGTCGGCGGGAGGACCCGGAGCTCTGAGACACAGCAGTGGAAACCCAGAGCTGTCAGTCACAGTGAAGGCTGCCCCCTCCTTTCCCCTCCTACAGTGGGGCTTGGACTCTCATCTCCCCCTCAGTCCCATTTTGTCAGTTATTTTAGTAAAAGTCAGGGATAGGTCACAGGCTTCCATGAATTTTTGTTTATTGCCCATGACCTGTCCCTGACTTTTACTAAAAATAACCCTGACAAAATCTTAAACCTTACTAATAAGCCATGAGTTGTGAGGTGGTTGGTGGGTTGTTTTCTTTTTTCTTTGGTTTGTTTGTTTGTTTTTTAAGGGCACTGAGTTGCTCAGAGTGAAGGTAATGGGTTTTGTTCATCACTTCAGATGCAGCTCAGGTCTGTTATAATGAGATGAGCTGCTATCTCAATATTAGAAGTGGCCAGTCTAGGTCCAGGTTTAGGCATGTTGCTAAGACGGCGTAATAGAAGCTTGCACCGTCACTGCTTGTGCTGCCGTGTCCCTGCCCTGGGGGTAGAGTGCACCACACTCTGATCGGGCAACTTTTAAAGTACTCAATTCACATGAGCAATTTTGAATTAAAAGAAAAACTGTGTGAGCAGTGTACTCCCACACCCCCCAGGCCTCATGTCTGCAAAGGGCTAGGCCCACACAGATTCCTTGGCAAGACCAGGGTCATAACATTCACTGAAACACATGGAGACACGAACAGCCTCCTAGCACTGTGCTGCTGCTTAAGTGGGGATACTGTAAGCACTTGGGCCCAGAGCCTCAAAAGTATTAAGGTGCCTAACTCTCATTAAAATGATTTCAGTGGGAGTTAGGTGCCTAAATGCCTTTGAAGATCGGGGCCTGGGTTCCTAACATGAATTAAGTAGTTTTTCCTCTCTGAAAAGGTGTGAGGGGAAAAATATATTAGATAAAATGCCCTCAAAATTGGACCATTCCTACTCCATGTTTCTGCTTCTCACCTTGCACCAATTTAACTCCCTTGACATCAATACATCACCACTCCAGGTTAACACCACTATAAATACTAGAGCTGGTCAGGGTTTGTATTTTATTTCCCATGGGGAAAAAGTTTTGTTCGTGGTTTTTAAAAAAATTTGCACAATTTTTCCTTTTAATGACAACTAGAGAGAGCTTATTTTGGAGTTTTTCGGTAAAAAATTGACAAAACCCCAGAAACCTCCTTAAGAAAAACTTCTGTTTAGTCCAAAAAGAACATATTTCATCCTCAAAAAATTCCAGCAAAAAAACCTGTCAACCAGTCCTAGTAAACAAACTCACAAAGGGGCAGGGGCCGGCTACATGGAGGCAGCGTGTCCTGGGGGCAGTTAGGAGACCTCTGTTACATGCTGGGTGCCCTTGGGAGAGTCATTTCTAGAGCCCTCTTGGCTACAAAATTTATATCTGCATCTGATCCGTGATCCCCAAACATGGTCTGTGGCTATAAAGCGGATAGCTGCACGTTTGCAGGGCTCTAGTCATTTCCTGACCTCTGCCTCAGTCTCTCTCTTCCCCCCCCCCCCCATAAATGGGGATAATGGTAGTGAACTCATGTGAGCAGCAGATTTATAATAACCCCTCAGACTGCATCCCCTGAGTTGTGTCCACTAACCAGAAAAACAGGATGGCCAGGTATTGCAGAAGGTGAATCCGTTACAAACCTCTTTCATTGCAAGCATGACCACAGAGGAATAATATCAATTTCAAAGCAAACAGGGGTTATGTTGCATGACAGTTTGAGTGCATGTGGCTGTATAGCGTTCACGCCTCTAGATGGGAAAGTTAGAACGACAGTGGCAAAGACAGAAGGGCTATGTGGGAAATTATATGCTAGCTGATATGGATCACCTGTTCTTATTTAACACGAGCCCACTGCAGGATGTGCTCTGTTCTTTAGTCTGTCATAATTCATTCTGGCTGAATAATTAAACCTACAGTTGTACTTGCATTTTGTAATCAGGCGTAGGCACTGAGAGTTTTAGACACACATAATGTGACTAGCCTCCTATGGTGGAAAGAAATATCCAAAGATGATAATTTATGTTGCCCACTCCGTGCTTAATCGGTTCCTTGCAAACGTTGCAGAGCTGTTGGTCTGGCTTTTGCCTCCCTTGCGTCCTGTGGAATGCTATTGACTTCAAGCAGGGGTGGATTTTTGGGTCATGGCAAACTGTGCTCAGTTGCTTGGAGACTGAATGATCTCCATGCTGCATGGCTAAGCAATCATTAGACTGACGAACGGGGTTCCTATAGTCTTCCTCTTGCTCTAAGCTTGTTAGACTTTCCTGGGTGCAATTTACGGACTATTTTGCTTTTCACCACTCCTATGCATATTCAGGGTGGAGCGGTGGATCACAAGAAGAGCTCTACACAGAGGAAGCTTTAGCGGGGGTTGAATTGCACCCACAGAACACGCGATGCCACTCAGGTTTTGCCCTGCAGTGGGTCAGGTTACAACCTAGCAAATAGTCTCAATGCCACTCAGGCTTGGCACCCGCTATCGATAGTACAGAGAGAGTAACTTGCCTGTCCCAGCAAGGCCCAGAATCCTCCCATTGTGCCAGACGTGAGGCGACCTGTCAGGCCAAGAGCCCAGAGGGAGGAGTGGGGTTGAGGATACTGCTCCAACCAGCAACAAGGCTGGAGGTCAGGGGGAGGCGGGACTAGGATTGGCCCGCAGTTGCATCCAGGGCTGAGTCTCCCCCATTTCCGGCAGGGAGGGTATTAACCCCACAGGGCTGGGTCCTCTCCAACCCTCATACAGCCCCCCTCCCTTTCCTAGCACAGTGCACCCATTGAATCTGGAGACTACATTCATCCCCGGCTCTACAAAAGCCTTGCTTGCAAAGAATGCAGGGGATACACATGCATATCTTGGCCCTGTGGTCCCAGAACCAATGAGGGGGCCATCATCTAGGAATTGAACTGGGGACTTGCAGAGCTAAAGCATGGGCTGCTGTGGTTTGAGCTAAAGAGCCAAGGCTTTCCAGCTGGGGCTGTAACAGACTCCTGTCCTGCGTGGATCAGGCAGAGGGGGAGACATGTAACACATGCTCACCAGTGGGTTACGCTCACACACCAACAGTGCTATGAAATAGCTTTGAGCTGGATGAACATGATGGCGATACCTTTGTTCATGTAGTCCCAGGGAGTTATACTAGACCAGAGGTGGGCAAACTACGGCCCGCGGGCCATATCCTGCCCGGCCCCCGAGCTCCTGGCCCCGGAGGCTAGCCCTGGCCCCTCCCCTGCTGTTCCTCCTCTCCCACAATGCTCTGGGCGGCGGGGCTGTGAGCTCCTGGGGCAGCGCAGCTGCAGAGCCTGGCCTGACCCGGTCTCTGAGCTGCATGGTGGCAGCAGCGGCGTGGCCCGGCTCCAGCCAGGTGGCACGGCTGTAGCGCTGCCAGCCACCGGTGCTCCAGGCAGCACGGTAAGGGGGCAGGGAGGGTTGGATAGAGGGCAGGGGAGTTCGGGGTAGTGGTCAGGGGGCAGGGGTGTGGATAGGGTTGGGGCGGTCAGAGGGTGGGGAACAGGGAGGTTGAATGGGGACAGGAGTCCCAGGGGGCAGTCAGGAAGGAGGGGGGGGGTTGGATGGGGCAGCAGGGGGCAGTTAGGGGACAGGGAGAAGGGGTGGTTGGATGGGGTAGGGGTCCCGGGGGGGGGCCATCAGGAATGAGAGGAGGGGTTTGATGGGGTGGGGGGGGGACGGTCAGGGGACAGGGAACAGGGAGGGTTAGATGGGGCAGGATTCCCGGGGGGGCAGATAGGAGGTGGGGGCTGGGCCACAACCGCCTCCCCTAACCGGCCTTCCATAGAATTTACAAAACCTGGTGCGGCCCACAGACCAAAAAGTTTGCCCACCCCTGTACTAGACTGTTGAGGCCTTAGGTGGTGACACATGTCCAGAATTGACATGCAGAGACAAGAAAACCAAGGTTGGTTTTAGTTTTGCAAACTCTCCTTGCTCTGATTGAGCTATGGAGGGGCTGATGTGACTCGCGTGTTACTACTTTCTCTGGGTTGAGTGCCTTCCGATCCTATCCTTGCTTTCCACTCTGAGGTTGGTACAGACCACTGAAAAGCTGGGCAGGCACTGCCTACCCTGAATTCATCTGGTCAAACAGCCCGTTTGAGCCCCCACCTCTGTGGGTGCGGGAGGAGGAAGAGGAAGGGTTCAGATAAAACTCTTCTGGTTTTGCTTTGTATATTTCAATAAGAAATGATGGGCAAAAGCAGGAGGAGACTTTTCATTAGTTGGGATTTTGTCCTGCAAAACCAAACCCAAAGCTGGTTTGGAGCCTACTCCCTCCAGACCTCAAAGCTTGAACTCGAGGGATGGTTACCTGGTTCTGGCTTTGGTCCACCTCTTCTGCAAATACAGCCTCAGTAAACCCACTCCAGTTAAAAGCTGCTTCTTGGGCCAGTGCTGGACACAGAGAACATTAATCTGCAGCCGGTGCAGCTCCCGATTGACTTCAATAAGCCTGCCTAGGAATGCCAAAGCAAAGCTCACTGCTCTAGTACTGCTGGTGCCTTAGCTCTAGGAACCCACTGAAAAGTCTTGGCAGGTGCTTAGGGTGCAGCGAGTTCCTGTCTGTGCACTTCATCGTAAAGTCTGTGGTTTGAATAACAGTGCTTGAGATGCAAACTAACAAAAAGCAGGAAATTCAAAGTGAAGGCTGATCCACCTGTCTCTGCTTACACCATTGTGGCAGGTGAACAAAGCACAATGGTGTGAGTTAGGCACTGAACTTCCCTTTTCTGTGAGCTTCCTGCTTCTGGGAAGGTTGGTTTCACAACCTCGTAAGAGCTTAAGCCAGTCTTTGTATTGACCGTCCTACAAGGTTTTATTCCCACATTTTGCCACTGCTGTGTGGTGGTGGGGTCTACCATTTTCCACATTAGATTTTGTGCACTGGTTCACAGATGTCTGGTAAAAGCTCCAAGCCCCGTGTCTGCCAGCCTATTTATGAGGAGGTTGTTGGGTAGGTGGAGGGGAGACGAGAGGGAAATGGGATCAATCAGAAAAGAGAAGTGTGTTATGGGGAAAGAGAGATGTTGGGGAGAAGATGGGAAATGTAAGGATGTGACGGGTTACATCGACCCCGCACTGGTAAAGCAAGGGTTAAGAGCAATTTTTGGCCCAAGAGGCCACGCCCCTTCATCCCTGCTGGGCATGCTCCCAGTGGAGGGAGCGTTCATAAGGTAGCAGCTCAGCTCAGTCGGAGGAGAAGAGCAGTTGTGTGCAGCAGCCTCCTGCCGGGAAGCAGCTGGGACTCCAAGGGGTTGAGTCTCCTACCTGTCGACTGCAGGAACTGAAGGGAACGACTTGCTCTTGCCAGCAGAGGAGCTGCCAGAGACGAAGCAGAAGGGACGCGAGAGGGAGCCCACAGCCAAGCTGCAGAAGGGACTGGGACGAGGGTAGGAAGAGCCCCAGGGAACGCACTTGGGGGTATTGGGACCTGAACCCTGTGTCAGGGGACCTTGTTTTTGAAGGGCCCTGGGTTGGAACCCTGTGGAGTAGGGCAGGCCCAGGTTCCCCTACCCTCCCCACTCTCACCACTAGGCAACTCTTCCCCTGATATTACCACTAGGCAAAGCAGCCTCGCCAGTAGGCATTAAGCCCCGGAGTATCGCCATTAGCCATACTGCCGGCCCGGGGCTCCCAGCCAACCCCCGACAAAGGGGGAAATCGAGAACACAAAGTAGGGAGACAGTGCTAAGGGGGAGGAGGAAGAGAGGGGGCAAAGAGAAAATGGACCCTGAAACCAAGGCAGGGAAAGAGATATATATAATAATGATTAATTGGGGAATGGCGGGGTTGGGGAGGCTAAATGGAGTGATGCCAGGAAATGAAGGAAGATCTCACAAAAGCCTGTGAGTTGTAAAGATGTGTTGTTTACAAGATGTGGTGGCAGATGACAGAACAAGGCATAATGGTCTCAAGTTGCAATGGGGGAAGGTCTAGGTTGGATATTAGGAAACACTATTTCACTAGAAGGGTGGTGAAGCACTGGAATGGGTTACCTAAGGAGGTGGTGGAATCTCCATCCTTAGAGGTTTTTAAGGCCCGGCTTGACAAAGCTCTGGCTGGGATGATTTAGTTGGGATTGGTCCTGCTTTGAGCAGGGGGTTGGACTATTCACTATTTCACTAGAGGGAGAGGGATAGCTCAGTGGTTTGAGCATTGGCCTGCTAAACCCAGGGTTGTGAGCCCAATCCTTGAGGGGGCCACTTGGGGATCTGGGGAAAATCAGTACTTGGTCTTGCTAGTGAAGGCAGGGGGCTGGACTTGATGACCTTTCACGGTCCCTTCCAGTTCTAGGAGATGGGATATCTCCATTAATTATAGATGACCTCCTGAGGTCTCTTCCAACCCTGATATTCTATGATTTAGAGACTTGACTGACAATATGGAGGCCACAATGGGGGGGGGTGGCTTTGGAGGCTCAGCAGCACAGATTTTTTTCACCCAGGTTTGTAATCTTTAGTCCTGTGGCCAACTGGTGTCTGGGAAATTTTCCAAGCTTTGATAAGAGTTTGCACTGATAGTCTTCAATCCAAGGATCTCAAAGCACTTTCCAACCAATCCTTACAACTCCCCTGTGAAGGTGGATAAGTGTTGAAAGCCTTATTTCCTAGACTGGGGAAATGAAAACGAGGCACAGAAAGGTTTAGGGCTAGCCCTTCAAAACGCTCCAGACAAAACCAGTTGAAGGCAATGGGACTGTGTGCGCTCAGCAGCGCCCCTGAAAATCAGGCCTAAGTGTCTCAAGGTGGGCACCCAAAATAAGCAGACATGTGTTTGAAAATTTTGGTTTAGTGACTTGGTTAAACTCACACAGCAAGTCACCGAGAGCTAGGATAGAGACCAGCTATCTCAGGTCTGTTTGTCCTCCTGTAAATACAGTAAACACTTGGAAGTACATCTGTTCCTAGAAGTTGCGTATTTCTTAGTTTTACAGTTGATATTTTTCTTCTTTTACTCTGTACCTTTCTTTGCTAGTTCATTTGTCAGCCATTCAATACCTCGTGGGGATATAAAATAAATACTTAAAGGGACACTAGCTTGGAAGACCCAAAATCTGATCCACTTTGGGGGGAAAAAATGTAAAGCTGATAGAATCTTTGATTTGTTTTGTCTCCCAGAACAAATGTTTCAACAGTACTTCTTCCATTTCAAACATATCAGCCTCAGAATTCCCAGCCCTGAGGAGCATCCTTAGAATAACAAATTAGCATGCACCCCCCACGCAGGCTAAACAGTTTGGAAGACAAAACATTTGGGTTTGTTTCAAGTTTCTAAGGGGCTTATTCCTGAGAGAATAACATTCTTTTTTAAATGACGACAAATCTTTGGGCAATGTTGTCCTAGGGCAACACAAACAAATGATCAAATAGGCTAAAATATGGCCTGTGCCTGCAAGACAAAACTCCTATAAACTTCAGCAAGACTTCCAGGGTTGCGGTGGAAAGGATTTTCACAATCTGGCACTTAAATAATTTTTACTCTTTCTTTGCCACTCAAAGTGCACCTCTGCCTGTACCAGATTTATCCCTGTGCCAGCTGTAGCATTGGTGCAAGGACAGAGAGGGGGCTACATATACCTCCCTGATTTTGCTGCTGCTGGAAGCCAAAATGCAAGCTAGAGCAGCCTTAGGACTGCCCTAAGTTGTGCTTGTCACAACCATAGTCTCTATGGTGCCTGCAACAGTAGAGAATCACAGGGGTGCAGGTCTAGTCCAGCCATGGCTCTTCCCATTGCCTATCTGCCCTTACACAGGAGGGGAGGAAGGGCCCAGCAGCGGCTGCTGTCACACCCTTCCAGCCAGCCACAGTGCAACCCATGATGCCAGTAGAAAGCGCAGGGGAGTGGAAGAGCTCTTTAAGCTCCCTTGATACCTGAGTGAGTTCACAGCCAGGGTCATGGTTGAAGATGATTGAACAAATGGCAACTATCTTCTGCCAAGAAAAAAAAAATGTACGTAAACTAAATAAGCTTCAGTTGATTTGAAACTTTCATGGGATTATCTGATTTTTTTTGTTCTTTGAATCAAAAAATGTTCCGTTTTTCAGGTCTGGATCTTCATTAGTAACCGACAGCTTTGCAGGCTCTATATAGTTATACTCAAGGAGAGCAGCGCAAAGCAGCTTTTAACAATGCCCGAGATTCCCATTCTGACCTGAATCTGCAGCATGGCTGATTGGAAAATGTTTGTTTTAATGTATAATTTATGAGGGGGCACAAACAACCAGAGAGGAGTGTTCAAACAAAGAATTATGCAGAAATAAAAATGGAAGTAGAATGCAAAAAAGTGAGACACAAAGACAATAGTTTATAATGACCATTCACATACAGATGGAAAGAAAGTTCTAACCAAACACCACCCATCCTCATAAGGCTCCAAGTAATACAAGGTTCCCTTATATCAAGACATATGGGTTAGATCAAGTACAAATAATGAATGGTGCCTCTGAAGAAAGATAGTACAGATTTTTTTTATTCTTCAGCGGCCTGATGCAAAGCCCAATGATGTCAGTGGGAACTTACTGACTTTGGATCAGGCCTTAAGTTACTCTAGTGTAGGGATGGCCCATACTTGATTGAATCAGATGCTGCTAGGAGAACCCTAAGTAAGACATATTGTAAAAGTCAAGCTCAAATCAGTGTTTTATTCAGTTATGTGCTAACCTAAAACTGTAGCTACTGTGCTTTTAGCAGAGATCCAGATGGAATATCATTAAGAGCTGGTGCACTGTGTTAATTAAATCAGATTCCATAATGAATTCTTTTTGTGAGGCACCAAGCATGCAGTGGTGACCTAAATAGCCTTGCTCCTCTCTGAACAGCCTCCCAGACTAATGAAATGTATCCCCCTGGATTGTGCAGGGTAGCAGTGGGTGTTACACTCTGCATCTGAGCTGTTCTGTGTGACATGACACAGCCTGGATTTCTTGCCATAGAGACCATGGCTTGTGTAGGAGCCTCTCTCATGCTCTGGCAACAAGAGGATCTTTTGCATGCAGCCCCACATTACATTAAGAAGAGCTGCCTCATGGGAGGCTTTATAAAGCTACACTCAGGTGCTTGGACAGCTACAGCAAAGTGATGGGGGGGATAACTTATCCTCTACCTCAGAGGTTCCCAAACTGTGGGGTGCGCCCTCCTAGGGGGGCATGGAGGAACATCCAGGGGGCGGGGAGGCGCCTGGGCCAGCCCCCACGGGGGGACGGGGAGGGAGCACCACCCAGCCTGTCCCCGCCCTCAGCTACATCCCGGGCTCCCAGCTCCCATACCTGGCCCCATCCACAGCCTCAGCACGGCTCCACTCCTGGCCCCGCCCCAGCCTCGGTCACTGGCCTCGGCTCCGTTCCCAGCCCCACCCCCAACTGCGGCCCTAGCCTTGGCCTCCTTACACCAGTCCACGTCCCCCCACCCATCCCAGAGCTGCGGCCCCACTCCCAGCCTCAGGTGGGGGTGGAAGGCAGGGGGTCCCCACATGGGTAAGGGAGGGACGCAACCCTCCAAAGTTTGGGGACGCTGTTCTACCTTCATAAAACCATCATACACACACACACACAAACAGTTATATGTACACTTGTTTGTGCTTAAAAGGCTTAGGATAGGTCATTAAAAACATAATCCATAATGCACAACTTATACACACACCCCTAGAGTTCGCAGGCTCGGACCTGACTTAATAGCATATTAGACGCCTCCTAAGAATGAATTCTACTCTGCACTCTTTGAAATTATGCACAAGGACATACGGTATCATGTACACTGAGGGACTTTCCAGTAGGGTGCACATTTTTTTAAAAGAACAAATGTGCCTGTGAGTGCTTTTTATGCGATCACACATGCTAGTGGCTTGAGGTTAAATGCAACCTTCAGTGGCACTGCTGGGGACATTAGTAAATTGCAGTCCCCGAAACGATCTTGCGACAGTGTATGTTACAATAATCCATTTCCATGGCAAATAATGGCTGCGCTGGTGTTAGATCATGCCAGCATGTGATAATTGCCTGAATGATAATGGTATCATTAAAGTCTCTTGCCACTCTGAGCCTTATGCGCCTCAGCAGAACAGATGCTTTTACTGCTCATTTCAAAGGAGGCCTCAGTCTCTCCAGACTGGCATTGTCTGTTCTGGGTAACTGGGATCCTGTATTCTTGCACTTACATTACTCCTAACTTCTTCTTTGCTTATTCACTAGAGCTGGACAGAAAAGAAAAATTTTCCCTGAGGAAAAAGTTAACTTTTAATCAAAATGCCAAAACACACAAACTCAATACTTTTGCTCAAAAACTGCCAATAAAAAAAAACAAAATAAACTTTGAGTTTTGGCAGAAAATATTCAGTTTGGGAGGGCTGGGTTTTCTGATAAAAAAAAAAAAATCAAAAACTTTTGATGAAAGAAAACACTTTCCACAAAATTGTTCCTGTAATCAGTAACCCACGTTTCCAGTCAATAATAATACTGATGACTATTTTTTTCTTTTGGACCAGCTCATATATTCACTGAAAAGGACACGCAATACTAGGAAGAACCCAAAAGTCCACTATAACTATGATCCTCTCATCCAACAATGACCTGTATTCGGCAATTGAGAGTAAGGCATAATACCCTTCTAAAGCATCTAGCTCAGAGGTGGGCAACCTGCGGCCCGCGGGCAGCCCATCAGGGTAATCTGATTGCGGGCCGTGAGACATTTTGCTGATGTTGACCGTCCGCCGGCACCGCCCCCTGCAGCTCCCAGTGGCCGCGGTTCTCTGTTCCCGGCCAATGGGAGCTGTGGGAAGCGGTGGCCAGCACACCCCTGCGGCCCCTTTGCCTGCAGGTGCCGCTTCCCACAGCTCCCATTGGCTGGGAACAGAGAACCGCGGCCACTGGGAGCTGCGGGAGGCGGTGCCTACGGATGGTCAACGTCAGCAAAATGTCTCACGGCCCGCAATCAGATTACCCTGATGGGCTGCCCGCGGGCTGCAGGTTGCCCACCACTTATCTAGCTGACACACAGTAACAAACATGAATATTTATTCCTGGCTTCAGCAGGTGATAAATGTACGCCCTTATACATGTGAATTAATCAAATTTGTAAATGTGAATTTACCTATTTTGAATGAAAATGCTATTCCTATTTGTCTACACTTTTGAATCTTACTAAACTATGTGCTTCAAGGGCCATCTTTTTGTTCTGTGTTTGTACAGCCACTAGCATAACGGGATCTTGGCCCTTGACTGGGGTGCCCAGGTGCTAACACTATAGAAATAAGAAATTACAACAATAATGTCCTGCCATAGTGAGTTCTACTGGTGGGTCACTGATAACTGTGGTTGCATTTTTCCCATGAAAGACCAAACAGAGATGCATTCATTCTTTTTAATGGTGATCTTTTCATTTGCAGAGGACTCAGGTACATGCTGTGAGCAACCTTTGCCAGCAGGTGCAGGAATGCTGTAAGCTAACATATTACACACCATCTTGTATATATACAGTCTGAGATTACAGGTACAAGAATCACACTGCACACGACAGCCTGTCACTAGGAAAGATTATTTTTCTTTTGAACGCATAGGTAACTGCTTTTCCCACCCTCTCTCCTACCCATGCACTCCACTCAGCCGTTACCAGCTGTTCCATCACGGTTGAAATGAAAGCCTTCACCTGCCTTTGTTTTTCTACCTCATCAACTCTGCAGCTCCCTTTTAAACGTCTTAAATCATCTGCAAATTTCATTTTAAACATTATTTGACACTAAAGTATTTTGGAACCGTGTTTGCATGAAAACCCTTCTGCAAAATAAAGTTGTGCTGTACTGAGGGCCTTATACAAAGCTGATTGGGGTCAAAGGGAGTGTTTCCATTGACTTCAACAGGCTTTGGATCTGGTCTTATTGTATGTACGGGTTTTATAACGGCTCAGCAAGCTTGGCGATTGAAGGGAGTTCACACACACACACTGGGTGGTGAGTACACAATGTAAAGTTTAACACTGAACAATTTTTTCCCCCTCTTTCAGCTGAAGGCCTGAAACAGCAGTGCGAGGAGTGTTAGAATTCAGCAATTCTATCTAATTGGAAACCCCACTGTGACTGGCATGCAACTAACTGCCTTGTGCAAGAGGCCATTTTTCATGGGAATGAGAAGCTCATTTCTGACCTGATAGAAAATCCTATGTCAATGGTATGGAAAACAATTATCCTTTTAGGGCACTCATGAGAAAGGCTGCGAGTTTGTCACGGAGGTCATGGATACCATGACTTTCCGTGACCTCCATGACTTCTGCAGCGGCTGGTGTGGCTGGCCCGGGTGCCATCTGAGCAGCTTGGGTGGCCCCTGGGCCAGCCACACCATCCGCTGCTTGGGCAGTCTCGGGCCACCACCCCACCTCCCCAAGCAGCAGCAGGAGTTTGGGTGGGAGGCCTAGGGCTAGGGGTTGGGATGAGGGAGGGGAGTGAGGCCTCTGGGCGGCGCTTACCTCAGGGGGGCTCCCCGGAAGCGGCAACATCCCTCAGCTCCTAGTGGGAGGCGCGGCCAGGAAGCTCTGCATGCTGCCTCTGCCTGCAGGCACCGCCCCCCAGCTCCCATTGGCTGTGGTGCCCAGTCAATGGGAGCTGCGGAGCCGGCGCTCGGGGAAGAGGCAGCATACAGAGCTGCGTGGCCGCACCTCCGCCTAGGAACTGAGGGATGTCGCCGCTTCCGGGGAGGTGCGGAGCTGGGTAGGGAGCCTGCCCAACCCCACCAACTCCCACCCTCCCAGCACCAGTAGGGTTCCCAGGCGGTATGCTGCCACCACCACCTCTGAGCACCCGTGGCACCCACCCCACCAGGCTGTCTCCCACCCCAAGATATAGTCACGGATATATAGTACAAGTCATGGACTGGTCACGGGCCATGAATTTTTGTTTACTGCCCATGACCTGTCCATGACTTTTACTAAAAATACCCGTAACTAAAATGTAGCATTACTCATGAGGCATTTATTAATGGCTAGATTGCTGTTCTCCTTTACCCATTTCCATTTGCCTTCCACTGTTCCATCATTTTCATTTTCAAGCACTTGGTATCTATTGGTCTTAAGTAAATAGGATGAAATTTAATAAGGACAAATGCAAAGTACTCCATTTAGGAAGGAACAATCAGTTGCACACATACAAAATGGGAAATGACTGCCTAGGAAGGAGTACTGCGGAAAGGGATCTCGGGGGCAGAGTGAATCACAAGCTAAATATGAGTCAACAGTGTAACATTGATGCAAAAAAAGCAAACATCATTCTGGTATGTATTAGCAGGAGTATTGTAAGCAAGACACGAGAATAATTTTTCTGCTCTACTCTGCACTGATTAGGCGTCAGCTGGAGTATTCTGTCCAGTTTTGGGCGTCACATTTCAGGAAAGATGTGGACAAATTGGAGAAGGTCCAGAGAAGGGCAACAAAAATGATTAAAGGTCTAGAAAACATGACCTCTGAGGGAAGATTGAAAAAAAATGGGTTTATTTAGTCTGGAAAAGAGAAGACTGAGAGTGTACATAACAGTTTTCAAGTACATAAAAGGTTGTTACAAAGAGGAGGGAGAAAATTTGTTCTTCTTAACCTCTGAGGATAGGACAAGAAGCAATGGGCTTAAATTGCAGCAAGGGAGGTTGAGGTTGGATATTAGGAAAAACTTCCTAACTGTCAAGGTGGTAAAGCACTGAAATAAATTGCCTAGAGAGGTTGTGGAATCTCTGTCATTGGCAATTTTTAAAAACAGGTCGGACAAACACCTCTCAGGAATGGTCTAGATCAGGGGTCAGCAGCCTTTCAGAAGTGGTGTGCCGAGTCTTCATTTATTCACTCTAATTTAAGGTTTCGCGTGCCAGTAATACATTTAAACATCTTTAGAAGGTCTCTTTCTAGAAGTCTATAATATATAATTTTTAAACTATTTTTGTATGTAAAGTAAATAAGGTTTTTAAATTGTTTAAGAAGCTTCATTTAAAATTAAATTAAAATGCAGTGCCCCCCCCCCCGGACCGGTGGCCAGGACTGGGCAGTGTGAGTGTCACTGAAAATCAGCTCGCATGCCGCCTTTGGCATACGTGCCATAGGTTGCCTACCCCTGGTCTAGATAATACTTAGTCCTGCCTTGAGTGCAGGGAACTGGACTAGATGACCTCTCGAGGTCCCTTCCAGTTCTATGATTCTAAACTCTTGTTGTATTGTCCTCTGTTTTAGCTTGGTGATGTTATGACATGGACATGTCTGTTGTTCATATCTTTCCTTTGTGCTCATTTTTATTCTCTATTAAGCTACCCACTAGTGTGTGGTCTGTTCCGACATCTTCCTTATTCCTGCTATATCAGAGGTGGGCAAACTGCGGTCCGTGGGCCACATCCGTCCCGTGGGACCGTCCTGCCCGGCCCCTGAGCTCCCGGCCGGGGAGGTTAGCCCCCCAGCCGCTCCCCCGCTGTCCCCCCCTTCCCCGCAGAGCTACTCCGCCACGCGGGCAGCACTCTGGGTGGCAGAGCTGTGTGCTCCTGCCGCGCAGAGCGGCAGCGTGTCTGGCTCCAGCCAGCACGGCAGTCAGACATGCTGCTCTGCATGCTCTGCTCAGCATGGTTAAGTGGTAAGTGGGCCAGGGTCGGGGGGTTGTATAAGGGGTGAGGGACCCGGGGGTAGTCAGGGGACAGGGAGCAGGGGGCGGTTGAATGGGGTGCAGGTTCTGCGGGGGTCGGGGTTGAATAGGCATGGAGTCCCAGGGGACCTGTCAGGGGGCAGGGGTGTGGATGGAGTCGGGGCAGTCAGGGGACTGGGAGCAGGGGGGTTGGATAGGAGGTGGGGTCCCGGGAGGGGGCAGTTAGGGGAGAAGGAGTGGGGGGGGTTGGATGGGTGGGAGGTTCTGAGGGGGGCAGTCAAGGGGCAGGAAGTGGGAGGGGTTGGATAGGGGGGGGGGGCCAGGCTGTTTGGGAAAGCACAGCCTTCCCTACCCGGCCCTCCATCCAGTTTTGCAACCCCAATGTGGCTCTCGGGCCAAAAAGTTTGCCCACCCCTGTGCTATATACATCTAAATTCTTTCACTAAAACTTGTGAAGAGGTGCTGGGATTCAGGAAGAAACATCACAACAAATGTCTATCTGAGGATACATGGCAAAAAATAGAAGAAAGATGCAAAATTAAACCGAAATTAAGGCCTGGTCTACACTATACAGTTAGGTCGAGGTAAAACAGCTTATATTGACCTAATTATGGTAGTGTACACACTACAGCCTTGTCCCACCGATGTGAGTGCCCCACTACACTGACCTCATAAGTTCACTTCCACAAGAGATATAGGGCTTATGTCAGTATAGTAAGGGTGATGCGGTGTCTGTGTAGACACTGCATTCCTTAGATTGGCTGACTTGTCAATTTCCAGTGGAGACGTGAAATTGACAAGAAAGCCCGGCTCCCGAGCCGGGCTGCTGTGGTCTCTGCTCCAAGCCAGGCTGCCAACCAGGCTCCTGGCTTGGGCCGCTGCCTGGGCTCCCCACTTCCTGCCTGGCGAGGACGTGCACCCCCAATAGAAGGAGGATCGTGTGGAACAAGAACACAGACACCGTGACTCCAGGAAGAATATACCATAAAGACAAAGAGGCCAAAAAGAGTGCTAGGAAAGACAAACGAGACTTTATAGCCAAAATGGCAAGAGATGCACAGACCACTGCAGCACAAAATGACATGAAGACGCCGTACGACATCATTAGACAGTTGTCAGGAAGAAAAACAGATACGCACTGACTAGTTCAAGACAATGAGGGCAACTTAACAACAAAGAACAATTAAACATATGGAAGCAGTACTTTAGTCAACTACTGAATGGTGAGGCATTGGGCTCTATCACTAGAGTAGAATTAGAGAAAGCAGTCAATTGGTTAAGAAGTGGAAAGGCACCAGGGCCAGATAATATTTTAATGGAGGTTCTTAAGGCAGACTTGAAGAACATAGTAGCCATTTGGATAGGCCTCTTATAAAAGATATGGCAAGAAAAAAATACAAAACGAGTGGGAAAAACATCATGTAGTGAAGCTACCAAAGAAAATAGGCCTCAGTCAGTGTAAAAACTAGAGGGGCCTCCAATTGCTGGTCTATCCCAAGTAAGGTATTTATACGTATTATTCTACACAGACTAAAGAAAGTGGTAGATTCAAGATTACAACAAGAACAGGCAGGGTTCGGACAAGAGAATTTATGTATACATCAAATAATAACCCTACAGGGCATCACAGAACTGTTGATCAAATGGCAGTCACTGCTTTAAATGAATTTTAGATCTTTCCAAAAAAGCCTTTGATACAGTGGATAGAACAGTTTTATGGAAGTTGCTACACCACTATGGAATCTTTCAAATTTGTGATCATTCAGAGCTTTTGTAAAAATGACATGCCAAGTAATACATAACAGCAAACTGACTAAGCCATTTGAGGTTACGATAAGCATCAGACAAAGATGTCTTAAGTTGTAAGACTTTCACACAGAAGTTAGAGGACCCTGACTTTGCAGATGACATCAACTTGCTATCCCATATCCATGGAGACATGCAAGCCAAAACAAATTATCTCCAGGACTATGCACAATTAGTAGGGTTGAAAATCAACATATTGAAGCATTTTGGAAGTGCAAAAGGTGGAACAAACAAAGACATTAAAACCTGAAGAGTGAAAGCCCAACATGACTTTGGAACTCTAAATCTGATCTGTAGAAACAGAAATCTTGCCCCCCAGATTAAACCATTGCAAAGTTGGTCTTACTACGGTGCTGAAACTTGGAGACTTAGTAAGACCTTACTATCTAAACTTTAAGTTTTCATAAACAGCTCCTTAGACAAATTCTCAAATATCAGACGGCCAGAAAAAAAATCACAAACTAAGACCTCTGGAGGAGGAAGAAACAGAAACTGATAGAACAAGAAATTACAGAATGAAAATGAATATGGCTAGATCTACATGGAAGAAAGGCCCGAATAACATAACAGTACAGGTATTGGACTGGAACCCCCTAGACTAAGAGGTGACGAGGTAGACCACGGACAACGTGGAAACACACAAGAGAAGCAAAATTGAAAGCTAAGACTGCAGAAGGAGACCAGCAAAGATGGAAGGCAGTGGTGAAGACCCTATGTTCCACATGGAATAGAGATGCATAAAAGAGATTCCTATTGATGGGTCCAAATTAAACCTCCCCGCTCTGAACAACCAAAATTTGAACTCCTATCTTGATCTGACTTTTGCAAATGGTCCCTGTCTTTATAATGGACTGCAACAAAAACTTGAATCTGGACAGCCCTCAACTTTGTGGCTTTACCACACCAGTGATTCACATGAGGTACTCTTCTTTGTTCTTTGTTCAGAAAGGAAAACCAACTTGTGAACAGCGAGCAGCAGCCAGCTCGCTCTCTCTCTCTCTCTCTCTCTCTCTCTCTCCTTAACCATAAATTAACTCATTCATATACTATTCTACGCCAATCAGCTACAATGACATTTGGAAAATTTGTTGTCAATTATAATGACATCACATTGAAGATGATTTACAACAGAGCATGGCTGCTTTATAGCAGCCAGCTGTCACTAATCTTGGTTGCAAGACAACATTGTGTGTGTCCCTAAGCTTATAGCTTTTAAAATAAAAACCTTATACTAGTTCCCTAGAGCTTTTTAATGAACTGCCACCTACAACAGTGCCCTTAAATGAAATCTGCAAGGATTAGCTACATTCTCATATAACAGCTCACTAGACAAAACAAGAGAAAAGTGGACACACTTAAAAAGTTAAAATGGCTGGAATGGTTCTACCAGTTCTAATGGGCTTTCCCATTTTAATACAGGGGGAATATCTGTAAAATGGGTGGATTCTTTCAAACAGGTGAAGATTAAGGGGCTTGATGTATCTATGCCTGCTTATTTAGATATATTCAAAAAATGAACACATTTCAAAACATCTCTTTCAGAAATGCCAGCCACTAGTCTCATAACTGTGTACGGTGCATACGTCTCCCTCAGTGAAAGTTGCCATTTGATTGATATGTCCTAGCAAGAGGCCTAATGTAGAATTTGAAAGGTATAATTTTGCATAATATTGCCGTGATCCTTATCCATGGTTACTGACAAGGCTGGAATACTGCACAAAAGGAAGGTATATTCCACTTGAAGTGAGAAGTAATTCCCTTATCTGTTAGCAGTAGTGGGCATTCTGGGCCAGATTCTCAAAGGTTTTCAGGTCCTAATTCCCACTGATTTCACCTAAATACTGTTGAGGCTCCGGACCTTAGCCTCTTTGTGGACTAGCCACATAAGTGAGAGACAGCATGTTCTAGGCCAGGGGTCGGCAACGTTTGGCACGCGGCTCACCAGGGTAAGCACCCTAGCGGGCCGGGCCAGTTTATTTACCTGCTGACGCGGCATGTTCGGCCGATCGCGGCCCCCACTGGCCGCGGTTCACCGTTCCAGGCTAATGGGGGCGGCGGGAAGCGGCGCGGGCGAGGGATGTGCTGGCCGCGGCTTCCCGCCGCCCCCATTGGCCCGGGACAGCGAACCGCGGCCAGTGGGGGCCGCGATTGGCCAAACCTGCCGCATCAGCAGGTAAATAAACTGGCCCAGCCCGCCAGGGTGCTTACCCTGGCGAGCCGCGTGCCAAACATTGCCGACCCCTGTTCTAGGCATATGTCCAGCCCATGTGTACAAAACTCTTGATTCATGGGAACAGTTCTGGATTTTCTCACACAGTCCCTACTTTATGAACACAGATTACGAGTTGCACATGCCCACTGGGAGAGGCACATGTGAGGCTAGGTCTACACTACCCGCCTGAATCGGCGGGTAGAAATCGATCTCTCGGGGATCGAATTATCGCGTCTTGTCGGGACGCGACAATCGATCCCCGAATCGACGCTCTTACTCCACCAGCGGAGGTGGGAGTAAGCGCCGTCGATGGGGAGCCGCAGAGGTCGATTTTGCCGCCGTCCTCACAGCGGGGTAAGTCGGCTCTGATACGTCGAATTCAGCTACGCTATTTGCGTAGCTGAATTTGCGTATCTTAAATCGACCCCCCCCCGTAGTGAAGACCTGCCCTCAGTCAAATGTGCAAATTTGCATCTTTAAAAACCTGACCATGATGTAAAAGGAAGCCTTGCGCATTGTCTCCCCAAGGACTTGCACAGGTTTTGTTAAACCAGCACAATTCGCTGTGTGTGCACTCTTATTTTGGTTTAAAAGAGCCTTATTCTGGTTTAACTTAAACCTCTTCCTAGGCTACATCTTCACTACAGGGGGGGGGTCGATTTAAGATACGCAAAATTCAGCTACACGAATAGCGTAGGTGAATTCGACGTATCGCAGCCGACTTACCCCGCTGTGAGGACGGCGGCAAAATCGACCTCCGCGGCTTCCCGTCGACGGCTCTTACTCCCACCTTCGCTGGTGGAGTAAGAGCGTCGATTCGGGGATCGATTGTCGCGTCCTGACGGGACGCGATAAATCGATCCCCGAGAGGTCGATTTCTACCCGCCGATTCAGGCGGGTAGTGTAGACCTAGCCTTAATCAGGTTGAACTGAACTGAACTGTAATAAGCCTGGTTTAAAGTGAAATCTGTGTATCCACACACAGCCTTTTGCACCAGCTTAATTGAATTGGTTTAAAATCACCTTAAGCAAAACTGGTACAACCAGCATGTAGACAAGCCTGTGGAGAATTATGCCACCATTTGAATGCAGGGGGCAATCAGCAAAATTCAAAGCTCTTGTTAGCTCTGTTGTTTTTCACTGTTAGATTAACCAAAAGAATATTGACCACTCGCTATGTACATTTATTTTCAATTTAATTCCTCCTTCACTGGACCTCCCTCTTCAGCAGGTGCTTTTGAAACCACATAAGAATGATGGGTGCCATCTGAACAATGCCACATTTCAAAACCCATCTTCAGCATTTCTACCACCACTATTAATAAGGCATGTCATTTGCTATTAATTTGACTAGAAAGTTTCCATTTGGTATCTGGCTGGTTAGAATTCCTGATCATCCTCGTTGCATAATTTAAAAACTGTGATGATAATGTTTGGTTTTTCAAAATCAATTTCTTCCAAGGCTAAAATGACCTGGGGTTTGTCATGCTAATTACATAGTAGCTGCATATTAATGAATGTTACATGCAGAAGATAGGCACAGAACTATTGGTGATGTGGTGGGTAAGTCAAGTTCACAATCGAGGTTTATGCATGAAATTTTGTACGACTGGATCTATTATCATTAGAACATTTGACTTGGCAGCTGGTTGTTATCGTGTGTTTCAGGCCCTGGTTACATGCGGTAGGCCCATTAACTCAGTTATTTGAGGAGACGCTTATGAAGCTTGAAGCAGGCATTCACCCATAGATCAGCAGTGGAGAGCAGTCCACCCAGAAGGCAAGCTGCCACTCTTGTCTTTAAATCAGAAGTTCAGCATCCTAAAAGCCCTGAACAACCTACATTACTGGCTATACTATCCAAAGCATTAAATTATATGACAGATTTCATCCCCTTCCTCTGATAGCATCACTGCTTTCTCTTTCACTCTGTGGGGCTGATTCTCAGTTACAATAAGGTCCTTTCAAGGCAGCATAAAAGGGCCTTAAAGTGGGTGAAAACAGTCCCCTTCAGAATGCCCCCTGGGGAGAGGCCCTACCTGGTACAGAAATGGCATGAGGACACTATCCTGGCCCTGATCCTGGTATCTGGTGACTGGGGTAGGGGAGGGATTGAGATGTGTCAGGGGCATGGCTGGAGTGCATGGCTCTACAGCTGTTCTCTGCTTCCCAGGCCCCATAAGAGGACATGGGAAGCAAAACATAAATTAGAGCAGCCCAGAGGCTGCTCTAACTTACATTGGTGACCAGACAGGCCCCTGCACAGCCCCAGAATACAGAGCTCACAAAGCCACCTTAAGACCTACCACCTCTGTCCCTGCTCCAAGCACAAAGACCAAGTAACCGAGAATCAGGATCTATATATTTAGTACATTTATTTCTCTGCTTTGCATCTCCTATAGACCCTCACCCTATCCCCATTCAACATGCACATCTGCCTCTAAGCCAGGGCAGCTGTACTCCTCCACCAAATCTCATCAGCTTTAGCATGTAGGCTCTTCCAATTAAACAAATATAATGTCATTCGGTAGGGCCATATATGTGTCGAGGCCTCCCTAAAAGGCTACAAAACACTTTGCATTGGAACCCCTTGTTTTCTCTCTCTGACACACAGACACACACACTCCCCCCGCCCCTCCCTTTCCAAGACATCTATCTTTGGGGGCTGAATTTTTGTTTTTAAATTATGTGCATGTGAAAACAGGGAGCTATAATAGAAAGACTTGGGTGACGCTCCCGTATAGTGTTGGGAGATTATAGCTTTTAAAGTGGATCTATTTTTATAATCCCATCAGTTGCTTTTTGAGCAACAGACAATGGAGAAGAAACTAATTTTCCAACTTAAAAAAATTCTTTCCACACTTTTTTGAATGGGTAGACAGTAAGAACAGCTGGCAACTGAAACTTGGCTTGGGCACAGCCCTCATGTGAGACCAATGCTTTTGCTTTGCTTAAAAAAAACCCTGCTTTGCCTTAACAAAGCTGCTAAGAATCTAGGTCAAGATGATCTGTTGCCTCTTTGTAATGTTGTAAAACACTCAGATAGCACTGTCAAAGGGAGCTGGCCTCAATAAAAATTTAGGTCCCGATCCCACAACTAGCTGCTTCCTAGCAGATCCCTGCAGCCACACAAAGCCACACTGAAAACACTGTGGTTCTGTGTGGGTACAGGGTCTGCCTAGGAGAGCTAATTGTATTTAATGTGCTTGCTAGAGAACTGCTTTATTCTGTGTCTGGTTCCAACTGGCTGATCATAACAGGAGCGTCACAGTGTCCTGCCCATATTCTCAGTCTGGGAAGCTCAGCCCTTAAAGGCATAGCCTGCAAGACCACAGTAAGATCTTCCACCTTGCCCCTTGTCACTCCATTACACCTGTGAAAAGCAGGTGTAAAATGTTAGCGTTCTGCTCTGGTAGTATCTTAGGCCTAGAGCCTCAACGGTATTTCGGCTCCTACCTTCCAGGATCTGGGCCTTATACTCTCTCTCCCCCCACAGGTGTATATAACTACACAATGGGCCAGACAGTGGGAAATCAGGCCCATTGTATCTAGCTTCCTTCTGTTGTCTTCAATGTGAGTTTGTGTGATGGGGCCGCACGCCGGGCAACACCAGTTAATGAGCTATTGTGGGCTCAGTCACCCCTGCCCAGCCACACCTGTGAGAGATGTCAGACCTGGAGGGAGGAGGTTAAAGAGGAAAACACAGCACAATTGGTGGCAGACCAAAGAGGAGAGTCCTTGGCTTCTAGAACGAGGGTGGACTGAAGGCAAAAATGCCTTGGATGACTGTTGCCTGACAGCCCCTCCCTGAAAGAAGGGAGCGCCTGATGCTGATCCAGGGTCTATTTCTCCATATTGGGTTGTGAGCTAAGTTAGGGCCACAGCTTAACAGAAGCCCTTTGAATGAAGAGAGCTTTAGCCCACCTGTGGGACAATTCATTTGTGTTAATTTCTTTTCTTGCTGGTTGACAACCCTGGAAGGGGCAGACTGGGGCTTAGCTGGCAGGCTGAGCTTCTTACGACAGGACTGGCATGGTGAACTACATAGACACTGCAGAGCAGAGGCCTAGCTCAGGACCTAACGGGTGCCCTGGGGAAGGAAGCTGGTGACAGGTTGCTTAAATAATGATGAAGTAAACACTGAGGGCCTGATTCTTGTTTTAAACTGGTGTAACTCCATTGACTTCATCTGCCTTAGGGCATAGTTAAGGTTATATGTTCAGCCTTAACTTTCACATTTCCAGACTTTCGAGTACTTAACTGTGCAACCTTACCATTGCACTTTTGTGGTTTTCCCCATGTAAAAAATAAAGGAATCTCTCACTGAAGTTCACAAAAGTTAGATAATCCTAATGATGTTGTAGCAGTTAGTATATACACCCAAGCACTGAAAAAATTCCTAATACTTAGGGGCAAAATTTGTAAAGGCATCTAAGTGACTTACGAGTCTAAGGCCAACAGCCACACAAAGGGCCAGATTTTTAAAAGGTATTTAGGTACCCAAGTCCTTTTGAAATCAAAGGGAGTTAGGTACCTAGACTCTTCTGAAAATCCCACTAAGTGCCTATCTGCATCTTTTAAAATATGGCCCTAAATCCCTTTTGAAAATGGGATTTAGGATCCTAAGTCACTGAGGTACTTTTGAAAATGTTACCCAGGCTCTATTAGACTGTGAATTAGTCTTCCAAGGACAGTGGTGGAAGCTAAATACCTTTAAAAATCTGAGCCCAGATGACCCAACAGATCTCTAGGATCCTTAAAACAGTTGCAGAGAAAATAATTTACCAAGAGTCACTGAAGAACCATTTTTAATACATAGTTGCAATTCTACAGATACTGTAGATAATTCATAGGGTTAGTCCTACCATCACAAAAGCTGATCAAGCTGAGAACAGGGATATAGGTAAATCAGAGGGTTTTATTTCAGCGTATATAGAGTTGTGATTAAGTGGTCTCTGCTTTCAGAAGGGAGATAAGGCCCTAAAAGTATGGGGCCTCTGCAACAGCAGGTAATTCTTATATACGGGCTCCAGCCACTAGGGCATTAATCACACTAAAACCTATCTGCAGATCTGAGTGAAGCCATAACTCTAGCTTTATAAATGAGGCCTGCACAGCTGATACTGTACATTGTCCCAAATTTCCAGCTGTTGTGAATGATGGGCTAAGGTTCAGACATCCATCTGCAGTGTCTTGGAGGGAAGAAATGGGGGCAAGTTACTGGTGGGAGCAGGGATTTAAAAAAAATCTCTCTCTTGAGAGAGAGAGATTTATGCTTAAAGCAAGCACAGAAATGGAGCCAGCCATTAGAATCTCTGGGATGGGCTTTTGGTTTGATCTTAGAGAAGTCCTTTAACCACCCTGTACCTCAGTTTCCCCATCTGTAAAAGGGAGCTTTCTGGCTCACAGGAGTGTTGGAAGATGCCAATATGCTCAGATGCTCTGGTGTTGGGCAGATGCCATCATCACCAAGGCCTAAGACCTAGACCTCAAACAAGAGTGACACCAAAACTCACAGATGTTGGTAACAGTGCACTGGGGTCACTCATGAGGTCCCTCTCTGGCTCTCACAGTGGGGTGCTCTGGGGTCTTGTAGTGGTGTCGCAGGGCCGGCTTTAGGCCAATTCCACCAATTCCCCCGAATCGGGCCCCGCGCCTAAGGGGGCCCCGCGCCCAGTGGCAGGGATGCCCAGAGTGGGGGGCAAGTGCCAGAGAATCCCTTCCCTGGCTAGAGCCACCTTTTTAATTTTTACTCACCCGGCGGCGCTCCAGGTCTTTGGCAGCGGGTCCTTCAGTGCCGCCGAAGACCCGGAACTAGTGAAGGACCCGCCGCCAAAGACTAGGAGCGCGGCCCGGTGAGTACAAGCCCCACGTGTTTTTTTTTTATGTGGTTTTTTTTTAGTCATCCCGGCCGGGGCCTCGTCGAATCTGTTTGAATCGGGCCCCGCACTTCCTAAAGCCGGCCCTGGTGGTGTGTGCTGTAACCCAGCAGCCTGATAGGCAGGGAATGGGTTAACAGCCTGAAATAGGAACAGAGAAGAGGAATTGTCCACGTGCACATACCTGGAGAAGCTGCCACTGAGAAGGGAGAATACCATACACACTTGGGCTCATGAGTGGCAGAGGCTGGCTGGAGAGGGTGACTAAAAGGGCAACTTCTTCCCCTTCCTACTTAATAAGAAACTAAGGCAAGGCAGCTTTAAGAGCAGACCTAGGCCAAAGTCTAACAAAGCCCCAGGCAACCGCCCTGCTTATTTCCTGAAATGAGCCTTGCTCGCTTTGTTTGCTTGTTTAACTTGCAATCTGAATGTGGCTGAGATGAGCTCTGAGCAAAGCATGTTGGCTCAGGCCCCAGCTCTGCTCTCCTTATGCTTGGACCACAGGCTGTGAGCAGGTCTGGTCTGGGGTGGAGGTGTGAGGCTTTCTCTCTCCTGACAGTCCCGACTTCAGCGCTGAGCCACATAGGCATCCCCCTTTCTGGGCACCTCACGCTTTGCACAGAGGTGCTAGGGCTCCGCAGCTTACTAATAATAAGCTACTGGTGGAAACTGTTGTTCCTGTAAACATCCAGAGATGTTATCTGGATTCTTCAGTAATGTCGTTTGTGAATTAATTAAAGAATGTTGTTGTTTTTTAAGGGAGCCAGAGACTGTGAAGGAATTTAAGATATTGTCTAAAGCAAATTTTTTCAGCGGTCAAGCGATAGATCAGATATGCTTGAAATAAGCTTAAAGACCCCGTGGCTGAGAAAGGAGACAGCAGCAGCAGAGACATTCAAAGCTGCCATAGGAAGCAACACTGTGGAAACTGTTAATTGCCTAGCTCTTATACAGTACTTTTCATCCATCGATCACAAAGTGCTCTACGAGGGCAGCAAGTGTCCTTATCCCCATTTTACAGCTGGGGACACTGAGGCATGGGGAGATTAAAGTGTCTGCCCAAGGTCACCCACTTCTCTGAGCAGTGGCAAAGCCGGGCAGAGAACCCACATATCCTGAGTTGTAGGCCAGTGCACGATCCACTAGACAACACTGCCTTCCTTTTAATAATAAAGAAACAAAACTGTAAGTTTCACAGGTGCCGACTTTTCCTGGAGGTGCTCCACCCCATGGCCCCACCCCCACTGTGCCCCTTCCCTCCCAGGCCCCACCTTCACTCTGCCTCTTCTTGCTCCTCCTCTGCCCCGAGGCCCTGCCCTCACTCCATCTCCTCCCACCTCCACTCCACTCCTTCCCGGAGGCCCCCGCCCAGCGCTCTCCACCCTCCCCCCAAGCCCCTCCCCTAGCCACCAAACAGCTGTTTGGCAGTGGCGTCACCCTCTATTCCTAGGATCCCTATCTGACTCCATTCACCATACAGCTTCATTCTCTCTCACAAATCTCCCCTCCAGGCACCCTTCCACACCCTCATTCCAAACTCTCAGATTTAATAGAGATGATTTTAAAGGCATTAACAGAGGTGTGTAAAACAATACATGCTTCTCCTCCTCTGCCCCTGGTCTCCCTAGCCCATCCTTGTGCTGCTTGTGGTCATTCTGACTCTCTATGCTCCTGGGGCAGTGAGATGTAACTTCCAATTGTGTACAGGACACCTGGGACCTGCATCCATCGGTCCAGTGGCACGGCTTCCGAGTGATCAGATTTCAGTGTAAAAGAAAAGAGACTCCGGGTATTCTCTCCTAGATGGGATAGCTAGAATGTGGGCCTGATGTTCAGAAGCACTGAGCCCACACAGCTGAAGTCAATGAGAATTGCCGGTTCTCTGCACCTCTGATGCTCAAGCCCTACCTGCAGGATTCCAGTCAAGGCCTGCCCATTTCTTAAACGTCAAGGGTAAGATCTGCTCTCTACTAACTAAACCCGCTCCCTCTTCCCCCACCCGCCATTAACACTCTGTTTCACTGTCTGTGATTAATTCAGTTCAGCATCTCCCAGGCCTTTTCTTCTGAATGTTAAGGCGTGTCAAAAATGCTGTCCCTGTCATTCAGGACTTTACTACCCTTCTTCCTGTCCAGCCACACAGAGTCACTGCTCCTTGCATCCTGCTCTGGAGGGATGGGACAGGGCAGGGTGAGAAGAAGCAAGGGTTGAATTATAGTTGAACTTTAGAAGCAGATACTTAACCCACTCTAAAGAGCAGGCTGCAGAAAAGGCACCCTCGGGGCTGTCCCACTGTGACAGGTTAACCTCCCTCCGGGGTGCCATCTGATGTACTGGGGTACTACTGAGCCTGCCTGTTCCACCAGCCTGGGCTCCCTTTCACTACCCTGCTGAGCCAGGCCCTCTCAAACCTCCTCCAGCACAAACACAGGTAGGGACACACCCAGCTGCTGAAAGACACAGACACTGAAATCAGCTCTGCATGGGAAGACTTCAGCTAGGGAACTGCCCAGCACTCAAGTGCACACCCCCTATGGAGTGTAAACCCAAAATTGTATTGTCTTGTGCTGCACAGAGAACTATACCGCGTAAGCTTATTGAAATTCGCCTCCTCCCTCAAAGTGGAGGAAGATCTGCACAGCTTTTTGCCCCTCCCCCAGTTATGAATTCCACAAACTGGATTTAGAAAAGAAAAAAAAGTGTATTAACTACAAAAGATAGATTTTAAGTCATTATAATGGTTAGCAAACAGATCAAAGCAGATTACCCAGCAAATAAAACAAAAATGCAATACAAGCTTAAGATACTAAAGCAGGGGTTCTCAAACTGGGGGTCGGGACCCCTCAGGGGGTCATGAGGTTATTATGTGGGGGGGTCATGAGCTGTCATCCTCCACCCCAATCCCCGCTTTGCCTCCAGCATTTATAATTGTGTTAAATATATAAACAAGTGTTTTTAATTTATAAGGGGAGGTCGCACTCAGAGGCTTGGTATGTGAAAGGGATCATCACTACAAAAGTTTGAGAATCACTGTACTAAAGAAACTGGTTACAAGTAATAATTTCTCACCCTAACTGTTGTTTTAGGCAGATTGCAAAGTTTCTTGAAGGCAAACTGCTCTTGCTTGCAGCTTAAAACTCCAGGCATTTCTTTCACAGGCCAGACACTTTTTCCAGCCTGGACTCAGTCCTTCTTCCCACCCACCCCCTTTGTCTTTGTTTCTTAGCTGTCCACAGCAGTCATCCTGGGTGGGGATTCAGTGAAGAATGACCCTGATTATAAATAGGTTTTACATATGGCGGGAATCCTTTGTTTTCCAGTGTGGTCCCCCCATCCCCTCAGTTGAAAAATACTGGTATTCTATTATGGAGTCCAGCACCAGGTGACTTGATCACATGATCCTGCAGTGTCAAATCAGTCATGAGTCAGCGGCTGTTTGTAGCATCCCAGGAAAGCTTCTACGGAAGGTGGGAGATTAGCATCTTCTAAGACCTATTGTTTTTCCTAATGGTCCATTGACTTGTTCCCAGATAGCCAGACTGATTGCATTCTGTCTGCTAGGTGTTCCCCAGGTGCAAACACTTTGTAGTACAGATGTATAGTTAATATTCCTAACTTTAGATACAAAAATGGTACATGCATACAAATAGGATAATGATATTCAGTAGAGCATAACCTTTCCAATGATACCTCACATGACCTGTCTTGCATAAAATACATCATGATTATGACACAATCATATCATTATATTACTATGAAAAATATGGGAAGCAGTGTCACAGGCTGCATTTCTGCAGGAGGTAGATGATGTCAGAGATCTCTTCCATTGTTATTTTACCTGAGATAGAGGAAGGGATGTGTAGTATATGCAAGCTCCATTAGATTTCCAAGGTGTATGCCAGCTGGCTGGCATGCTGTCTGGTCTATTGGTTGCCTTGACTCAAGGGTCCTGCTTTCTGATGAGTCTCTGTTCTGACTTTCCTTGTTAGATTGGGTACAGCAATTCTTCCAGATTAGGATGGATATTATTAGCTCGGTAGTGTGGGAGAAACTGACGTGTCAGCTGTCTGCACTGTGCCAGTGATGGAGCTAAACAAAGACCTCTCCTGTTTCAGAGGCTTCCAGTCTGCCAATCTTAGGAACGAAAGTGGATGCCCACTCTTTTTTTGTTCCCCTGCTTCTTCTTAAAAGAATGCATTACTCCAATTAAAATTTACAAAAGCCCAATTTTTCTCTACCATAAAGTGCCTGGACACTTAAAACAAACTCCTGTTGTGAACAGACAGACGCAGCTTGAAGAGTTTTATGGCAGCAGAAGTGGGTTAAGCTCCATAACTGCCTAAATGGTTCTATGCCATCATGGTTCAGATGGATTGTTTCAGCACAGCAAGCCGACAATGAGCATATGCTAGTGGTTTCTTCTGCAGTAAATGAAGTGAGCATGATCAAAGGGTAACCCTTTGGGGACAGGTCACCCTGCTGCTATTGACTTCAGTGGAAGGATCATGCCCCTAAGTAAACAAAGCTGGTTCCAAAACACACTACAAATAACCCAATTAAACATGAATAGTCTTTTCTTTGATCTATTCAGAATATTTTTTGTCTTCACTTTCCCTGCACATCTCTACTGTATTGAAGCTTCACTACAACCAAGTCTTTAAAAACAAAATGGAATACTTTATCCAGAGTTCTCCACGTGCTGCCTCGTCATTGTCTGACATGACAATGACAAGCGGAGGGCAACAAAAATGATTAGGGGGCTGGAGCACATGACTTATGAGGAGAGGCTGAGGGAACTGGGATTGTTTAGTCTGCAGAAGAGAAGAATGAGGGGAGATTTGGTAGCTGCTTTCAACTACCTGAAAGGGGGTTCCAAAGAGGATGGATTTAGACTGTTCTCAGTGGTACCAGGTGACAGAACAAGGAGCAATGGTCTCAAGTTGCAGTTGGGGAGGTTTAGGTTGGATATTAGGAAAAACTTTTTCACTAGGAGGGTGGTGAAGCACTGGAATGGGTTATCTAGGGAGATGGTGAAATCTCCTTCCTTAGAGGTTTTTAAGGTCAAGCTTGACAAAGCCCTGGCTGGGATGATTTAGTTGGGGATTGGTCCTGCTTTGAGCAGGGGGTTGGACTAGATGACCTCCTGAGGTCCCTTCCAACCCTGATAGTCTATGATTCTATGAAGCATTGGGATCTGTATGTGATCAGCACCTTTGAAAACAGGACACTTGTGTCACAGTTCAGGACAACTGCACCAGTATCCCTCTCTATGGTCCTGCGACAGCACCTGCTTTTAGGCTTCCGACTCCCAGCCATCACCACTCTTGGCCAGAGACCTGCATCTGTCTCCCTCCTGCCTGGGTTTTCCCAGGCTTTCCCTTGCATACCCCGAGGTCCCCAAGAAGTCAGACTGACTAAGCAGGCCTGCTTTGCTTTCTCTCCAGAGGCTATAAACAGTGTAATTGCCCATAGCTCTAAATTATCACATGGCACCTTCTAAGCAAGCACATTTATTCTTAAGGTGAAAGCATTATAGACAAAACATATTAAAAACAATAAAAGAACCTACATGCCTGCTAAAAGTTTTACCAGAGATCACCCTCAGTTCCAACAAGGGCTCTGATGGGCAATAAGTCCTTCAGCGCCCCCTAAGGAGTTTTTCTGTGGTTACAAGTGCATGAAATCTTTTGCTTGGAACAAGAACACTCAGGAATCTGAGAGTCACTACTTTATACAGCCTAGGTCTTTGATCTGCAGAGATCGCAAAGAGATAATCAGCCAGACAGTAGTTCTCTCCTCAGGGCATAGTTTCAAAAGCTTGGGTCTGGAGGAGGTATTTCCTAGGAAACCCACAACTATGTCCGTCCAGAAAGTGCCTTCTTGTCTGGCACGTTGTTTAAAGTAGTCCTTTGAAGCGCAGACCCTTCCCAGGGTTTACATTGGCCATGGCTCCCCGCAAGAAAAGTTTCATACAATCCCACAATAATACATAAACAATGGATTCCAAAGCTATTTAAACTTCATCAATAAGATCTCCCAAAGATATTGCCAGAGATTGCCATATCTGTCACAACCGGTACTTAGGTTGCTGAACGTCGACAGAAGCCTAATTCAAGTTCCCAGGTTTGAAAAAATTTATGCCAAATAACTTTGCCTGATGATATCCTCAGCTTATCCACTGAGATGGTCAACAAAAGGGCCATAATTCTCTTAAGATTCTCCCCTCTTTGAATTGCTACAGGAGATCTTTGCAGGTTGGATGTCTTAGCATAATTCTGCTAGGCCAGATGTGAGATTTGGGCAATCCCACAGAAGCAGGCGCAGTCTAGCCTTTTGTATGTATTACTTCACCACTGCAGTATAAAGTGTCAAATATGATGCTGTGTGCTGAATATAGGGCAGGAAGCAGAGAATACTGCAGCCAAGACAGCGGTGAGAAATGTAAGTAGATGGAATGTAATAATTGAAGTTGGCATTTGGCCAAAACATGTGGGTAAAAATCACTCCCCTCTTCAGTAAAGCTCATGAGATCTTTAAGGCGCACCAGGGATCAGGATGTGGGTACTGGGTAAAGCTTATTGAAAAAAATGTATTACAAATGTATCTGCCAGTTTTGGCCTACCCTTGTAAATAACTATTTCAAAAGTCTTTCTTTACTCCATGCATTTATTGCTGAGAGCTCTTTAAGGGTATCTGATATTTGAGCTGTGTTGGTTGGTTCTGATCGGTAAGAAGTCACATGGTATTTTTTTCAGTTTCCAGATTGGGTGAGTGCACCAGCACTTCCAATACAAATAGTCACGTGTGCAAATCTAAAACTTGGTTACTGCAAATACACATGTGTTCACCTTGGCAATGTGCTGGCTGTGAACATTCAGGCCAGTGAAACATGGTCACAGCAGTGCTCACAGAAAGTGAACACAAGAATCACATGTGTACGGCAGAAATTCCCTTTAAGGACTTAAGGAAATGACCATGGGAAATGGTGATTTGGTGGGGGGGATGGGTCCAATTCTAGTTCAAGTCTTCCCCAAAAAAATGCCAATCCTCCTCTAGCACAATACCTATCCCCAGTTACCATACTGGGGCAGTGAGTCAGTATTGACTCCAAGGGAACAATGCATCTTTTGCATCACCAATACCCTTTCCCACAGCATGCTGGGTTATTACAGCCTCAGGCTGGTATCCCTGCATAAACTACAGCATGCTCCCTCTGTTCTAAGGGAACAATCAGCTAAACTAAATCTTACTACTTTCGAGTGACGGTGTGGAGAACAAACGATCTCATTGCGTGCATGAGCCTGCCTGGTGTGGTTTCTCACTTCAGCAATAAAGTTTGCACCAGCTGCGGCCCTGCCTCACATCTCTGGGTGGAGGGAGGGTAGCTTTGCTCTCAAGCCTTGCACACCCTCTTTCCACATTTTGCATTCTGCCTCCACTCCCTGCATTTGCAACCGCGGTGCTGCATGGTAATGTGGTGTATGTGAGATTTCAGAGCAGCTCTGCGGCCGGCTGGGAGCTGACAGATGGTGGGTTTGAAC
>NW_020664413.1:6514147-6545149 GCF_002925995.2 Terrapene triunguis
GGGCAGTCAGGGGACAAGAGGCAGGGAGGCTTAAGTAGGGGGTGGAGTCCTGGGGGGCAGTTAGGGGCAGGGGTCCCAGGAGGGGGCAGTCAGGGGACAAGGAGCGGGGGGGAGGGTTGGAGGTTCTGAGGGGGGCGGGAAGTGGGAGGGGCAGGGGCGGGGCTAGGGCAAGACGGGGCGGGGCTAGGGCGGGGCTCCTCCCGTCCTCTTTTTTGCTTGCTGAAATATGGTAACCCTATAATAGATAGGAGCACACTGTATTGCTAATCTAGACTAAAAGGACACCTACAGTTTTCATGTGAACACAGAAATGGCTGTTGCAGGGGGGAGACTGGAGAAGCAAAACGCACCCCTGCAGGCAGGTGTGAACATCCCTCAGGGCTGCTCGGCTCTTGTTCAGTAGAATAATGTTGCTATTAATTAAGGCTCAGCGTACGCTGCTTAACACCAAGTATCTACATAGCCGGCTTCTTAGCACGTGCTGGTTGCTGCAGCTTTTGTCTTCTCCTTGCTCTCGCTTTCCAGTACTTTTATTTATTTCCCGCTTTAATTTCCAGGGCAGGATTATACTGAACGGACTATAATGCTCACAGCAAATCTCACCCCTACTCCGACTTGCTGAGTTGCTGCCCTTCATTAATGCAGGCTGGGCCGGCCTCAATCACTTTAACCCATCGAATGCCAGGATGTCCTATATTGCTGGCCAAACAAATGCTATGGGGTATCATTAAACAATTACAACCCACATACTGAAAGAAATCTCTCCCAAGTCCTGTTTCCTGCCCTTCAGAGAGTCCCCCAAAACTCATCATCAGAAGCAAGCTCCACCCAGATCAGGACACACCAACTCAAAGTGGCCCCAGACCCATCAGAACAACGGATGCAAAACCTACAGACATATCTCCACTGCCATGATGATCAATACTCCTCTCCACACACCTTTCAAAATCCAGGAGTCCTACACATGCTGATCATACTATCCTCTTGACTGCACTCACACGGAAAAATGATAAAATCCCAAACCACCACATCATCCGTTGGTCAACACTTTTCACAAAGCAACCGCTCCGTATCTCACCTCTTAGTTACTCCTGCGGGAATTCTGTGCCACTACGCATGCACAGAATTCATGTCCCCCCATAGATTTCTTTGCTTCCCCCGCAGAAAAATGACTTTCTGACAGGGAAGCTGCAAGAGTACACCACTCCCTAGCTGCGCAGGTATATCGTTTCAGGCACCCAGAGCAGTCGATGGAGAGGTGAGTCACTGCAGGGCTGGGGACACCCCAGCCAGGTGTCCCTGGCTGGGGTGTCCCCAGCCCTGAGCCGGGATCAACTGCTAATCCCAGCTGGGCTGGAGGCAGGAGAGCATGGGACTTCCTCTTCCCCTGCAAGGTGTGGCTGGGGCTGTGTCTGACCCACCCCCGCAGAAACCTCCCCCAGCTGCAGGAAGCTCAGCATCTTCCCTATATCCTGTCCCCATCGCTCCTCAGCTGCGGGGGAGGGGTCACTGTACGGGGAGCTGCTCCTCCATCCGCCCAACCCCCATGCATCTGGACCTCCCAGAAACAGACACCCCTGTCAAGCCTCACCTCGTACATCCAGAACCCCCCTAGCCCTCCATACCCGAACCCCACCCCATTGAACCTCAACCCCTGCATCTGGAACCTGCCTGCACTCAGACACCCCTGCCGCCGAACCCCCACCCCTGCACCCAGACCACCCCCCACTGAGTTCTGGCACTCAAACCCCCACCCTGATGAGCCCCACCCGCCTGCACCACCCTGAGCCCCCACATCCAGAACCCCATGCCACAGACCCTCAACTAGCTGCACCCAGACCCCCATCCCACTAAGCCCCACTCCCCCCAGCACCCAGACCCGAGACCCCCACACCCAGACCCCTCCACTGAGCCCCAACTACTTTCACCTGGAAGCCCCTGCAGAGTCCCATTGCCCCTGCACTTGGAGCCCCTCCTCCCCCCATGAGCTTCTGTGCATCCAGATTCCTCCCACACCTAGACCCCCCCTGAGCTACCTGCACCCAGTTTGCCACACAGAATTCTCTGACCCCATACCTGGATCCCCCTACACTGAGCCCCTCCACACTTGGATCCTGCCTTGCTGAGCCTGCCTGCCCCACACCTGGTGTATCTGGCACAGAGGGGCAGGGCCCCAGGGTGTTTCTGGGGCAGGCCCAGGCCTTATGCTGTGTCAGGGTTGGGTGCAGACTGAGTCCGTGTCCCAGGGATGGGTGGGGGGTGGGGGGTGGAGAGGCTGCAGGGTGATCTCCCACCTTTGTACAGCCAGTGGCCTGTACTCCCATCTGCCATGCTGGAGCCTCTGCATTTATTTATTGACAAATACAACTTTCAGAATTTTGCAGAATTTTAAAATACTGTGTGCAGAATTTTTAATTTTTTTGGCGCAGAATGCCCTCAGGAAACCTGCACAATAACTTGGAAAAAATGAGCCTGGGAGCTTAACTTCATTACTCTCCCAGGAGCTAAAAATCATGGACTGAATAGAGATACTGTATTTATTACTTATTACAACAATCTGTAACCCACTAAGCCCCATTTTTTTTTTTTTTTGGCCTGTGACTGCAGAGGTATTAACTGGCCACTTCACCTTGAATGGACTCTTTCAATATGCGTTAAGTACTTAGGCTAAGCAATCTGCTCCACTTTGTATTTAGCTGTGGCACTATGAGTACCTGTCGAAGACCTGAAGAAGAGCTCTGTGTAAGCTCAAAAGCTTGTCTCTTTCCCCCAACAGAAGTTGGTCCAATAAAAGATTTTACTTCACCTACCTTGTCTCTGAAGGAGTCCAAGTCATTTCTCCAACAGTGACTGAGGGCTAGTCTACACTAGCAGCGCTACATCAGCGCAACCGCAGTAGCACATCTGGTAAAGATGCTTTATGCCTATGAGAGAGAGCTCTAGTCCTGTCAGCATAATTACTCCACCTCCAGGAGAGGCAGTAGCAATGTTGGCAGGCGAGCAGCTCCTGCCAACATAGGGCTGTCCAAACCGCTGCTTAGATCGGTGTAACTTACGTCAGTCAAATGGGGTGGCTTTTTCACGCTGCTGTAAAGTATATCGACATAAGCAGTAGTGTAGACCTGCCCTGAGTTCAGTTCCAATATCTTGCAACTCCTCTGGGTTAGAAATAGAGACTATCCCCCTGGAGATTCCCAGCTTTCTGAAGGGATGCACATCAGTTGTTTATGGCTTTAGAAGATCCTGAGATATTAGGCCATTAGAGCCACTATATTGTTATAGCATCATAGGGTTAGAAGGGACCACAAGGGTCACCCTTGCCAGGATGCAGGATTTGTTGTATCTAAACCAGGGGTCGGTCTTCATTTATTCACTCTGATTTAAGGTTTCCCGTGCCAGTCATACATGTTAACGTTTTTAGAAGGTCTCTTTCTATAAGTCTGTGATATATAACTAAACTATTGTTGTATGTAAAGTAAATAAGGTTTTTAAAATGTTTAAGAAGCTTCATTTAAAATTAAATTAAAATGCAGAGCCCCCCAGACCGGTGGCCAGAACCCGGGCAGTGTGAGTGCCACTGAAAAATCAGCTCGCGTGCCGCCTTTGACACGCGTGCCATAGGGTGCCTGATCTAAACCATCCAAGACAGATGGCTATCCAGTCTCCTTTTGGAAATCTCCAGTGAAGGCGTTTCCATACTCTCCCTAGGCAGTCTGTTCCATTGTCCTACAGTTCTTACAGTTAGGCAGTTTTTCCTGGGATTTAATTTAAATCTGCTGTGCTGTAGTTTGAACCCATTGCCTCTTGTCCTGTCATATCATGTACAGAAAAGCTATTTTACCCAATTTTTAGCAGTTTCTAAAAATATTAGTTACTTTTCTCTCCCACAAAGGGCAGTCTACTGGCCAAATTCTGATCTCTGGCATCGTGTTGTAAATCCAGAGCACCTCCAATGATCTCAATGGTGATTTAACTAACGTAACAGAGGGTAGGAGTTAGCCCGGGGTAAGTAAGGTACCAGGCAGAGGGACACGAAAAAACAATACTATTAAAAGATTCCCCAAATGCTCTCAAACATTTTTCTACTAGCCTCTCTGTAAAGGAGCTCAGGTAATCAGAGCCATATAAGTATCTAGCTAAATACCGGGGGCCTTCTACAGAAATTTTGGTGGGAGTAGAATGCTATCAAGACTTCACTGGAACTCTTTTGAAATAACATGTTGCTCATTCTTTCACCATGTGGTAGTATGCTGATAAAAGCGTATCATGTTCGCTACATAGCTATAATCGAGGGTTAATTTTGCCTTCTGGTAACCTAGTAGCAGCACAGCAAAAAAGAAAAGTAACAGTGTAACTAGTCCTCTTCCTACTCCTGTTCTCCTTCCCACCCTACAGAGAGGAAGAATGATGCAGCACTGGGAGACCTGGATTCAATTCCCTGTTGTCACAGGCTTCCTGTGTGACTGACCTCAGGCAATGGATTTGTCTTGATTTCAATGGAAGTTAGGAGCCTAAATACCTTTGAAGATCTGATTGCCTCACTTCTCCATCTGTATAATGGGGATAAATAGCACTGCCTTGCCTCACAAGGGGGTTGTGAACATAAATGCATTAAAGATTCTGAGGTGCTCAGATACCCCAGTAATAGGGGGACATATAAAATTCCCAAGCTAGCTAACACACCCCTTGCTTCTCTTTCCCCCGTCCCCCAGTATGTTTAGATCCCTGGCATACCAAAAAGCAGTAAACACTACCCTGATGCTATGCTTAGGTCCATGCTTTGAACAATAAGCATCTAAATAATGCCTCTAAACTGTATGCGCACGTCGGCTGCACCAAAATAAGCCACACTGACACATTCACATCAGGTAGGTGCATATGCAAATAAGCACTTAAACATCCACTCCTGTGCACTTTGCAGGGACTGTGAAGGCATGTGCATTTTTAAAGGCATGCTTGAGGCCCACACATGTCAAAATTTGACACTTGATGTATGATTTATCTCTATTTGGTAATTTGCCTTTGCGTTAGCACGATCAAGGCAGAATTTCACTTGCCTAAACTGCATCGCAAACCCAGTAACTGTCAGTACAACTTCATCACCTTATTCTATTTCTCAGCAAAGACTTCATACCAGTCTGATGTCCTGGGGGGCCTCCTGTTGCTAGGGTTTCATTACTCTTGGCTAAACATGGTACACCACTTCTATTCATATACTGTGCAGTATTATTAAAGACAATGAAACCTAAAACGACATTTTTTTAAAGGGTAAATGTTGCGATGCATTGTCCTTAATTTGGCTGTTGTATGTCACATCATGGCTGATCCTGCTCCCATCCAAGTTAGGGCTTGTCTGCTACTTTGTAAATGCACTGATTGTTCTGGAATAAAGAGATTTTTATTCCAGAATAGAGTGTCCACATTGGAAGCTGTTCTATGATCTCTGCTCTGGTCAATTGCCGATGTAGACAAGCCCATAGTGGTGGTGGTGGGAATACCAGGACACCAATGGAAACAGACATAGTCCCCTAATAACTTAATTAAACCACAGTGGATCACCCAGTAAATTAGCAGGGATCTGCTACCTACTTTAATATGGAGATATACCAAGCTCATAGGACTGAAAGGTCATCGAGTCCAGCCCCCTGCCTTCACTAGCAGGACCAAGTACTGATTTTGCCCCAGATCCCTAAGTGGCCCCCTCAAGGATTGAACTCACAACCCTGGGTTTAGCAGGCCAGCGCTCAAACCACTGAGCTATCCTTCCCCCTACTTCTTATTAACTATTAATATGTGGTGTGATTAAATTTCTTCAACTTTGACTAAAGCTGATTTATGGAGCTGGTTGAAAAGTGCTGGAATTCTGAAATTTTGAAATGGGGAGAGGGAAGTTTTACACTTTTCATGACCCATATTTCCTTGTTTTCAACCTGCTCTACTGATTTTAATTGCTGCTTCCTCCTCGTGTGGTCTGTTTGGGCCTATATATCAATGTGTACATGTGTCACTCCCAGGAAGCAATTTGCAAGAGCACATTGTAGCTATATGGCCATGCTGCTACCAGTAGAGGCATTATGACTTTTATATTCTCTTCTCCTCAAATATCAGACTCTGCAGTCATCCACTGGTCAACCCTTTAAATCATTTCAAATGCAAAATGGCGATCTGTAGCTCTTCCGTTACTCCTTAGCTTTCCATTTTAATTTACAAAACCTACTCAACAGAGCTGGTTATCTCCTGGCTTTAGAAGCGAATCAATCAAGACCAGTGTCTGAAGTATCCAAAGAAAGACTAATCTCTCCCTTTTATATTGAAGTCAGCCTATAATAATTGTCATGGTTAAAACCACTTGGTTCTAAATACCTTGGGTCACATTCTCCTTTCACTTACATGGCGGAAAATGTGGGTGATTCTGCCGAAGTCAATGGAATTAATGCATATTGAGACCCATGAAAATGAGAGCAAACTTTAACTTCTTGCTTTTAATTCAGGTCTCTTTTCTTCTTTTCTGAAGAAGGAAAAAAGTAACACAACTCGTTACTTTGGGGGCAGATGGTGTTACACCTCCTTGCACTGATCAATACCTTATTCCACTCCTACTCCCACATTCTTCAAGGGGTCTAGTTGCAAAGTAAAAGCTTGATCTTGCTGCCATTCAAGCCAATGGAAACAATCCCACTAACTTAAATGGAACAGGATCAAGTTCTAAGACAGCGGTTCCGGGTTGCACTGTCAGTGGATGGGGTCATGATCCTGAGTGTGCAGAGGACTCCATTTTGCTCTACAAAATGTCATCCTCCATGAAGCATGACCACACACATATGGTACATGCCAGGTCACACTGTGTGGAGGATGCCATTTTGCTCTACAAAATGGCATCCTCCGTGCTGTTGGGGGCCATGGGAAGCAATACGTCTGAAAATGGTGTCATGCAGGCAAAAAGTTTGGGAACTGCTGCTCTACAACATGAGTCTGGATGGCCCAATTTACCCTGAATTGAGCCAAGTCTTGAGACTCCCCTCTGAAATATCTGTCTTTACGAAAATCATGCACATTCTCAAGTGTTTATTTACACAATGAGGCCTCCTACCCTGACTCACTCCTTTCTTAGCCAACCCGGCACTGACAGACTGTAAATATTATCTAAGATCTTCAGGATTTGTTCCTTTTTGTTTTTATAAACCATCATTCTGTTTTCTTTCCCTGCCACAATCTCCAGTAACTCTGGCTGTGTCCTATCCCTTTACAGAGCTGTCAGAAGCAATAAATTTTAATTTCCCTCCATAAACATGATGAAACCCTTTTAATTATTAAAATGTCTATGTTATTTCACTGGCGAGAAGGCAAACCCTGTATGTTCTAACTGTTTGCTGTTTCTTCTCAGTTTCCTTCGCACAGGATTTTCTTTTTTGTTGTTGTTGTTCTTGTTGTTAAAATAAACAATTCTTTGGACTTGGCATTCACAAGAATCTGTTGAATTAAAACCAGTTTAAGCTTGCAGACCTAGATCTTTCAGTGAAGGAGGGAGTGGGGAAAATCTCTTTTCATGGTAACAAATTCATAGAGTGGTTAGTGTGAAACTGGGGCTTAGGATGCCAGTAAACTAGAAGAGCAGACACTCGGTAACTCCGATCGAGGTGTTCTGATCTGATAAACTCTAGAATCTGTATGTAGCTTAACTATATAGACTTTGTTGCATAAAAACATTTCAATTTTTTTCTAAAAAAACCCAGTTAACATTGTAACAAGCTGCGGCTTTCCGGGACTTCATGGTTGCTATGTCTTAGACTGTGACTATTTGAAATCACATGGTGATAGCAGGAATAGTCTCCTCTTAGTGAAAAGCACATGCTCCTACCATCTGAGCTAAAGAAAAATTCCTGTTAGCAGGATGTAAGCTATGGCCAGAAGCTCCAGAGTGGAAATCTCTCTCTTCCCTCTATTGGTGAAAAGGGAAAAATGCTGCCTGAAAGCTTCATTTGCATAGACTGCCTACCCACAGTGACACTTGGGAGGTCACCATAACCATGCCGGAACTTGGATTTGGGGCAGTAGTGAGCAGTCAGGGAGGTGAAAAACTCTTCTCTTATAGTACAGAGCTCTTTTCTAAGAAGCCAGGACTTTATTCATAGTATTCTAAGTACTCCTGGTAATTCTCCTGGGTGAATTGCACGGCAAGAGATAATGCAGAGGATAGTAGCAGACCTGAGTAGATTCCAGTGAGGCCCTGACTGTCTAGCACCTTAATTAAGCTAAGTAGTGGCACCTCCAAGCAAGCATCTCCCTTGGGATTGGAGACAGACCGGCAAAGAGACTCTTGGATACTGCTTGGTGACCTCAACCATGATGGAGCTTGGTGGATGGATGAGGTGGTGAAGCCAAGGACTATCAAACCTTTGCCACAAACACAAGGGTGTTAGACAAATTACTGCCAAAGTCACTGGCAGGGCAGTGGAGGGCAGTATTTGACTCTTTATTTGCTTATCTATTGTGTTGCTGTGCTTCCCAAGTTCATGATTGTTCCCTTTCCCCTAATCCAGATTTCCTTGTTTGTGTGCAGTTTTGGAGTGCCTGCAGATGGGGAAGATCTGCCTGTTAAGGGACCCAGGGAAGGTGCATTTAATTTTCCAGGTTTCTGGATGCGGATGAAGCCAGTTTGGTTATTTCTCAGGAGGGACTCTAGATATACTGAACCTGGCCCATTTTGCTGCTGTCAACCACCAGACAGAAAAGTTCTAAGTATAAGGTCTATGACACAGCAGAGCAGTTTTAATCCTAGCCAACAAGGGGCAGTAGTGACACATACACATTATCTAGGTCTTTGTAATACATACACTTTGACATATGGAAAACTGGAGAGGGCAAGAAAGCAGGCCAGGAGGTGCCCTTTTGAACGTGTCAGTTTTCAGGCTTCTCTTTTCACCGAGTCCGTTGGGTTCCCTTGCTTGAATTGCACCACATGAACAACAATTGTGAGACACTAGCATGGGAAGTTGTAGAGCTTAATTCAGATGAGAGACAACCCTATTGTTGTCATCATGGGGAGGTTCTCCAGCATACAGTAGGACTGTGTGGGGCCCAGGTGTTTCCCCGTATAAGCTACTAGTGTTTCATTGTAAAGATCAATAACCATTGTAACCTGTAGTGTCTAGGAAAGACTGGTGTGGTAGATTTCTTCTCTTCTCTAAACAGTACCAAGGTCCTCAGCCTAGCCTCCCAGACTGCACTTTGTTGTCCAGGATTTGGCCCTTAATGTGTCTAAGGAATTCCGACTGATCCAAGCCTCTTTGCCTACATTTTTGTTCTGCTGTCATCACTGCAAATGAAAGATGCTATAAAAATGGATAGCATTATTCCTCTCAATCATTTTATACAGTCTGTCTACTGTAGAAAGTCAGTAGATATGTGACTCTGGCATGGATCATTTAGAGTGTGTGAAACAAATGATGCGTGAACATTTTTTCTCATTTCAGATTTCATTATCAATCTGCTTAGCCACTTTCAGTGATTCGTAGACAGGGTAACCAGATAGCAAGTGTGAAAAATTGGGACACTTTTTTCGGGGGGAGGAGGGAAGTATAGTTGCATATATAAGACAAAGTCGCTAATATCAGGATGGTCCCAATCATATGGGAACATCTGATCACCCTAATCATAGAAATCATAGAACCATAGAAATGTAGGGCTGGAAGGGACCTCGAGAGGTCAAAAAGTACAGCCCTCTTTGCTGAGTCGGAACCAAGTAAGCCTAGACTATCCCTGACCATTTTTTTTGTCCAACCTGTGTGATTGGTGTATCATAGAATGGGGTCACTGGGTATAGAGAACATGGAATGCTATAGACTGTAGTTTAAGAAATGTGTGGCTCTCTTGGCCCAAAATGTTCCACCTGACGAGACTGCACTGAGTTGTACTGCCATAACCGGGTTTTATTATCAAACCAAGCATTCTCTTTTCCCTTCTGATTTAATGTTATGTCCAGTACCTTTACTACACTAGCCTGCTTAATCCCATCAGCCTTCTGTAAACTTTTTCACATCTGCATAAATGCTCCCATTTAATGCCTCACTTTATTTCCCTAAATCACTTACTACTTCCACCTTTTCATGTTCTCTGTATGTATAAATATCTTCTATCTGTGTGTTCCACTCTATGCCTCTGAAGAACTGAGCTGTAGTCCACGAAAGTTTATGCTGAAATAAATTTGTTAGTCTCTAAGGTGCCACAAGTACTCCTGTTCTTTTTGCGGATACAGACTAACATGGCTGCTATTTTGTGACCTATTCTCTCCCAAAGTGACACATTTCTCAGCTGATTTCTCTCAGCGGCTCTGAGCTTTTTCCCGTGCTTTTTTGCATTCATTCTTTAGCTACAATCACTGTTCTCTCCATGGTCACCCAGAAATCTTATTCTTTAAATGTTCAGTGGCATTCAACACACCTGTGCTGTGCTTTGCCAAGCATTCTTTTACATATGTATCCAAAGTATCTCCATCTATTCCCCTTATGTTACTGAAATTCTCTTTATGAGAAAATTCTATACTATAATTCACTAATATGAGGTTTTTGTTTTCTTTTCTTGCATTTCTTTTTAATGTTATTTGCTGGAGTTCATTTTCTACCCAGTCCTACTCTCCCCTATCACTTCCTGGGGGAGTCCATAGGGATCTCTTTTAGATCTAACCCACTCCTCCAGTGCTCTGGAAACCACCTCAAATTTGAACCCTTCCAAATGGAATCCAAGTCATGGCACCACTACATTGGGGTTTCCTCTTCCACTCAGTTCTCCAAGAATTCAGTTTGACTCCTGTTTTGTCACTCAGGATCCTTTATGTGGCATACATCAGAGATACAATGAGTTGATCAGATTCAAACGTCGAGGGTCGGTATAGGATGTACCACACCTCCAAAGTTACACAGCAAAACGTTTCTTTATATACATTTTTACCAAAACTAATAACACATGCATTCTTAACAATACATTACAACACACACGTCTGGATTGGCTTGGTTATTCTGCAGGAATCAATCCCTATACAGCATACTCTGTCCACATGCTATGCATGCACGACCTACTCTTTACAGTACCTCATCTTATATTTCAGGCTTATCTTGTGTGTCGTAAATGGTACCAGGGTGTTCCCCCTTATCTCAGCTAGTACAGACCTCCTGTCTCTAGCCTACTGATCCATTTACCTTCCCCTCATGCCCATTAAGAAATGAGGCGCGTTTCTTGTGTCAAGTTCCTTATGCCCATGCCTACACTTGGGCAAATCATGTAATCATTCTACTCTGTTTTCCATCCGTTACAGGAGGATTATAATACTTCCTTTGTCTAGCTTGTCCATTTAGACTCTGGGGCAGGGACTGGCTCTTACAAAGTGCCTGTAAAGCCCCTAGCACAATGATACCCTGACCCTGGTTGGGGTTTGGGGCAGTACTGTAATGCTAATAATAATAGGAAGCATTACATTGCCACACAGAATGACCTTAACCTCTCCCACTTTCTCTTGCTCATCACAGCCCTTAAATGAACGTAGCAACGCATCACCTACAGACTTTAAAAACCAAGGAGAGGAGTAGAGGAGGCAAACGTGGCATTCTCTCCCCAGTCAACGTGCATAAATTGCTTACAAATTATTAAGACTAGGCCAGAACCTCACCAGGTATAAACCAGCATGGTTCCGTTGACTTCAATGGACCTCTCCTGACTTATGCCAGCTGAGGATTTGTCCCACTGCCTTATCGTGTGCACTGGTGTGATGTCTGGCTTGCTGTTACATGACCAAACCTTTTTAAACCAGCAGATCACTCAGTTCTGAAGCATCTTCCCTTTTATCCTTATAGCCTGATTCAGAAGGCAGCAGAGTGTGGCACAGAAAAATTGCATATGATGTAGGCCCTGCTGGTGGGTATGTGTGATGCCCTTAAATTCCAGCTAAGGACAGGCGTCATAGCAAAGAATTAAATAAATTCTAACCATTACAGATTTTTCTGTAATGAATGGATAGGCTTGATTCTCCTTTCACTTACGCTGCCCCTTTCTCTGGGCTGGCTCTGTCAGAGCGACTAGCAGCTTTGGATGGGAATGGGAACTGCCCAGGGCCCTGAGAACCTCTAGCATCAGGTGTGAGGTGGAGGGCTAGAGGCCTGGTGCTGAGGGGAAAGAGGGGTTGTGAGCGGGAGGTGTGGAATACTGGCAGGATGTCATGAAGAGTGCGATTGGCTAGGAGGGCACTAGGTGGTAAGGGAAAGTGGGTGCATGGAGAAGGAAAAAGATTTGGTTAATAGGGTACTCTGCCCTGGAAGGGGATTTTAGCAGAGCAGGGGAGGATGACAGAGGGAATTGGGTACATATTTTCAAATATGTTGCATAACAACTAAGCAATAATAAGTAATCAGGTGACCCTAGTTTTGTAACCCTCCCACTCCTAAGTGCTTATGTAACACCAACAGACGTCGGCAGGCAGGATCAAACCTGGGGCCTCTGGAGCTAAATGCATAAGCCTCTACCGCATGAACTAAAAGCCAATGGCCTCTTAGTGAAGGCTGTAGAGCAGACTCATTTCATCTCTCTCTCTAAGTGGTCTCAGTGCCACTAGATGGGACAAAACAGAGCACCACACCCAGAAGGTGTGTGGGTTACACTTACATCTCCACCTACAGTTTGTACCTCTCTCTCATTGTCTCATGTCTACCATTAGCCTGTAAGCTCCCCCGGGCTAGGCGTGTGTCTGCCTATGTCATAACTATAAAGGGAAGGGTAACAGCTCTCTGTGTACAGAGACTCCAAATCCTTTTACCTGGAAAGGGTTAAGAAGCTCGGGTAACCTGGCTGACACCTGACCCAAGGACCAATAAGGAGACAAGATACTTTCAAATCTTGGGGGGGGAAAGGCTTTTGTGTGTGCTCTTTGTTTAACGGGTGGTTCGCTCTGGGGACTGAGAGGGACCAGACATCAATCCAGGTTCTCCCCATCTTTCTAAACAAGTCTCTCCTATTTCAAACTAGTAAGTAAAAGACAGGCAAGGCGTCTTAGATTTACTTTGTTTTCTCAACTTGTAAATGTACCTTTTTACCAGAGTGTGTATCTTTGTTTGCTGTACTTTGAACCTAAGACAGAGGGGGGTCCTCTGAGCTCTTTAAGTTTGATTACCCTGTAAAGTATTCTCCATACTGATTTTACAGAGATGATTTTTACCTTTTTCTTTAATTAAAAGCCTTCTTTTTTAAGAACCAGATTGATTTCTCCTTGTTTTAAGATCCAAGGGGGTTTGGATCTGTATTCACCAGGAGTTGGTGAAAGGAGGGTGGAGGAAGGAGGGGGGATGGTTAATTTCTCCTTGTTTTAAGATCCAAGGGGGTTTGGATCTGTGTTCACCAGGGAATTGGTGAAAGGTTTCTCAAGGCTTCCCAGGGAGGGAATTCTTGTGATGGTGGCAGCGGACCAAAGCTAAGCTGGTAGATAAGCTTAGAAGTTTTCATGCAGGCCCCTACATTTGAACCCTAAAGTTCAAAGTGGAGATCCAGCCTTGACAGCCTATATGTTCTATAAGGCATCCAGCATACTGTGGAGAAATTAATGATGCAAAACAGGGTGAGAGGAGAACTAAGGCCCAGCAATTCTTAAAAGAAGGGGAAGCTATTTATATGGCCAACTTTAAGATGATAGTGAAAGCTGATCAACCCACTCCTCTGACATTACCCTGAGAGTCTGAATTCCCCAAGGGGCTAAAGGAGGAGCAGAAGCCCTTATTTGTGTCGTCTGCAGCTGAGACACCCTTTGGCTGTCGCTGAACTCCCAATAAAGACTCTGATATGAGATTAGGTCAGTGCAATGTTTGTCCAGCACTGATCCTTTAAGAAGGGTCCGATATGAAATTCATTAAGTCCAATACATATTTTCTCTGCAGCTTTGCAGGGGATGTCCTTTAGCTCTCATCATATAAGAGCACTGACAGCAATCTAACAGCTCAATAATCATGATAGTGGCCTCTGACTATGCAGGATTAAATATTAGGTGGAATCTGAGATATTGCCATGTTAATTCTAATTGTTAGAGCTTTATTCTCTTTACAACTTTAGCTTAATTCCTTCACCTATAATCATTTGATCCCAGCCTGTACAGGCGCCGCTGATCAGCTCCTTCCCTTCCCCTGCACCCCCCCAGCACCTCCTGCCCACCAATGGGCCCCACCAATCAGCTCCTCCCCTTCCCCCCCAGCGCCTTCTGCCTGCCAGCAGGCCCCACTGATCAGTTCCTCCTCCTCCCCCCGCCCCAGTGCCTCCTGCCCACCACGATCAACTGTTCAGCGGTGTGCAGGAGGCATTGTGGGGAGGGAAAGGAGGGGGGTAGGGCGTGCTCACGGGAGAGGTTGGAACAGGGATGGGAAGAGGCGGGGTGGGAGTGGGGTAGGGCGAGAAGAGGTGGGGCAGGAGTGGGGACTTGGGGAAAGGGATGGAGTGGGGGGCGGGGCCTGGGGCAGAGCAGGGATCAAGCACCTCCCTCCCCCCCAGCAAATCACAAAGTCTGTGCTTCTGCCAGCCTGATTCCTAGTGTACATAGCTCAAGCTACCATCACAACTTGATCCTAAAGGTACCCACAGTTAGCAGAGTCTTAGCAGAGTCTCAGCAGAGAAGCCAAGGACAGAATCCAAGCACCCTCTCTGTCCATTGGGAAAAGAGTCCCTCCAGATCAACACAAGCACGTTGGCTAGGCAGGGTAGAGAGGCTGACCCTGCCATGCAGCTGTGGATAAGGAAGAGTTTGGTCTCCCAGGTCATCCATCCAGTGCTACTCAGCAACACTAAATTCACTCTAAAAATGAACCGAATGCAGCAAACCACATAACAAATTCATTCTGAGATTCATTGCGTGCGCCTAGAGCAATACTATGCCGGGAATGCAATTGGTTAGAGCTGCAGTATGTACTCCCTGAAAAATGGAAACATCTTTTCTTCCATTTCAGTATGTTTTTTGTTACAGTCAATTACCTAGATGGGCTCCTACAGTAGCAAACTTAACACCTACACATTCAAAGTGTTTATTTGCTCCTGTGTTTGGCAGTGGGGTGTTTTCCCCCAAATTTTATGCAGAGCTATTAATTTGTGTAGGTTATTGTGTAATACACAACTTTACTTTTGATAGCACCTCTCATGCAGTCTGCATGTGATGAGGTAACCAGCCCCATACAATTAGCCCTGCCTGCCTCCCCTGGGATGAGGTGTGGGGTTTCATTAGAACCAGCTGGGTGTGGAGGAGCTGACTGCCCTAAAGTGGACAGCAGGAAGCTGCAGAGGAAGGGAGAAACTCAGAAAATTGTGGAGAGAGTGAGAAAGGGCCTGCCTTGAAGGAGCCTGAGGGAGTTGCTCCAGCTAGGAAGGGTTGGGAGTAGCTTGCCAAAACAGGGAAGACCCTGAGACACCAGGGGAGCTTGGGTCTGTGCCCAGCTGAAGGCTCAAGGGAAGACTTTGTTGTGTGCTTTTTTTTTTAACTTTAAGTTAATCAACAAGATCCTGAGGAGGGCTACTGCTGGATTTGTAAAAGCCTCTATTTGAGTGTTCTGAGGAATGAAGAGATGAAGTGGAGGCAAGGGGGTGTGACTTGCCCAGGAGGAGTCAGTCATTGATACTTCACCCCAGAAAGCCTGGCACTGTGAAATAATATAATTAGAGGAAAGTAACAGCTAACAGCAGAGGATGAATGGAAATTAAATTACTAGGGTAAACCTTTTAGGCATGTTCTGTGTTAATAGGAGGCACTTCAGGGTTGTGCTGCCCCAGTGGTAGCTATTGTCAGAATGGGGTATTGGACTATGGGCTGTTATTGGATTTTTCTTACTGTAACAACGTTAAACAGTTAATTGGGAAGGTCTTGAGTTTTGCATAAAAGGGCTCTAATCTGCTGCCAGTCACCCTGTAGAAATGATTCTTAACACATACCAAATACACTGGAAAGAGAGCAAGAGACGGAGGTGTTTGGACTTCAAAAGCTAAATGATTGTTCATGATGGGAAAGATAAGAGGGGAAAACTTGCTGGTAACTAAGGCCTTGGCTACACTGGCGCTGTACAGCGCTGCAACTTGCTGCACTCAGGGGTGTGAAAACGCCCCACCCCAGCCCTGAGCGCAGCGAGTGCAGCGCTGTAAAGCGCCAATGTAATCAGCACCTGCAGCGCTGCACACTCGCTCGCAGCGCTGCAAGCTATTCCCCTCGGAGAGGTGGAGTACTTACAGCGCTGCGAGAGAGCTCTCACAGCGCTGGCGGCACGACTACACTCACACTTCACAGCGCTGCCGCGGCAGCGCTGTGCATTGCCAAGTGTAGCCAAGGCCTAAATGTCTGTTTTGGAGGGAAGAGAAGAGACAGGAGAACAAAGCAATGCTTCAGCTTACATTTCTTTCTGCTCTTCTGGAAAAGCCCCAAAGGGAAGTGAAAAGATTAAGTGGAAACTTCTCTCACTGACACTTGCTTCATTCACATGCCATAGACACAATCTGGAGCACACAGAGGTCAGCTGTGGTACAGGGTTGCTTTTGCCGTCTTACCCCCTCTGAAATTCTGAGCTTAATAATGAAGCAGCCTAAAGAGTTAGAGCTCACTCACATAATATAGGGCAGAATCTGGTCATTGACTGTCATAACTTGGTAAAATCTGCTCGCTACAGCACTCGCTTCAGCCATAAGAAGGGCTGCATCTTACCTTAGTGGAGTACAGATCACAGGGTGGCTAACTCTTTAGTGTCCTCCAGTATGTATGTTTCAAGGAGTGATTTAAGAGAAGGTGGGAGAAATGATGGGGAAGAAGATGAGGAAGGGCCTTCCAGAGTAATCCTAGATGATGTTTTGGCTATACAGCATGTACGTAGTAACAGTGCCAGGTTTACAATGGCTCCAGTGGCTCCATGGAGCTGGGCACATGCTCAGAAGGGCCCCCGGCCTGCTCCACTTGCACTGCGCCCCAAGACCCCACTAGCTCCCCCCGCCCACCACTTGCTCCTCTCGGCCTGCCTGCCGGCTCTGGACAGTCTCTGTTTCCCTCCACCTGTCACCCTGGAGCAGAGCCACCTGCGACTGGTGCAGAAGCCTGGCCAGTCTCAGCCAGGTGTGTATGGGGGGAGATAGTGTAGGGGGCTTGGCTGGGCCCCTCCAGACAAGTGCGTCTTGAGGGAGCCCAGCCAGGCAGGCCCTGGCTTGGCTGATCGCACCACTCCTGAGGGGCCGGAGCGATTCCTGGCCCTGGGACCAGCCCTGGCTGCGCTGCCTATGCATAGCAGTGAGATTTTTTAACCCTTTACAGGCAGAGTCAAGGGGGCGAGACCTCAAGCAGGACCCAAAACCACAGACGTGTGCTCCTGCCCCGCTGTGAAACACTGAGCCATCTTCACTGCCAAGAGTTAATATCGATTTGGACTTGCATCAACTGCTTTCTGTGGAGCTTCTCCTGAAGGGGGAGGCAGTCTTTACGCGTGTATTCCCAATCCTTCTTATCAGTGATGTTGTAAAGAGAAGGGCTTCTTATGGAGACTATAATTCATGTGTCACCCTATCAGACAGTACATTCTAGGTTTAATAAACAGCTATGGTACCTTATCTGCAATGTGGTCTTACCCAGATTACATAATTTTATTCCTTCTCCGGGCTTCTGCTAAGAGGTTTGCCTCCAGAAATAAGTCTGCATGTGTGAAAAGCTCAGTGAGTCAGTAAGGTATTTCTCTCGTGATCTGTGTGTGTTTCACTGGAAAGTAAATGGCAGTTAAAGTTTTTCAGATCCTGAGTCACATTCTGGCTTACCTTGAGCACAGACACGCACCAGATACCAGCATGCAAATCTATAGTCTGGCAAGAGCATGCCGAGGAAAGGGGCTGCACTTACATCGCCAATGTTCAGGGGTATTTAGAGTTCACTTACCTGCTCTCTTTCTCCCCCAAGCCACTTCCTGCATTGCAGCTGTACACACACGAAATGTTCGTGCTTGTATCATTACATTGTGTATATGAGAACAGGGGACTAGAGACAACACTTCCAGGTACTAACATCTCTACCATTGACCTGCTGTGTGGCCTTGGCCATGTAAAGCATGGTGTAGCAATTAAGGATGAGGATAATACAAGTGTGCTGTGAGATTTAATAATTCATGTCCCTAACCGAAGAGAAGTTTAAGTGCAATAAAGCTGTGACATCCAGTAGGGCTGGTAAGAGACTGAGTTATGCATCTGGGTCAGGATTACAAAAGTCTCACACCCCTGTCCCATGACAGAGGTCAGTACCCACTGACACCAGTTACTGTGCAGGAGCTGTTTCCTGGCTCAGACGTGCTGCAGTGGCTCTGACTGTGCCCAGGATCTTCCATGGCCGCAAAGAAGATGGGGAAAACTTCACCCTAAAAACATGTATTGTAGAAGGCTCAGGATGGTTAAGTTAGACCTCTTTTGGCAAGGGTATTACAATGACTCCATCCAGGCTCCTCTCTACTTTTAGCTGACTTCCTCAATGAAGCAGCACTGGGGTTTCTGCTTGCATTCAAACAGCTGCTCCATTATTCTTAGGATAAGGATGTCTGCAAGAGTAACTGCTATTGATTTTTAAGATTAAATCTGCTAATTATTAAGGCACTGCCTGTAATCAAGACCCGCCTTTCTCATACAAACTGGACTATCTCTCTTCCTGAAGGGAAATGGTACAAATTCACTCTGATATGGTGATGCATGGCATTTTAATTTACTAGAGTTAGCTTCCTTTCACCAGAATTAGTTAATTGTGGAGCTGCAGCTCTTGAAATAAAGGCTATATTCATGGCAGACAATATGCTGTTGTCCTCATTCCCATGGTGCCCAATATGCACTGGCTAAGAAGTCCCAGATAAGACACTGAATCCATTTTTGAATACCATGTTTGTCCCAGTGGCAGGATTTGGTTTAAAACGCCAAGATGAGTTAGTGGTGAATTTTTTTTTTAAATCAATAATCCTGTATAAGAAAAAGAACTTAATCATTGGTAATTTTAATCATTGCTAGAGAAGGCCTGATTCTGAGGGCAACCCAGGACTTTCAACTCCCAGTGAAGCTGATAAGTATTAAAGAAGCTTAGCAACTTGTCAGACTAGGCCCAGAATCTGGAGTTGTACTCAGGGCCGGCTCCAGGCACCAGGCACCCAAGCTGGTGCTTGGGGCGGCACCTGGAGGGGGGCGGCGCGGCGCTCCGGCCGCCGGGGAGAGCGGGGCTACAGCCGGGCTCGCCGCCCTCCCCCCGGCGCTCTGGCCGCCCTCCCCCCCGCGCTCTCCCCCCGGCCGCCGCTCCCCCCCCGGCGGCCCCCCCCGCTCCGGACGCCCTCCCCTCCGGCGCCCTCCCGCCGGACGCCGGGGCCGCCCCCCCGGCTCCGGCCGGCCACTTTGCCTGGGGCGGCAAAAAAGCCAGAGCCGGCCCTGGTTGTACTAGCTAAAGTGGAATGATAAGAGTTTAATCATCTTCATGTTCTTCTTTTTCCCTGTTGGTCACCACAGGGACCCTGCTTGGGTTCTGTTCAAGTCTTCTCATAGAATATTAGGGTTGGAAGGGACATCAGGAGATCATCTAGTCTAACCCCCCGCTCAAAGCAGGATCAATCCCCAACTAAATCCCCAAATGGCCCCCTCAAGGATTGAGCTCATAACCCTGGGTTTAGCAGGCCAACGCTCAACCCACTGAGCTATCCCTTCCCCCCAAGACCAGTGGAGGGATAGTTCTGCATTTAGTATAAGAGCATGACCAGCTGGGATCAGAAAGGAGTTTCTCATGTACTGCAGAATTGTACAGCTGGCCAAGTGCATTATGGGATTTGTATCACTTTCTAAAGCACAAGCTATATAGGCCACAAACCAATAGTCGAGCTGTACGTTGAGGGGAGAAAATCTCATCTGGGCCTGTTGTATTAATTTAGATGTAACATATGGGCTAAAGGTGTTAACATAACCCAGTCATTGTCCAACATTAAACAGTGTTAGACAAGGTCTGGGATTTGATATACAGAGACATCAGCCTGCTTAATACCATGGCAAACACATTACAAAACTCAGACCAAAGGTTAGAAATGTATTAACTGAAACATAGAAAAGGGAAACAAGGTAAAGAACATTAGAAATTGGTTGTTTATGCAAAACAAACTTAATCAAAACCTATCAACATCTTTACTGGAAACAGTGAATACTGGTTAAAGTCTCATATTCAGTCAAACGGTCCGTGGTGGGGGAGAGAGTTCATTTCTGATTAGAGAATGATAGTGACTTTCCTGCCTTCTACAAAAAAGACAGACACAGAAGGGAGAGAAGAGATGTTCTCAGGATACAGAGTGGCACGGACAGATGCTTTGGCCTGGTAGGTCAGTCATGACAACTCTTGCTCTGGGCACTGGCTCGCCTCTCTGTGACTATATCATGTGGTTGGTATGGTCAGGTCCCTTTCCTTCATGGGTCCTTCTCAGTGTGAGCTGGATGGGCCATCTCATCTCACCATGCTAGTGTCGTACAGTGCAGTTGATTTCAGGATCGAGTGAAAAGCCAAGAGAGAGGGAGATAGGACAGGGAGAAGATAGGAGCACACGAGGGAGGGGAAGACAGAGCAGGATTTCGTATGTATTAGGTTGGGGTCTGTGCTGGGGCAGCGATGCTGGCCAAATGTTCCCACTGGAATATCAAAGTCTAGTGTCACAGCAACAATCCTTCCACTACAGCCCCAGTGATGGTAAAAAAACCTCTCCCGCTGATCTCCCTCAAAGTCTCTTTCTAAGGACTCCAAAAAGGGAATGATGAGCAAAATAGCCCAGTCTCATTATTTTGTCCCCCAATTAAGCCTAATTTCCAATATACCAGTTTTGGTTCCTTGATTTCCAATTTTCTGAAGCTCTTGTCTACTGGTCAGACTCTTGACACAGTCCCTGAGTGGTATCAGTTTTATATATATATATATATATATATAACAGATCATTGTGACAATTCATGAACCTTTGCTCACTTTTCACCAGTTGAGCTTACAATTTGAGTAAATGTGTAGGCCCGGTTATTACAACAGGCCCATCTGTGCAATTAATTTAGATCCTGAAGCTGAGGTTTGATTAATTTAGCCTGCATAACTACAAATTGTAATGACACACTAGAGATGAGTGACTTCATTTTGACCAGCTTTTGGAGCTCAGGAATTTGAAGGTTTGATGTGAGATCAAATGTAAGCCCAGCCCCACTCCCACACCCCTCTTGTTTACTGTTGTTAGGGGGCTTATTCCTTCACCCACTCACTTCCCTGGTCCTTCTCGCATGAACAGAGAGCAACAATACCCGAAGTCCGAAGGTGCAAACAATTCGATGTTTATTGGGGTGAACTTCCAGCAAGCATGATTCCAGTTTCCTTCCTCAGTGTCCCCCTTCCCAGCTCTGACACCACAGAGCCTTGCCTGTGTCCCTGTTCCCATTTCCCCCCCTTACTTTTTGATTGACTGCAGACTATATAGTAAAACTTAGTTCTGCTTAGCTATACCTTAACTCAGGGGTAGGCAACCTATGGCATGCGTGCCGAAGGCGGCACGTGAGCTAATTTTCAGTGGCACTCACACTGCCCGGGTCCTGGCCACCGGTCCGGGGGGCTCTACATTTTAATTTAATTTTAAATGAAGCTTCTTAAACATTTTAAAAACCTTATTTACTTTACATACAACAATAGTTTAGTTATATATTATAGACTTATAGAAAGAGACCTTATAAAAACTTTAAAATGTATTACTGGCATGCGAAACCTTAAATTATAGTGAATAAATGAAGACTCGGCACACCACTTCTGAAAGGTTGCCGACCCCTGCCTTAACTAATCATTTTACTGAAATTTAACTAACCAATCCTAACATATTGTAACATGATTATCTAACCAATTATATCCCACCACCTTAATTGGTTTATACCCAACAAAATTAATTATACAGCAGACAGAAACAATCACAGAACCAGACAGAGATTATACAGACAAACAATAGGGACGTGGAAACTACAGTGATAGAACAACACAGAAATGAGGATTTTACACCTCAGCTATTAATAAGTGAGTTCTTGCCAGACAGGATGCTATCAAACTAAGTTTCCTTTTACATCTTCTAGGCTCTTCCCTTTCTCTGGAGGTGATAGGCATTATCAGGGCAGGATTGTATTCCTAACAGCCCAATAGCACCTTATTTCAGTGTGACTAGTTTGGAATGTGAGGATGTGACCGTTCGCTTCCTAGCTTATGGCTGCCTCTGCTGCTTAGCCAAAGGCCTTAGCCTAAGAACAGGGTCTCAGACTGTCACAGTAAGAGAAGGCCCTTACACCGGCAGACAGTGATTTTGATCCTTTCTTTTATACCTCTATAACTAGCTAAGTGATAAAAATACACCTAAATTCTTAAAGTATTGGCCTTTGCAGATATCTATAGCTTAAGTCATCCTTTATTATGTTTGTCTAAACTCTTCAAACAAGGGAGCTGTCTTATTATGTAGCTGTAAAGCTGCATGTACACCGAAGCCATGACAAACAATATGGGGCAGATCGTTTCTCCATGTGGGAAACACCCATTTAGGGGACAGGAATCTTTTCCCCATAGGATACTGCAGCTGGGTTTTCATTCAGGAAATAGAGGCTCAAGTGCCAGTATGAGATTGGCAGAGGATTTGGTATTCAGGCCAAGTCCTTACTGGGTATTTTAAACCTGTTAATTAACCCACAGTAAAATCCTAGTGTAAAGGGGACTTTGGGGTTTACCTCAACCAGCTAACATGGGTTAAAACTTCAACTGCCTTGTCTACATTTTCTACAAGTTTATCATGGGGTGGTTCCCTGAAAGTCTTTTCTAATCTTAACAACTGACCACTACAATTCCAGGTGTTCTTAACCACCATGGTCCATGTTGCTTGATTTATATCCTTTCAGCAGGCCGAGCCTGGGATGCTATTTACATACTATTTGCAGTCAATAGCTTCCCTTATTTGTTTCTAGGGAAGGGTACAGTATTAGGAGCAGCTGCCAGGCCTGGCTAATCCTACCTTCTTTCAGGCTCCCTAGTTCCTTAGCACTACCCCCCGTCTGCTTATATAGTCCCAGTAAGGGGTGGGGGGTTATGTCCACCCAATTAGCCCCTCAACTGTCTCTCTACTCAGTTAATTGGCACCCTGTGCCAACTGCCTGTCTTTCAATCAGGGCCTAGTTTTATGTATTCTGGTGGGGATTTGAGTGACAGGGTGTGGAGTCAGCTCCTGACGAAGCACATCCTGTTACAGGGTTAGTTAACGCCGGTTAAAATGCACCTTTTTTCCTATTCCAAGGTCTCAGATGCTACTACTCAGATAGGAACCATCAGGAATTGCCACCATATCATCCTAGTGCAGGGTGGAACAATATAGGCGGGTCTCTTCCCCCTTATCTACTGGGGTTGCTGGGACCTAATGGGCCTATAACTTTGCACTCCTTCTCCATCCTCTGCACATTTTCAAGCCCCTCCACCCTATCACTGCTGCATTAGGATGCATGATCCCATGGAGATTGGCAAGACTGGGAACGCTAGTCAGTGCTTAGCCTTTCTTCCCCTCACGTAGAATAAATAGGACAAGAGTTTAAGATGTGAAAATGGACCTTCTCCTGACTGGTCTTTTGACAACTGCCAGCACTCTCTCCTCTAACTCATCTGGTATCATGTTAGTGTTTGGTGCATTGCCTGCCTTCCTCTGCCAATAAACCCACTCAAAATTATTCCTCATTTTGCATCACCTTAATCTATGTACTGTCCAAGCATATCAGCTATCATCTTGTATTTTGTTTATGGTCCATATAACGCTCCTCCACATGCTCAACATCCATCCCTTCTTGTTAACTGTAAATGCTATGAGCTACTGAAGCACTAGAATAAAAAAAAGTGTTCCAGCTGCCTGGATCGCTCTCAACCAGTGACTGCGCCTTCCTGTGTGGTGAAAACCGGAGTCTGACTCAGTCGTAGCCTCCTTGGCTGGATCCTCCTCAGATATTCCCTCTCTGCTGCCTGTAGGACACCATTACTCTTCCAGAGCCTTGTCTCTTCAAACCAAAGTCTCTTCTGTGCTCTGAAGGCCCCTGTGTCATCACTCAGGCTCTTCTCCCTCTCTGTCCTTCAGGCATTCTCTCTTACTGGAGAAATCCTGTCCTAAAATCATGACTTCTGAAGTCCAAGTCGTATATCCCCTGGTGGCTGTAGGATTGCTCTCTATTTCAGCAGTGGCACTCTCTTGCTTTCTTTCCCCTCTTATCTATTCTAGGCTCTCGCTGTGTCTTTCCCAGGGGCGGCTCCAGGCACCAGTGCAGCAAGTCCCGTGGCTTCAGCAGCAATTCGGTAGCGGGGACACCGATTGTGCGGCACTAGCGGACCTCCCACAGGCATGCCGCCGAATCCGCGTGACCAACGGACTGCCCGCAGGTGCACCACCGAAAGCCACCTGCCAGCCGTGCTTGGGGCGGCAAAAAACATAGAGCCGCCCCTGGTCTCTCCCTCTCCTCCATGTCCTCTTTTTTATTATTAATTATGTTTATTACAGTAGTGGCTAGGGACCAGTCAGAAACAGGGCCCAATTGTGCTAGGCACTGTACAAACACAGGGTAGTAATTGGTCCCTGCTCAAGAGAGTTTGCACTTATCTACACTTACAGTACTGCAGCTGCACCCATGTAGCGCTTAATGAAGATGCTACCTACACCAACGGGAGAGCTTCTCCCATCAGCGTAGGTACTCCTCCTCCCCAAGAGGCAGTAGCTAAGTCAATGGAAGAAGCCCTCCCATCAATGTAGCGCTGTCTACACTGGGAGTTAGGTCATATAACTATGTTGCTCAGGGGGGTGGATTTTCCACACCGCAGAGCGACATAGTGATACCAACATAAATTTGTAGTGTAGACTAGGACTGAATAATCTCCTTTCCTGCCTTTTCCTGCTACTAATCCTGTTCTCCTACCAGTGGGTCACACAACATATTGCACAAATATGCAAGGAGGCATAACCCCATGACTCTGTTGAAATATACAAGAGCCACATTAAGTAGAGATGTGTCTGAGACACACAATTCCGATATGGTTTTATGTCTGGATTGTGTAATTTCCCTCCCTACACCACCACTAAAGTTCAGGTATGTTTGGTTTCAAGGTTCATGTTCAGGCCAGCTCCATGGATGAATCTCATAGAACAGAGCCGAGAATCAGGCTTGGAATCTTTATGGATTGTTGCCATGGATCAACTTCAAACTCATAAAGAATCACTGAACTAACACATCCTTACCCGGGTGATCATACAGTCAAAGAAGCAACATAAGGGAACAAACTCTTCAACAGAAGCTGAAGTTAATGACCAAAAGGTCAAACACGTTTACAGCTCACTCTTTAACAAGAACCAACATTTCAACTGATACATAGTATTAATCAGCAAGGATTTGTTCAGAAAATTATAGATTTGAGGATGGGGAAATAGGCTATCTAGAAATCTATTTCTTTTCCTGTAAACTGAAAATGTAATTTCTAATGGAATGAATAGCTTACAGCATGTCCTATAGCACCACCTAGCAGGTTAATTTAAAAAGTGATCTATGTGCCTTTGTCTATGTGTATGTAATAAAGTGACAGCACAGTTCTGTTCTACCATATCATTGATTCATTCCTAAATGCCTATTGAAACCAGAATCTAATCAGGTTTTGGATTAGACATTGAACTTGACATAGGATACAAGAAACTCAGTAGGGTTTGGGTCTCCACTTTTTAAAATAAATCTTATTTATTATGAAACTGTCAAGAGAAATCTGTGTAAAACTCTCTGATGAGAATCATGATTGACAAATTTGCTCCATTGGCATGAGGGAACTTTCTACTACAAGAGTAAAACTCATCTGTGCCAGACAAAGTTTCCTGAGGTGCCGATACCAGTGTGTGGAATGAACTCCCGCAGGACCTAAGAGCGATCACAAACCTCACCGCCTTCCTTTCCAAGTGCAAGCCACTATTTAAAAAACAAACAAACAATAAAATAACCTTCTACACATTGCACATGCTAATCTCCCTCTGGGGAGAGGATGGGAGAGAGAATGACCACACAGGATAGATGTTAGTCACATCATTTAATGAATTCCTAATAAAGATACTAAGGTTATGAGGGGTATATAAAAACCTATATAGATCCTTTTGCGGGAAAGCATTTGGAGTTGCTGCACTGAAACACATATGGGTGGAATGAACCCATGGAAATTCACTTCCTCCTAATTGAAGTCGGAATAACGTACTTTTTTTTTTTTCTGAGCCTAAACGACTGTAACAAATGTGTGGCCTCCTGGCGCTTCAGAGTTACATTTATGTTGCAGACAAAATAGCTAGAGTATTTCCAAGATGTGAAGTTCTCTTTTCATTGCACAACCTGTAAAAGTTGGGGCTACACTAATTGTAGGCACATCTCCGAGGAAGGGGTGAGGTGTCCATGGCTTCAGTTTGATGCTCGTGCAATTAAGGCCTTAATTACATGAGTAAGGGTTAAAGGATCTGGCCCTTCAGCTGTTGGATCCTCAGGACAGGGACTTATCAACATTTTTCTTTTAAAGCACCATGCACATCTCTGTAGCATTTTTGTATTACTCATATCAGCAAACCCAGGGCCAACTCTAGGATGCAATATGAGAGGTCCTGCTTTCAATGGTAATGAGATTCATTTCTGCAAACATTGTGGAAATATATCCCTTATTAACGTGTGCTACTCTCATAACATTTTTGTGGTTATTTTGTGCTGACAGTAGCCTATTCTTTATTCATTTATTTAAATTTAAGCCTGTTTGATCTTCTTTGTGACTTAGGAGAAAGGAGCTGTTCAGAGGGATTCTTCTTCCCAGAATGCATCAGTTTCAGAGCCCCACCACCAACACCACACACACACACACACTCCTTAAATAACTGCTCGCTCTTTGCATCTGTACTGGATACAGTTTGCACAGCTGTCCAGAGCATATGTGAACAGGCAACTTTTCCAGTTGGCACCAATGAGCAATTCAACAGCTGCTTCTGGTTTTTCTTCCCCAGAGATATGGTAGTATCGAACCATACATGTGTCAATGGTTTAACAGAAACCTTGAGATGCCAGCACATTTGGGGGGAAAAGTTGTGTTAGCCTGTTTGGGGAAGCTTTGTGTGAGATGAATCAGGCCTTTCTTTTTGTCTTGGCGATATTCACAGAAAAATCAGAGGGTGAAATTCTGGTCCCATCAAAGTCAATAGGAATTTTGCCATTGATTTTTTTTCCCAGTAGAGCCAGGATTTCACTCAGGGAGCCTAAATTATTGCAAGTGAAACACAGAACTTCTGACCTGCAAAAAGAAAAGTCTGAATAGGTCTGGTTGAAAAATGCTCTATATTTTCCACAAATAAAATTTTACAATAAAACAAAATATTTTCATTTTCGTTTATTTTTAGGTGGATTTAAAAAAATCCCAATAAAATGAAAACCAAAACACAAAATTTTGTTTTTTGGAAAACAGAAATTTTCAGAATCTCCCACCCCTTTTCTTTCCTTTTCCTCTTCCTCCTTCATTCTCCTGCCCCACCCAACTCCACCGAAAAGGAAGGGGAAAAACACTTTTTTGGTATTTTAAAACCAAATTGTCTTTCAGTTTCTTATTGAAAAATGTTGAAATTTTCAGCCAAAATACCATGCAAAACTTTCTGCAAACTATTCATTTTGGTTGAAAAGCCATTTTCCTTGTTTTGATGAAAACCTATCTCCCAGCTCCAAGTCTGAATAATAATTCACGTTGTTTGTTAATGCAATAATTTACCAATACTGTATGCAGTGTAGTTGGAGATATTACCTCACTCACTCTGTTTCTATAACAGGGGTCTCAACAGGGGTACACAGAGGTCTTCCAGGGGGTACATTGACTCATCTTGATATTTGCCTAGTTTTATAACAGGCTACATAAAAAGCACTAGCAAAGTCAGTACAAACTAAAATTTCATAAAGACAATGACTTGTTTATACTACTCTGTATATTATGCACTGACAAGTAAGTACAGTAGTTATATTCTGATTAATTTATTTTGTAATTATGTGGCAAAAACGAGAACGTAAGCAATTTTTCAGTAATAGTGTGCTATGACACTTGTATTTTTATGTCTGATTTTGTAAGCAAATAGGTTCTAAGAGAGGTGAAACTTGGGGTATGCAAGACAAATCTGACTCCTGAAAGAGACAGTAGTCTGGAAAGGTTGAGAACCAATGTGGATCTTTATGAGCTTGAAAAGAAAGTGCAGGCAGTGAGCACATTGCCTCAGCCATACATGTAACCTGAGGACTCTACTGTAAGTAAACACAAGCCAGCACTTCCAAAGCTGTGTGTCTAAAATCCCAGAGATGAACACTCCCAAACGTGGGGGGCTTTGATAGCCAGCCCTGGATGCAAATTCTATGGCCCTGGCTTCTGTGGATAACAGGAAAGGGTTAACAGCACACAGAGTCAATTGCATGCCCTGCTGCAGAAGTCTAACACATGCTCCACACTTGCCAGTGTAGCTGATTTTTCCATTTGAGCTTTAACCAAAGTGCCCCCAAAAGAGGTCAAACCGCCTCAGGCATGCAACAGGCAATGGTTAGAACGCTGCCTGCGTTGCTATGGCGACCCCAGCCGCCGGCCACTCCCCCCCCCACCAGCTGCTTTGCAGCCATGCCTAGCTTTCGCGACAGCTCTCTGCTTTACGGCAAGCCCTTTCCCCGCGCTCGGTGGCACGAGCGCACATCCGCGGCTGCAGCCCGGGGCGGCAGGTGAGAAGCGGAGTGGGTCACTGCGGAACGGGGGGCGGCAGCCGGCTGTGACCCTGGGGGCGAGAGGGCGCGAACAGCCCTTCTTTGCTGGGCCCGGGCGTGGGCCGAGGGAGCTGCCTGCGCTGGGCCGGGTGAAGACAAGGTCTTACGCCTGGGGGCTTGATTTTCTTCTGCCCCTGGTTTTGCAGGCATGTCCTTTGGCTGCCTGGCGGCGACGCCTGATTGACAGGCACGCCAGGGAGAGGAGACCTGGGCTCTGTGCCCCCAGCTGTCGGGATTCTTGTGCAATCACGTGGGGTTGGGGGTTGGGATTGGTTTTCCCCCCACAGCAATTATGAAGCTCCTCCTTCCTCTCCAATTCTGCTTTCGCTGAAGTGACCAATACAACTCTGAGAGTAAAGATTGAAACCCGATTCGGAAGGGCGACATCAATTTCTTACACTCGTCACTAGCATAACTCCATTGAAATCCATTGCAATGGTTTATAAAAACAACAAGGAGTCTGGTGGCACCTTAGGCCTGGTCTACACTAGGACTTTAATTCGGATTTAGCTGCGTTAATCCGAATTAACCCTTCACCCGTCCACACTACAGAGCCAGTTAATTCGAATTAAAGGGCACTTAAAATCGATTTCTGTACTCCACCTCAACGAGCGGAGTAACGCCTAAATCGATTTTGTTAATTCGAATTAGGGTTAGTGTGGCCGCACACCACCGAATTACTGTGTTTAAGTTAATGGGGTAGTGTGGCCGCACACCACCGAATTAATGTGGTTAAAAACCGAATTAAGGTGCTTAGTGTGGCCGCGCACAATCGAATTTATACAACCTGTTTCCCAAATTCGAATTATCTAAATTCGGATTAATCCTGTAGTGTAGACATACCCTTAAAGACTAACAGATTTATTTGGGCATAAGCTTTCGTGAGTAAAAACCTCACTTCTTCGGATGAAGTGAAGTTTTTACTCACGAAAGGTTATGCCCAAATAAATCTGTTAGTCTTTAAGGTGCCACCAGACTCCTTGTTGTTTTTGTAGATACAGACTAACACAGCTACCTCCTGATACTTGACACAATGGTTTATAAGACAGCCTGCTGGAACAATAAATTCGTTAGTCTCTAAGGTGCCACAAGTACTCCTGTTCTTTTTGCGGATACAGACTAACACGGCTGCTACTCTGAAACCTGCTGGAAGAATGTGAATGGGAGGGAGTTTTACTCAAAGGGGGGCAGTAAGAGAGACTTTTAAGGGCCTGATTCCCAGCTGACTGTCACCTTGTGTTGTCATGTACATAGTGATGCCCATTATCATGAGATTTGGTGTTTTTCTTAAAGTTCAGGGCCCAGAGCTATGTGATTAGGTCAGAGTTTCTACTTTCATGTTTAAAAAATTGTTTCTAAGTGAGATTGAAATCATTAACCCTTTAGGCTAGGAAAGGCAGGCTAAGGAAAAGATTAAAACTTCTGTTGTATCTGAAGAAGTGGGGTTTGTTTGTTTTTTACCCACGAAAGCTTATGCCCAAATAAATCTGTTAGTCTTTAAGGTGCCACCGGGACTCCTCTTTGTTCTTAAAACTTCATAACTTTTAAACCAGGTCCCATAAAAACATGACACTGACTCATGGTGTTTGAACACTTGGGGTTGGCAGCGCTACTTCCACCTGTGGAAAGGGCTGGAAATCTTGCCAAATTGGAATGGTGGTAGTGTTTGATTCCCCACCTTGTCCAGGGGTGAAGTGGAGAATTGGGCGCATTTATTTTAAGTAAAAGAACATCTCTTATTGCAGGGGTGGGCAAACTTTTTGGCCCGAGGGCCACATTGAGGTTGCAAAACTGTATGGAGGGGCAGGTAGGGAAGGCTGTGCCTCCCCAAACAGCCTGGCCCCCGCCCCCATCTGCCCCCTCCCACTTCCTGCCCCCTGACTGCCCCCCTCAGAACCTCTGACCTATCCAACCCCCCCCTTCCCCCCCCCACCCCCGCTCCTTATAGATTCATAGATTCTAGGACTGGAAGGGACCTCGAGAGGTCATCGAGTCCAGTCCCCTGTCCGCATGGCAGGACCAAATACCATCTAGACCATCCCTGATAGACACTTATCTAACCTACTCTTAAATATCTCCAGAGATGGAGATTCCACAACCTCCCTAGGCAATCTATTCCAGTGTTTAACCACCCTGACAGTTAGGAACTTTTTCCTAATG
>NW_020664413.1:6545549-6665889 GCF_002925995.2 Terrapene triunguis
TCATAGATTCATAGATTCTAGGACTGGAAGGGACCTCGAGAGGTCATCGAGTCCAGTCCCCTGCCCGCATGGCAGGACCAAATACTGTCTAGACCATCCCTGATAGACATTTATCTAACCTACTCTTAAATATCTCCAGAGATGGAGATTCCACAACCTCCCTAGGCAATTTATTCCAGTGTTTAACCACCCTGACAGTTAGGAACTTTTTCCTAATGTCCAACCTAGACCTCCCTTGCTGCAGTTTAAGCCCATTGCTTCTTGTTCTATCCTCAGAGGCTAAGGTGAACAAGTTTTCTCCCTCCTCCTTATGACACCCTTTTAGATACCTGAAAACTGCTATCATGTCCCCTCTCAGTCTTCTCTTTTCCAAACTAAACAAACCCAATTCTTTCAGCCTTCCTTCATAGGTCATGTTCTCAAGACCTTTAATCATTCTTGTTGCTCTTCTCTGGACCCTTTCCAATTTCTCCACATCTTTCTTGAAATGCGGTGCCCAGAACTGGACACAATACTCCAGCTGAGGCCTAACCAGAGCAGAGTAGAGCGGAAGAATGACTTCTCGTGTCTTGCTCACAACACACCTGTTAATACATCCCAGAATCACGTTTGCTTTTTTTGCAACAGCATCACACTGTTGACTCATATTTAGCTTGTGGTCCACTATAACCCCTAGATCCCTTTCTGCCGTACTCCTTCCTAGACAGTCTCTTCCCATTCTGTATGTGTGAAACTGATTTTTTCTTGCTAAGTGGAACACTTTGCATTTGTCTTTGTTAAACTTCATCCTGTTTAACTCAGACCATTTCTCCAATTTGTCCAGATCATTTTGAATTATGACCCTGTCCTCCAAAGCAGTTGCAATCCCTCCCAGTTTGGTATCATCCGCAAACTTAATAAGCGTACTTTCTATGCCAATATCTAAGTCGTTAATGAAGATATTGAACAGAGCCGGTCCCAAAACAGACCCCTGCGGAACCCCACTCGTTATGCCTTTCCAGCAGGATTGGGAACCATTAATAACAACTCTCTGAGTACGGTTATCCAGCCAGTTATGCACCCACCTTATAGTAGCCCCATCTAAATTGTATTTGCCTAGTTTGTCGATAAGAATATCATGCGAGACCGTATCAAATGCCTTGTCCCCTAACTGCCCCCTTCTGGGACCCCACCCCCTATCCAACCCCCCGCTCCCAGTCCCCTGACTGCCCCGCCCCCTATCCACACCCCCACCCCCTGACAGGCCCCGCAGGACCCCACGCCTATCCAAACCCCCATGTTCCCCATCTCCTGACCCCTATCCACACCTCTGCCCCGACAGGTCCCCCGGGACTCCCACGCTTATGCAACCCCCGCTGCTCCCTGTCCCCCGCCCCCCCCCCCCCCGAACCTCCGCCCCATCCAACCGCTCCCTGTCCCCTGACTGCCCTCCGGGACCCTCTGCCCCTTACCCAACCCACTGACACCCATACCATGCCGCTCAGAGCAGCATGTCTGGCAGCCGCGCCGCCCAGCCAGAGCTAGACATGCTGCGGCTCTGCTCCACAGGAGCACGCCACTCCGCCGACCCGAGTGCTGCCCGCGTGGCTGCGGGTGAGGGGGACAGCAGGGGAGGGGCTGAGGGCTAGCCTCCCTGGCTGGGAGCTCAAGGACCAGGCAGGACGGTCCTGTGGGCCGGATGTGGCCCGTGGACCGTAGTTTGCCCACCTCTGTCTTATTGGATTCACTCAGTGTAACTTGGCTCTGGGCACTGCACGGTCAGCACTAATTTGGGAGTCAAATTTGCAGTATAAAAATCATTAATGCTATGAAAATTGAAGGGCAAAAGTTCCTTTAATATATCTTTTGTCCAGCCTTCCCTCTCTTAAGAAGTAATTTTTACTGGGAGATAATACAGCAGAAATAAAGGGCCATGATCTTGCAGTCCTCTGCTACTAGTCCTCATGGACGTCAATAGATCTCCTTGCTTGAGTTAGGGACTGCAGGCAGGATGAGGCCCAATGATAGAAACAAAGCATTGCACCTTACATTAGGGCTCAGAGTTGTAAACACTTGTGTGACTTCCATGGGGACTGATCAAATAAGTAAGAAAATCCAGAATTTGTGCCATTAAAAACCATCCTTTCTTCTTACTTACAAAGAAGGCGACTGAAAACTATGTTGTATAAGATTATGAATAAAAATACCGATCATACACTTAAAGGACCATATCCTTAGCTGGTTTGCAAACCTGGTTTACAGCAGCTGAGAATCTGGTCTAAAGATTGGGTAGCACTTGAAAAAGCTATTGAGAAACAGTCCTTTGTTTTTATTACTATAGGTTTTTATGGAAAAAAAACCCAGGATGATTATTCCAAATTCCCCTGGTTACTCTGCTTATTCCCCACACTGTGTATGTATGTGGTAGAGCAGCTAGGTTCCAATCCTGTAATGAGCTCAGCATGGACATAAGGGCCATCTCACATGGCTTCCGAGCGCTGTGCAGGCAGAGCTCAGTTGTAAGATTGAAGCCTTATCTGCTATGGAAGTTATGATTTTTCAAATTGAGGATTATGACTTGAAGGGGAAAAATAGGAGAAACTATGAATGACAATGTTGAAATGTGCATCATCTAGGAAGAATTCTTTGAAATCTCGCACAAGGTATTATCTGTTTTTTCTTCTACGATTATTTTGGTTTTTCACATTTTTTTACTTCTAACTTTTTTCTGAAACCTTGGTTCCTGCTAAGCCAACCCCACAACTGGATAGTTGCTTTTAAGAAAACTATTTGCAGGCCTGTTGTTTCGTGCTGTTGTAAGCTGTTGATAGTGTGTTTCCTGTACCTCCGAGCATATGCATCTTTTACCGACCACCTCTTGAGGGCCTGCCTCTTTGGCTGAAGCTGTAAAGGTGTGTACTTTTAGCTCAGGAGGTCACTGGTTCAATTCCCCATCTGGCTCAAAGTGGCATTTGTCACATTATCATCTCCCTTTGAAGTGCTGGCTGCTTCACTTTAAATGAAGTGACATTTTCAATGACACATTAGCCTTGTGAATATGCCAAAGAGTCACTAATGCCAAAGAGGTTTTTCAGGTTTATCATTGGCAATGTCACTGAAGTGTAACTGAAATGTACAACTTGGGTATAATATCAAGAGGATTTTTTTCAATATATTAGGACCTGATCCTGCAAATTGTGCTCTTTAACCTAATCTTCTTTGATGAACTTAAACGTCTTTTTTGGGAGGACGGGGGCGGGGGGGGGCTCAGCATCTCAAATCATTAACAAAACATAAGAGTAGAATGTAAGACGATAGGTAAATACAATACCATAGTTCTGCCTTAATTTATGTGCCAAGACAGGCATTATTGTTATTTATTAAGCACCTACTATGTTCTCACTGCTGTACAAGGCATTTATCAAGACAGTCCTTGCATCAGAAAATTTACAGTCTGAAAGACAGTCCTAGGAAGAGGAGAGAGAAATGTCAGACAATAAAGAGATCCAATTAATTTGATCACTTTTAGCTTTTTCTGTTTAATACTCATTGTTGCTGATCACTAAGGGAGGAGATTTTCAAAGGCACAGGGGGGAATTAGGCCTCCAGTTCCCATTGACCATCAATGAGACGTGTCGATTTCCCCCTCTATATCTTTCTCTGTCTCCTACTAAAATGATGTGATTCTAGGACCTATGGGGGCAGATGCCACGGTCGCTGGGCTTCCACGTGAGCATAGGGCTCTGCTGTGCCTATAAACTTGCAGGGCTGGAGCCATAGGTATATCTGATGCCACCATCTGTGCTCAGAGAAGCAGAAAATCTTGAACGAAAGGATTTGGCAGGTTAAAAAGTTTTCCCTTCCCTTCATCTTTCTCTTTAAAGAGTCGGAGAAGAGTTTCCTGCTTGGAAACTACTTCTGTTCCAAGTCCTACCCTGGCCAAGACTAGTTTACCTTCTTTGCGCTTCTTTTTTAAGAAGGTAATTATTTCAGAAAGAGCTCTTTAAAGGGCCATTTACATTTTTTTGGAAGAATCCTTGTTTGTTCGTTTTTTTCCTGGGAGAATAAGGAGAGTAATGCTATCACCAAACAAAAGACTCCGAGTCAAGAGAGCTTTCAGCAATACTAGTGTAATCTACTCACAGTGGCACTCTGTGCCCCCCCTAGTGGTGATTAGTCTCCCTTTACAGCTATTTGGGCAAATAATTCCCCTTTCCTTTGTCTTAGGCCTGGTCTACACTAACACCCCAATTCGATCTAAGGTACGCAACTTCAGCTACGTGAATAACGTAGCTGAAGTCGACATACCTTAGTTCGAATTTACCGCGGTTCAGACGCGGTCCACACGCGGCAGGCAGGCTCCCCCGTCGACTCCGCGGTACTCCTCTCGCTGAGGTGGAGTACCGCAGTCGACGGCGAGCACTTCCTGGTTCGAATTATCGCGTCCAGACCAGACGCGATAAATCGAACCCGGAAGTTCGATTGCCAGCCGTCGAACTACCACGGTAGTGTAGACATACCCTTAGTTCCCTCCATCTGTAAAATAGAGGATAATAATTCTTCCCTAGGTCTTTAGATTTAATTATTGTTAGAAGTATTGTTGAAAACAGAATAATTTTCAGTCTTTCACTCAAATTTAGAAACTGCAACTTTACTTAAAAATATTTTCTGCTTTGCCGGCAAGTCTTGGTGAAATCTTAACCATCTTTTTCTTTGACGAAAAGCACTATATAACATGAAGTGTATTATGACAATTAACGCCAGTCAATATGCTTTTATGGAAAATAGGCATTGTCAAACAAACCTGATCTCATTCTTTGAGGAGATTACACATTTGGTTGATAGAGGCAACTGCGCACATTAATGTACTTAGACTTTAATGAGGTATTTGACTTAGTACCACACAACATTGACTATTGATATTGTATTATGCTGTTTTTTTGTACATTAAATGAAAAAATGATCACCAATGGGGAATCATAATTGAATAGGTATGTTTCTTGAGTCACTCAAGGATAAGTACTAGGCACTAAGTTATTCGGCATTTTCATCAATGATCTGAAAGTAAATATAAAATCGCTGCTGATAAAATGTGCAGATGACACAGATTGGAGGAATGGTAAAAATGATGAGAACGGGGCAGTTACACAGACCCATCTGAATCACTAGGTAAGCTGGGCCCATTCAAACAAAATGTGTTTTTTATACAGCCAAATAAAATAAATTTAAATATCTGGGAACAAGGAATGCAGGCCATGCCTACAGAATGGGAGGTTGTATACTGGAAAGCAGCAACTCTGAAAAGGATTTAGGGGTCATAATGGACAAGCAAGTCAATGTGAGCTTTCAGTCCGATGCTAGAGCTGTGAGTAGGAGTATGGAGGCAGTTTTACCCCTGTGTATGGCACTGGTCCAGTATCAGTCTCACTACTGCATACAGTGCTGGTGTCCACATTTTTGAAAGGATGTTGAAAAGTTGGAGAGGATGCAGAGAAGAACCACAAAAATGATTTGAGAGCTGAAGAAAATGCCTTGCAGTGAGAGTCTTAAAGAGCTCAATATGTTCAATTTATCAAAAAATGATTGAAAGGTAACTTGATTACAGTGTTTAAGTACCTTCATGGGGAGAAAATACCAGGTATTAAAGGGCTCTTTAATCTAGTGGAGAAAGGCATAACAAGAACCAGTGGCTGGAAGCTGAAGCCAAACAAACTCAAATTAGAAATAATGTGCACATTTTTAACTGTGACGACCCAGGGAACTGGTGGATTCTCCAATGCTTGATGTCTTTAGACCAAGACTGGATGCCTTTCTGGAAGATATGCTTAAGCCAAACATAATTTATTGCACTCGATACAGGGTAATTTGGTGAAATTTAAGAGCCTGTGTTATACAGGAGGGTCAGACTAGATGATCACAATGATCCCTCTGCCGTTAATATCTAAACTATGTGACTAATGGAACAGAAGTCGTCTGAGTTACAGAAAATTGTTCTGAGAAGGGGCAGATATGTGGTACTGGGTAAAACAGGGTACTATGTTCAGAATATGTTAGTAGATGGATGTGGTGACCTTACCATAATACTGATATATTACCCTTATTACAATGAACTGATTTAACGGAGGAGAAAAAGGGATTGATTCCTTCTGGTCCTCTGTATCAACCAGTTTGCATTCTGAAGCATGAGAGCATGAGATTAAATATTTGTATAACAAAAGGGTGCAGCATTTTCTTTGTAGGGTTGTACTGTACTTATTCTTGTATTTATATCTTTGTGTATAAATAGAGTGGAGTGATTTCCTGGATATCGGGCTCTGCTTGTTTAAAATAATCTTAAAATGAAAGGGGACCCATATGTGCATCTTTTAATTCCCTGTTTGTATGTTGTTATGAACAGGTTGGAAGTTGGCTATGGCAGTTCCGTTCCTGTGGAAGGCAGCTGCGTTGGTAGAGAAGCACAGGACTGGCTTGTTGGCAGTTTCCTGCGCAGGACTGTTTGGGGCTAACCTTTCCTATCATGTCTTTCCCGAGCAGACGTTCAAACTGTGGTATCAGTGCTGGACTAAGGGGCAACCGGCTGAGCTCTCAGAGAAACTACGCAGCCTCTTCCACAATGTTCTGGGAGATGTTGGCGTGAAGTCCGTGAATTGTTACCAACCCTTTGCAGCTTTTGGCTTCCACCCAGTGAGTGCTGGGATCCCGTGGCTGCCTGCGGGCTCTCTGGTGGGCATCCCTGCCAATTTCAATAGCACAGCGGAGGACAGACAAGGAATTGTCAACCGTGTCGTCGTGATAAATGGCAGAGAAGTGGACTGGGAGAGTAAACAAGGGCTAGCTTTGAAGGAAGCCTTGATGTTTTCACCAGAGGCTCAGAAGTTTGCCATTGCCAGAGAGATTGTGTACTTGCAAAGCAATAGCCCTGTAGTTTATGCAGCTGTGCCTCCTGCTTGCTTAGCCAGCACCTGTCTGTCTGGGGTGGCTATAAAGCAGCTTCTGGGCTTGTATTCTGGCCCCAGGGTGTTTCGAGGCATTTATAACATCACCGTTGCAGCAATTGGACTTGTTGGCTACTTTCTTGCTTACGATGCCGTGAGCCACGCACTAGACTACAGGTTGGACAGAAAGGTGGCCACCATTTCCAAGGACTACGCCAGAGGTGGGGTGGAATTCTACGACAAAATCCTGTCCCGCAACAGGACTCTCCGCACTCTTTTGGGCAAACGAGGAGAGAGAATTTATGCCCCTAGCGGTAACCTTTTCCCTAGGTACTGGTTCCGATTAAAGCACGCTCCATACACTTCCAGAAGAGACGTGATCGTTAATATTTTAAGAGTGCCCCAGGCATAGGAAGGGAGTGATTGGATTTTAAACTTATACATTATGTATTCTCTTGGAACGCCACTGTGCTGCCTTCCTCTCCCCTCCCCCGCAACTTCATTCGTGCGCTGTTTTTTATTTTTGCATATAGTCTGGAAGTAGTGTTTAATTTTTCATTCACTGGACGCATATCTCTTAAAAAATTAAAGACCTATTTCAAAAGTCCTCTGTCCTACATGCATCTTGAACACTAAAGCCCACTCAGGGAGTGTTACTTCTCAGACACTGAGCTGGAAATGCTGGTACTTTACTCGCCTATAGTTGTGAAATAATTTCTAAAGAACGCAAAAGGTGAAGTACCTCACAGAGAATTTTTGTGGCATTAATTTAAAGAGGGGTGAATATGTGTGTGTATATATTATACATATTCTCCACCCCTCATATGGTACATCCTAAAGGAATGGTGGGAGCTCTATCACACCCGAGACATTTAAAATAGACTAGACAATACAGTGTAAGTTGCTCTCATTCTGCTCGTGAATTACATTTTTTTTTTTTTTTTTGCCACTTATACTGTAAGGCACAGTGTCTCCGAGTGGTCCAGCTGGTGTGGAGCAGCTTCTCGTTATCCCCAATTCAGGGCTGTGGCTAAACATCAAGAGGGCCATTAACTCTTCCATTTTCAACTTACTCAGAACTTGGGAGCTGCCATCTTGCTGCCTGTTGATAAATCAAGACAGGAAAAAACTTGCTCTCCCCATTAATTTGCATGGGAGAAGCCAGGTGCTTTGAACAGGGTTTTTACTGTTTTGTTTTAAGTAAGTTGGAATCTTTATGGAAACAATTAATTTTCATTATGTCGCTTTGCATATGAAGTATAATGGGAGGGAGGCTGGGAGGAAGAGCTGAGTGAGCGAGGCTACTGCCAATGTTGTGGGGTGGTGTGAATCTTTAAATGTTTGGTGGGAAAGCAAGGCTGGGGAGAGCTGTAAGTATATATTGGGTGAAACTGGAGAACTTGGGCAGGGAACCTGGCATTTGGGCAAAGATTAGGCTAAAGGAAGGGGGGACAGGTTTTGAGGAATACAGAGTATTTAGGAAACAGATTGTATTCTTTAAAGCTTCTGTCTATAAAGTGTGGCCCTAGTGGATAGAGCCTGGGACCGGGACTCTGAAGCCCTGGGTTCTATTCCTGTCTCTGCTGCTGAGTGACCTTGGGCAAGTCATTTCACCTCAGTTTCCCCCTCTGTAAAATGAAGATGATATTGACCTTCCTAAAGTGCTTTGAGATCAGCTGGTGAAAAGAACTATATATAAGAGCTAGATTTTATAATTATTAAAGAAAAACAAATATAGTTCAAGGGAGACTAAAAGCTAAGAGCGTTTGTTGGCAGGCGGGCTGCTCTTTCAAAGCAGATTCAAACGTACCTAAAACCAGCAGCACGCCAAGAACCCTTTTAATCTAAGAAAAAGAGTGGACCTGATTCTCCATTGCCCTGGACCACATGTAGTCATTTTTCCCAGCACAAAGTCAGTGTGGAATGCCACCATTCTGATGTGGTAGCATTTTGCACCCATCTGCACTAGTGCAAATGACTACACTAAGCAATGGAGTTAATTCTTTCCTAAATTGTCTGTAACCGTAGCCACCACATGCTGTGGTCCCAGCCAAAGGAATATTCATACTTCATCAGGAACTTCTATAGCAGGGAGATTTTATGTATGTGTTTATTTTCGGGGGTGGGGGAGGGAATTTTGATGACATATCGCTGGAATTTTCCCTTAATATCCAGTGACTTAACAGAAATATTTGACTTGGGTAAAAGACACTGCACAGCATGTGTGCTAGGTGAAAAATAATTTTATTGGGTTTGGTACCATTTGCAGTGTTGCTTGCTCCTTACTGACAGTTGAATGTGATCAGAGAGGTTTACCATGCTATAAAGACATTTTTATTAGCAGGAGAATCAAAATCAGACCCCCTTTCCATAAGGAAAGCAAAGAAATCTGTAGCTCACAGAACATAAGGTAACATGAGTCTGCATTTTTATTTTTCTATTAAACATTGCATCAGATTACAGTGTACCAGGATGGGAGTGTGTTCTAAACCAGTGGTTCTCAAATGTCCCGCAGCCTGCGCCGCTTCCTGCAGCCCCCATTGGCCTGGAGCAGCAAACCGCGGCCAGTGGGAGCCACGATCGGACGAACCTGAGGACACAGCAGGTAAACAAACCGGCCCGGCCGGCCAGGGGCTTCCCCTGAACAAGCGGGGACCCTAGTTTGAGAACCACTATTCTAAACCCTGCTGCAGTACATATGAATGGGCTTCAGTAGGATGCTTGATTTTCTACAGTCGCTGTCGCAGGAGGTCTGCCAGTGTAGGCCACCCCTGCGGTTCAGCTGGACATCATAACAGGAATCCTACCACCACTACCCTCCACTAACATCTGCACAATTTTCCAAACTTGTCCTGAATATCTCACGTTATCATGCATGTTCTTGGTTCTGGATGAGCTAAGAGAATCTCCCGCATTACCCTTGTACATCCCTAACTTCAGCTGGTAAAAATCTTCCTCATCTCTCATGACAAAGCTGTCGTATTCTGCATCTTTGTGCCTGCCCTGGGCATCAACTACATTTATACGGACTTTGTACCATTTTTGCTTGGTGATGAGGTTGATAAACTTATTGCCAAGCCAGTGACCTCCCTCTAGGTCGCCAAAGCCATATTTGTAGGTTGTCCAGGCTTCTGACCATGTGAGCTCAGTGTTGTGGCTGTTTCTCTGGGGCTGTCCACCCAGTGCAGCCATCCATATAGCACTGGACCACAAGCATGCAGCTTCCTTCAGGCTGCATGATGTAAAGGCCACTCTCACTGGGGTGTGAATGGAAAACTTCACCACAGTCCCTTGGGAAAGCTGAGGAATAAAAGAAGCTGTAGATGATTGGCTGATTCTAAAACTGAAAGCTAAATTGCTTTGTCTCTTCTCAGAATAAGCTTAAAGCTAACATAAACAGAACTAGTAAAGGTCAAGACTGAAGTGCATTGCCTGTGAAGTGTGGAGACCTATAATTGGAATATAACTCAGAATTTAGCCCATTATGTCAGATTCTTCCCTGGTGTAACTCCACCAGAATCCACAAAACACAGCTGGCCACTTTGTTTGTTTGTTTGTTTGGTGTCACACAGTTACTCCATACTAAATACTGAGTGCACTGGGGGAATGGAGACCTGCCTTCAGATGAATTGCAAGTCAGCAAATGTGGCGATTTAAAAAAATTAAAGAAAGCTGCCTGCCTGCTACCATGGCTTAGCACAGTCTTGTCTTAAGTGATGCAGGCAGTGCTCTTATGTAACATTTAAAGCATGTTCTAAAGCCCCAGTGGTAGTAATGGATTTTCCAGCTGCTTACTCTAGAACTGCAATGCAGCGGGTCTCTTTAGCAACTTCACGGGCCTGTAAATGCTTCATTGTTCTCTCATCAGCTGTTCAAGTAACCTGCTTTGGCATGTAGAGGTCAGTAAGTGTAATTATTTTTTTAACAGTACATGATCTGGCTTTCCAAGGAGCAGCTTCTTACAGAAGTAGCAGCATTTGCACTCCTCTATCTGTGTATCTCTACCTCAATTCTTACACTGGCACCCATCCCCATGGCATCTGAGCACCATTCTTGTTACTGAGCTGCCCATATGAAACAAAGAGAGAGCTCAAACCAAAACTGCTCATTGAAATTCCCCTGAGCTTTGGAGAGGCTTGGATCTTGGAATGGTCTTTGTTTGTTAGCATGGCTGTTTCTGCAGGGAATAGGTACCTATCGTGTGTGTGCGTGTGTGTGTGTGTCAACAGAAGTTCCACAGAGTGATTACAGAACTGGGCCAACTACTGTGTGTGACAAAGGCAAGATTCCCAGTCTTGAGTATGGAAATGGCTATATGAGTCCTGACCTTCCATACCAGTGCGAGCTGGATGATAAAAATAGAAGCCTCTTCAGATACTGACACTTGGGGACTTCAGAAAATCCGTTCGTGGTTAGCAGTATAATGAAATCTGCACTAGATCTGGAGTTAAAATGTTATGGCTTATGGGGAATTGGATTAAAAAATAAGCTGTTTTTCTGTAAATATTTATAATGCAGGAGTAAGGAAATGAGTTCCTGGATTCTTGTACAGCATTAGCAGAGAGAATAACCAGGGGTTTAATTTAAATGGATGGTTGGGAAAGATGAAGATAGGAAGGCAAATTTTAAAAAGGAACAAAACCTAAAATATTAGAACCTACAGAACAACTTTAGTGAAAGAAGAAGCCATTCATACAAATGCACAGTCATTTTCAGGCCTGAATAAAAATATCATTAAAGGGTGAAGTCTAAATAGCATTAAAGGAAATGGACAATAAAATCACTAAAATAGGTTTGGGTGCCCCAAAAAATGCATCTCTCCGTTAATTTACTTTTTGCTGGGGGAAAAAAATGCACGTGGCTCTGCTTACAGCAGCTAAGCTAGTAGAGCTCCCCTGTTGGCTTCTCGGAAAAGGAAACTGCTTTGGAGATGGCAGCCATGAGTACAAATCTCCTATCCTGGTGCCATGGGAGAAAGGAATAATGTGACATTACCGCAAGGAACCATAATATTTCTGCAGTAAAGTGTCACAGTCTCTGTCACAATAGAATCTTCTTAATAGGAATGCCCCTTTCCCCATTAAGAGGAATTTGAGAATCTGCTTAACAAGGATGACCACTTTAATAGTAATGCAGCTGTCTGATGAGTTGCACAGTCCATCGTGTTACTGGAGCTGGGAAAAGGCAGTACTGGGAACTGAGCGGCTGCTGCTCGCCCACTGCCTGTAGCAATAGCAGCTGTGAGGTGCCCATCAAAACAGACAGCATGTGTGGTTGGCATAGAAGGAGCAAATTAATTGGGGTGAATCAAAACAATACTTTCTGCCTGACTCACAGCAGTGGGATGGACCCCTTTAATTAAAGGAGAAAACTCATAGAAACCATTTCAAATTAAAACCTGCTGTACAGTAGGCCTAAGCACAGCTAAATTAACTGAAGGCATCCCCATTTCATGGAACAGCCATCCCTAGTAAACAGCAGTCTGACAGACAAAAATGTGGGGTATATCGTGAAATTGATCCATACTGAATTCCAGTCCGGGTGGATTTGATTTAAATCAGGGGTTCTCAAACTGGGGGTTGGGACCCCTCAGGGGGTCGCAAGGTTATTACATGGGGGGTCGCGAGCTGTCAGCCTACACCGCCAACCCCACTTTGCCTCCAGCATTTATAATCGTGTTAAATATCTAAACAAGTGTTTTTAATTTATAAGGGGGGTCGCACTCAGAGGCTTGCTGTGTGAAAAGGGTCACCAGTGCAATAGTTTGAGAACCACTGATTTAAATCAAATTGATTGATTTAAATCATGATTTAAATCACTAGTCAGGAAGACTCGATTTAATCATGATTTTCTACATAAAAGTGCATTCTTGTTGGTTGTTATAACCTTAATACAGATTCTTCACAACTCAGAGATAGATGTAGGTTTCATTTTTAGAAGGTACACACTATACGTTTTTAAACAGTGATTTATTTTGAAAACTTTTCAGATTCGTTTTACAGCTATATCAGAAAATGAATGATTGGTTATTTCATTTACCAACGGTAATTGAAGCAGATATTTATGAAGTCACTGGGAGGTGAACTATCTCCAATTCAACAGGTTAATCATTAATATTTGGAGGATTTTCTTGCCATGCTGTATTAGGAGGAGAACATCACCAGACAGACATTTAAATTGTTTTATTTAACTGAAACAACAACGTTAAGTATTCTGGATTTTTTTCTTCAACAGCAAACATATAATATTTTAACAAAACAAGCATATGTCACTCGCTTCTCACATTTATATCCAGACTTCTTTTCCTTGTCCAGATCTATTCCGCCCCCAACAATCTTCTGTTCATTGAACTTTTTGAAACTTTGCACTTTTAGAGAGAAGTAAGGGATTGACTCTGTGTACACAAATTTGCAGAGGGACAATAGAGTTGAGGTCTGTTATTTCTCACCTCTATATATTATTTATTTATTTAAAAACATTTTTGCTGTTAACAAGCATGTTACCTCTGGAGAGACAAATCCACAGTTTGAGAACTGCAAAACTAAGCATCTCTGATGGTATCTTCTAGACTGAGCACTGAGTCCCATTGGGTAGATAGAAAGATTAACCTAAATAATCTATACAAAAACCCGTGGAACCCCATAGAATTGGGTCCCTAATCTATGAACTATTGGAACTCATTTACAAAACTTTTCTTAAATATTACATGAATATATTGTCTCATACTCTAGAATTAGAATTTATAATCCCTATTCCATGATGAGATATCTTTGAGCTATAATGTGTCTTAATTAAAACTATCTTTAGATAAGTTTTTTTCCTCAAAAAGCATTTTATCAAAAAAACCCAATTTAAATGAAAAAAATCCGATTTTTATTTTATTTTATTTTATTTTTTTAAATCATTGATTTTTATCCACCCTGATTCCAGTGGGACTTCCGAGCAGGCCACATGGGTGAGGTCTTGCCTTTTAAAGCTTTATGCTGCATGTGGCACAAATACTCATTTTCAGATAAAATATTATAAAGTTGCAAGCAGCCCAATGCACACAGCAAGTGTTCGCTGATTTACATTCATCCCAGCAGGAAATGTGGATAGCTGGAAGAAACGAAGTACTACTAAGTAGATGCATGTTAACCTAGGAAAGAAGAAATAATTAGGATCCCAGAAGAGACGGTACTCGGGGCGGGGGGGAGAGAGGAGGGATTGAGAGGCTGAATTTGATTGTTACGGAAACTAGGTTATTGTGAACACACACACAAGTAATAAAATTATTGTAAAGGAATTAGGCTGTAACTTGTTTGACAAATCCTAAAAGAAAGCTGAAAAGTGACTAGTAAATAATTCTTTATTGATATTTTTCATTACAAGTACACATGCACATCCCAGCTCTGCCATAGCCTTTCTGTGTGCCTCAGCCTCTCTCTGCCCCAAATCTGTTCAGTGGGACTAATAATTAAAGCTGGTCAGAGAATGGGAGGAGGGTTTCTGCAGAAATTTTTGAGGTTTTGGTGAAAAATTGAAATCCAAACTATTTTGATTCACAATGTTGCTGCCATGCTTCATGGGAGTTGTAGTCCAGATGCTTCGTGCTCCTGTTATTGGCCATGCTCTCTGGTCAGATCACTTCTCCTGTGGAGCACCACTGTCTCTTTGGTGAGGGGAGGCGGTGCATACGGCAGGCACATGTCTGTGATGAATCAGAGGAGACGTAATCCAGCCAGAGGTCCTGGCCCATAGAGGACAATGGGAGCATGAGGCACCGTGGCGACATTTCCAAATCAAAATTGGTGAGTTTTTTAATTTTAATTAACTTGCTGCTGAAGGCAGATGCTTTTCCTGAAATATTTCACTTAATTGAAACTCAGTTTTCTGTCCAAAAAAAAAAGAAAAAGGTAAGTTCTGACCAAAAGTTTTGTACCAGCCCTAATAATAATTTATCCCTCCTTCCCCGCACCCTTTGTCTGGTTTGTCCGCTCAGACTGTAAGCTCTTTAAGGCAGAGACAGACTGTCTCACTATGTGTTTTGTATAGTGCTTAGCTCAACTGGGCCTCCATCTTGTTTGGGGGTCTCTAGGGGCAAACATAATTCAATAACTGATGATGAAATACATATAGTGACAAGTATCAGAGGGGTAGCCGTGTTAGTCTGAATCTGTAAAAAGCAACAGCGGGTCCTGTGGCACCTTTAAGACTAACAGAAATATTGGAGCATAAGAGTTCGTGGGTGAATGCCCACTTCATCAGACGCAAGTATAGTGAGTATACCAAAATATTAAGTTAGCGAGAGCATGTGCAGTGTACGCATGCTGCATGTAAGTAAACATACATGAGCCTAAACTTTAAAAAGTGACTAGTGCTTTGTTTGCCCTACTGGAGACAACTTACAGGGCTCTAATTTCCTAAAGGCCTGAGCATCCATCTTCTAGAAATCAGGCCCCTTTACTGTGCCTGAAGTTGGGCACCTAAAATTGCTGGTCACTTTTGATAAGTTTAGCCGTAGGATCACTCCTGTTCTTATATAGCCAGGGCTTTGTTATATTGGGAAACTTCCATTATATGTGAAAGATGGGGCAAATGGTTTTCCTTTTTCCATATGGTCGGCCTCCTATGGCTGTAGATGCAATAGAAAATATCAACTGTAATTAGAATGATTGATTCATATTGGTACTGTACATAGAAAATGCAAAGTGCTATGGGCCTGATCCAAAGCTCATTGTGATCGATGGACTTTGGATCCGACCATAGTAAGGGCTAAGTAATACAGTATTGTGCTTCTCTTTGTGATTCACAATGAAGAATATTGCTGTCAGACTACACCTCCGGATACAGAGGTAATTGGAGGAGCTACCGTGAAACTATACAACCTCTCAAGCCATCAAGTAAAATACATGCAGTTGTCATTGCATAGCATACAAAATCTTTTTTTTTTTAAGTGCTAAGTTTGTTAATATCTAAAACACTTTGATAACTCAGTGTAGTAAAGTAAGTGCAGACCTGCTGGTTCCTGTCAACTCTTATTTCTGTCATCTGCCAGAATAATTTTCCAGTGGGAATGTTATTGTTTTTTCATTCTTAGTTCCTTTGCATTTCTCATTCCTGTGCAACTCTGATTGCCTACTGACTCATCTTGCTATCCACTGTATCTCATTCAAACAAGGTTCTTAAACTTCGCTCAGCAGATTGTGTCTTCTTGATTTTAAATGTTTGTTTTTAATGAATGGTGGCAATAATACATCAGGGCTTATTTTCAGTAGATTAGAGCTGGTTGAAGGTTGTTTTGGTTTAAATCATTTTGCAATGAAAAATGTCTCTTTGACCAATTAGAAGAATATTTATTTTGGTCAAAATTTTCCAGTGGGAAGGAGGGGAAGGAGTTGAAGTTAAAAATTTTTCAATGTTTTTGATAAAATATTTCAGTTTTGGATTTTTGAAAGCTGAAGAATTTGATTTAGTTTTTTGGTTGGAAAAGCAAAAATAATTTTGGGAAATTTACAGGGGAAAATGAAAATCTTTCAAAATTTCCCACAAAAAAAAGTATATTTTAACCGTCTGTTGAGGATACTATTGTGCTGCCGTTCTTGTCTCCAGTGCTGCTTACTATATTTTGGTGCCTGGTGTGTGGTTGGAGTCATTGGCCCCTGGTGGCCATTAAGATGCTGCCACCATAATCAAGCCCAAAGGCAATGGGAATATTTCTAGGGGCTGAAGATTTCAGGGTTTTCCCCCTGGTTTTATACACACTAAGGACATATTACTTCACCTGCCAGACTAATGAATATTGTGCAAAAAGAGTTAATTGATACCTAGGACATTTTGTATGCAAAAGGCACTTGGCTGCTATGGGGCAGTATAAATAGTCACGTTGTCCTAGTAAGGCAGAAACCTTTGTTAGAAGCTGGTATAAAGCCAGGCCATCCGAGAGAGAGCTACAGGTGGGATTGCAGCTGGCACAATCTCTCCAGCATATAAATGTATCCCAATACGGTATCACTAAGTTATTATCTGGAGCCTGACTTCCAAGCTGGTTACACTCCCTGTTCCATCAAACTGTTTATGAGCTTCTTATACCTTTGCATTTGGGGTATTTTAGAGGGGGAGGAGAGTTCTACATTAGTTTTCCATTTGCTGAAAAGAAGCAAAAGCCCATTTTCTCTATTGCTATTTTTGTCTCACTTTTCACAAAGCTTTAGGATGAGCACATCACAGGCTTCTTGTTCAAGGAAATTTTATATTCGCTGTTGGCAAAATATTCTTTCAAGAGACTGTTGCAGCAGTGAGGATTTAAATATCAAGAAGAAAGTTATGCAGAACCAAATGGAATAATCGCTCATCCCTTTATTATTATTCATTGGAAATATTTAAGTTCCTATACTTACATAACTGCACACTGTTCCAGAATAGCAATAGGTTTTAAGAACTTGCATCTAATTTCTGGGATATCTGTTTCATGGCTTGCTATTCTAGTCTTTGCACTCTCTGCACAGATACAGTTAACTATACCAACCTGGGTGGTGTCTTTGTCATGAGGACAAATTCCCACTAGTGATTAGGCTGACCTTTCAAAACTGTCATAACATTTATCATCCCAGACCAATGAGCCCACCAGTCCAGACCAATTATCTATTATTCCCCCCAACACAAAGACTCCCTGGCCAGCTCTCCTCCACAACCTGCTCCCCAGACAAAGGTTCCCCTCCTTGTTCTGCCACACACGTTGTTTTGTCGTCTTTTCTCCTTCAGCTATTGGTTGGAGTCTGCCTCACTTCTGCCATTTTTACACCAGTGCATCTCCGTACACTTCAGTGGGATTACTCATAATTTATACCAGTATGATAGCGATCAGAATAGGACCTGATGAGCCTCTCTGCAGGCTCTCCTAAACAATGGTTGACCCTCCCACTCACTGCTGATGCCCTCAAATTTGCCTGTCAAAATAAATAAATAATTCATCCCTCCCATCTTAGGCAATTGGACAGATGGAATTTTGCAAAATTGGATTGCCACTAAACTCAGTGGAGCTAAACTCGATTACATCAGATAAGCACCAGGACCTTAATTTGTGATCTCAGACTCAAACCCATGTTTCCAAAGGTGAAAGCTAGTAAATTGCTTCACTGTGAATATATATATATATAGAGAGAGAGAGAGTTAATGGATATGAGTATATGATAAAGCCCATACATTATGCTACTCTGAAGCTATATTCATTTTTAAACAAGAAATGAATTACAGTACTATAAATTGAAATCCTGATTCTGTTTCTTAAAGGAGATAGAAAATAAAGATCAAGCAGCACTGTAAATAATGATGCCAGTTTTTAAAACCCTTCTTTATTTCCTAGCTAGAGTAGGGGCATGTTTTTTAAAACAGAGCAGGGGAAGAATTATTCTGTAGACAGATTTTTCCTTGTAAGAGCTCTTCTTAAATTAAATGTGTTCCATTCCCTCTCATTGGCTGTATTATAAAAGTAGGTTATATAATTCTCCATAGATACCAATAGACAGATGTATTTATGGGTTTTGGAAGCTCCATGTAATTTGGGCATAAAACATGAAGTATGTTTTATAGTTCCTCATTAATAATGGTTGAGAATTATGTTCATCTGAGGCAGCAAACATAAATTCTTAATGTTTAGGTATTCATTATATGCCTACAATGATTGGAAGTTGCCACAGGAAAATAAAAGCCCGTGGTCCCAGAGGCTTTTTGTTTTATATTCTGTCAAGCAAATGTGGAAAGTTCTATTCATTCACCTCTTGACCCCCTAGAAATTCTGAATTCTAACAAGATCCATTGATTGAAAAACTCAAATTGGAAATAAGAGACAACTTTTCAACCCCAAGGGTAGTTAACTATCGAAGCATCTTACCAAAGGAAGTGGTAAATTTATCATCACATGGAGATTTTAAGTCAAGATCAATTGTCTTTCTCAAAGATATGCTCTAGTTCAGTAGTGTTTGATTGCTGTTGAGATCGATACTGTTCACTTACATCATAGGAAAGAACAATTCCCTCCACAGCAGGAATTACTGGGTGAAATTCTATGGCCTGTGTTACTGCAGGAGGTTAGATTAGATGCTCATAATGTTCCATTGTGGCCTTAAAATATATTAAATTGCTGGAAAGACAAAGGTTGTTCTTACCTCTCCTGTATATAATATCATCCAAGTTGTGAATTGCATCAATATCCTTTACCATGTGCAGGTTGTCAACATCCTGAAGATGTTTCTTCCAAACGTCTTTATTCTTCTCTAACGCTGAACTGGGTGTGCAGCTCAGAAAAAGAACTGCAAATGCAGCTATCAGGGTATTACAGGAAGACATTTTTTGGGAAACCTGGAAAAGGCCACAAATACATGCATTATTTGGAAATGGCTTCCATGCTTCTAATACAACTGTCCTCTTAATAAACATACAGTGCTTTGGGGTTAAGTTCAGAAGGAGAAAATAGAATGTCAGGTTTCTGATTTATGCTAAGAGATTAAGGTGCATGATGACTAAGCCAGTCACTGACTAAGTTCAATGTACATATTTGTAAATCTGAAAAAAAGTACCTTCACAGATGCTCAATTCATCAACATTATTTACTTTCTTGTTATAGCAGAGTTTATTGGGCTTACAGAGGATAACTATGCCTCATAAAGGGGGATAACAAGGTTCTCAAATTCATCATCATCAAAGATTGCATTTAGTAAAAACAAAATGGTAAAGTAATTGTTTTTCATGATACTGGAAAGGAGGCTAGATCAAAACCAGGAAATCATATGATGCTTCAAGGAAGTATTTTAGTAACTGTTTGATAGAGATTAGCACGAAAATATGACTGTGACAAAGGCCCGTTGATGGTTCATTGCTATTTGTCAGCAGTTCTTGTCAGGCCTCACGTACTCACTACACCTAACACACTGTCATGATGTATACCCAAAAGATGGCATGTAATATATCATTGAAAAACTAATAACTCACTGATCTTTAATAATCTTGCATGATGTATGTACGAGGTAGGTACAAAGACTTATGGATATTTGATAGAATTATGTTCTTAAAATGTGTTTGGCAAGTAATGCATAAGCCCAGTCTGCCCTAGACAATGGAATGCCTAACCAGCCTGGTCATCCGGGAGAGACAATAAAGGTGCATTTACATAAAGGGTAAACAAAGCCATCAAGCTAACAGGGGAAGAGATAATGACTCAGTTATCACCAGCAGGGAAGGAACCAGCATGAAATCTTCACCAACCTGCATGGCATCTCTTCCCAGATTGAGAAGAGGAACTTTATCGGAGAATGGTTTACTGGACTATAAAGACAGGGAGTCTGATACTCTCATTATAAGTAATTGAATCAACTGATTGTATACTGTATTATAAAAGTATATCTATTAAGGTCTTTTATGAAAGGTAATGAGACACTGGTGATAATATTATTGTAAAATATATGTATTAGCACTAGAGGAAACATGGATACTCTCTGATATTCTGCTTTAAAGTCTGTGACCAAACAAAGGGAGAAACAGGTTTTCTCCAAGACAAGAGGAAAGGCAGTTATCTACCAATAAAATGAAGCAAGGGGTGACCAAAAACAATGGAAGCCCTGTTTACATATGAATCAGCAGAGGGGTGGAAAGTCCACAGGAAGGGAAGAAAAGCATGAGGTCATCCTGAGTCTGGGGATAAAACAGTAAATTTGGAAAGATATAAGGAGAGAGAAGAATCCATCTTAACATTCATCATTGGACAGACACAACGGGCCAGAGCTCTTGCAAACGAAGATGAGTCCTTCAACCATGAGGGTTGAAGTCTCTGGGAACTGAATATATGTGAGAAACCTGCTTAGTCTAAGAACTTTCACTTAGAAAGACAAGGGAAACCAGCCCTTTGTGCTACTATGGAAGGTCCTGACTGAGGTAAAGGCAGCTATGGCTGGAAAGCAAAAAGATTGGTAAGAAAGATACCTTGAACCAAAGCTGTAGCTTGTTAAGTCTTAGCCACTAGGAAGCATATTTTACTTTATTTGCTTGTAACCATTTTGTCCTCATCTCTTATACTTGAACTCACTTAAAACCTCTCTCTCTCTCTTCGATTTATAATAAAAGTAAAACAATTTTTTTAATCAACCCCATGCTGTGTTTGACTTTAAGTGATTATTAACTCCAGTTAAAACAACAAGCTACTGTGCTTTTGTCTCTGTAAAGGACCAATGGACCTTATCACTCCTCTGAATGTTCCAAGGGAGGACTGGACGTTACAGGGCAGGCAGTTTTAGGGAAATTTGGTACTGGGGGTATGTTGGGGTCACCCTGCAAGTAGTAACCAGAGATGGTGAAGACAAGGGTGTGCCTATTGTTGTGTGGGCAGGATGCTGGGGTCAGAGTTCTGAACCAGGGTTGCCCAGCACCCAAGGAACTTCATGCTTGTCTGCTGGCTGTTGGTATCCAGGCTGTGAGCCACAGCAGCAGAGCATTTAAGACAGCCAGGGTTTCAGGGCATGTGGTGGCACAACTTCTCACTGGCCTAAGTTACACCCAAAACATGACAGTGGCTATTCATTTTACACCTGCTGCTCCAGTTCTCTAGATCGTGCTATGTTGTTGGATTTCATTATGATGTATATTGGACAAACAATTGACCAAATTCATCCCTACTGTAACTTCATTTAACTGCAGTTTTCCTGCCTTCATCTGAGAGCATCTCAGTACTAGAAAGATCTAAATAAATTTAGAGGGGAAGAGCATCAAAAGGCTTTGAAGAGCTAGAGGAAATGATTTCTGAAGCAAGATTAAAAGAAACAAATGGATATAGGTTGCCTATATGATAATTAAGCAGGGAAAATAACTGTCATCAAGTATTTGAAAGGCATAAACTCCAAGGATGGAGGTGACCTGTTTAGGGTGACCCAAGGGACTATATCTAGCAATAGAACTAGCTGGCTTTTTGGAATTTCAAATGGAGGAGGGAGGAATTGAAGAAACTTTTCACAAAATATTTGTTTTGGGTTTTTTTTTTCCCCTTTCCGATTCTTTTGTATCTAGGAGTATTGGAATGAAATTCAGAGGAGGTAAATTTAGGCTAGAAAATACAGGAAATAAATCTAAACTGGAATATGATCTGTGAAATAAATTCCCCGGGGAAATAGTGGCAATCCCATTACTTGAGACCTTTAGAAGGAGATCGGATAGCACACTAGAAAATGTACAGTAGGGAGCAATCTACATTAGACTGGATAGAGGGCTATCCAGGATAGAGGGCTATCCAAGATAGATGATTTTTGTCTTTTCACTCACTAACTTCTGATTCCCTGAGTACATCTCCATATGCTGGAACTAGCACCCTTAGTTTGAAACCTATTTTAAGTGATTGTTAAAGCAGATCAAAAAACTACTCAGACCCCCACAAAAAATGCTGATGGCTCATCGGTCTGTGCCGCTTAGAAAAGAGATGACTAAGGGGGGATATGATAGAGGTCTGTAAAACCAAGAATGGTGTGGAGAAAGTGAATAAAGAAGTGCTATTTACCCCTTCGCATTAGAAAAGAACCAGGGGTCACCCAATGAAATGAATAGGCAGCAGGTTTAAAACATGAACCTAGCTAGCTTCTCTGAAAGCTTCCCCCTTCCCGCTCTTCCCTTGTCTTGTTTTCCTTTTAACAAATAATAACTTGTCTTTGGAAGGAGATGTGCTTGCAGGGGGAAGCTTGATAAAAGGTGATTTGGAATGGAAGCTGACAGAAAACGCTCCGTTCTGAGGACCAATGTTTCCCTCAGGGATGCATGTCAAGATGAGGTTGGTCTGGCTTCTGGTATACATCAGACACACAACTAGCACTAGGATTTCTGTAATTCTCTTTGGGGTGTCACGGACATGTTACCAGTGTCACAGATCTACATTTAAAACTAGCTGATTTTTTTATTTCCGTGACTCAGAATTATTATTGCCACAGAACTTGGTTTTCTCACCTCTTTGACTTTGTGCTGAGAATCCAAAAACAGATTCTCTCTTGAAAAGTCAGGCTTAGGCCAGACAGGTTTCTGAGGAAAAATCTTGGATGTCTGTATTAGCTACCCCAGGCCAAGCACTGATGGACTATTTTCCCCAAATAAAGCCGGAAAAAAGAAAGTCTTTGCAGGGGTGGACAAAAGTTCCAAGTACTCTTACTATATAGATGTAAATTTCAAGGTTAAAATGTTATTTCTGTGTTATCCAATGTATCTTGTCTGCCCTCAAGTGTGCTAAATTTTACTTTGCAGCTCATATGTGGAACACAGTAGTTAGGACTGGATTAAACAGGCACTATGGACACGTGCTAGGGCCCTGGGTCACAAAATCATATGATGGCATCAGAATCTAAGCTTTTATTGGGGGGGAAATGGTTACTAAACATCACAGTTGTGAATAAAATCTTGAAAATGTGATCTGAAGGTAACCAATGCAGTTATTTCTGCCTGACTTGGTTATGAGCCTGAAATGATAGCTCTGAGAGGCGTGAACTGCTCCATTCATCTTAGAGGGTTATTAACTACTAATATATCTTCTAATTTATTTTTTTTAAATCAAATGCAGATAAAATGTAGTATCAATCCAAAGTAACTACACAAACTAATGGAGCCAATTAGTAAAACAGACACCTAGGAGGGAGGTCAGGGCAGATGACCTGAATCTCCCTAACAGGATTATTCTGTCCGTTATTGGACATCTCTCAGTAATGGCTATCACTGACCCGAGGGGGAGGGCTTTCTGATCACGTGGCCACTAGCTGTTCTCGAAACACTTCCTTCTGCACTCTGGTGAATCTGCCACCTGGAGTCTAATTGTGTTTTTTCACTGTCAATGATGGGGTGGGCATGTGTTTGTTCTGCAAATACATCAGCACTATCTCTAGCTTACTGAATGTTGTCAAGCAGAACCAGTGTCCTCCTTGGTCTTGTCTGAATGTCTTCTCTTCCTCCTGGGAGACAGACCCTCAGCAGTGATGACGACATATTACTTTGGTACAAATAGTATAGCTATTGCTTTTGCAGGTGATAAGCCTCTCTCCCTTTGAAATCTGCAGTGGGGGTGCTTGGCTTGTGTGTTCCATCTGTTTTCCTGATATATCACTCTTTTGTAACTGCATCAGGGTTCACCGCATTAACCTCAGGATTTTTATTAGATGTCGACACTAAGCTTTTTGCCTTCTGTCCATGAACTTCTGAGCTCTGGTCCTAGTATGGCATTGTGAGGAGCATCATGACATTCCAGCAAAACTAAGCCTGAATCCCTTGAATCACAAAAGTGCTTTTAAAAAAAAAAATCAAGTTTGTTGCTACTTGTGCTGACTTTTCTGCAAATGCATTTAGGGGAGGGAGCTTGAACTGATACATCAGAGAAAATTGCCAAAATGTGACATGACATCAGGCCAAATTCTGGCTGTGGACTGAGAGTATACATAAAAAGCTGCTGTTAGAGGCTGGTGTGCAGAGTGGAAGTGATTATCCCACTATTCTGGGTCCTTATTCTTATTCCTCTGTTATGTCCATTACTCTTAGCCCTGGCAGAAATAATCTGCTCATGAGGTTATTCTTGGGGCAGCCAGAATACGTGCTCTCAGTATTCTTTCTCTGGCAGCATTGATCTAGACCCATTACCATCCAAACCTTAAGAGTGGCACAATTTGACCCCAGTATTGCAGTTTTTAAAAAATTATCTCTAATTTACAGCTTAATCAAATCTTTTGATTTAAAAGTGAATAGGCCATTAATTTGTCCTCTTAATAGTCTGAGTTTTTTATGCAATCGTCTATTGTACACACTCAGATTTAAAAAAATAATAAAATAAAATAAGACTCTTCAAAGAGAATGAAGGCTCCAGGCTAGATCCTCAGCTGGTGTAATCAGTGTCGTTCCGTTGACCCGACTGGGGTAAATCAACAGTGCTTCAGTTACTTCAGTGGAGCTACAGCAATTTACACCAGCTGAAGATATAAAAGTTGACCCATAATCCTGTGCCTACAAGTTACAAGTATAGTTCAGTCACCAAAACTGGGGGAAACATTTGTGGAACTGCCTGCTACAAAGCTGGGGTTTCTTTTAAATGACTTTTCAAAGAATATCTTGGAGTGAGGCATCTAGGTTAGATGTACCAAATATGTGCAGTTTCCTGCAGTTTCTTGTGGAGACTAGGGCCTTTTCTCTTTGCACAGTAGGTGAAGAAATCCTAACACATTGCCAAATTTAGAATGAACAGTTCAGTTGCCATATGTACTTGCTGTTTCGTGACCCAGATCCAAATCAGTGCTCACTGGGCAGAAGATGTTATATGGGGAACTAAAAGACATAAGATACACTTTTCTGAAGCATGAATGTTCCAAATTGCACCTCAACTGCCTCTTGAAGTTCTTATTTGATAGGGCACAGATGTGATGCAGCCTTTGAATGTTGCAATACACTGAGGATATGTTTATTCAGAATGATGCCTTGAGATTTGGCTGTGATAAAATCTCTGCCCATTGCACTGAACATTTATGTCTTAAGTTTTAAGAGTACAATGACCCGGTGTCTGAGATTAATAAGTGCTCAGGAGGCTTGTGCATATACAATCTGGTTTTCAGAGGTGCTGAGTACCCGCAATTCCACTTTACTTCAGTTGAGATTCTGGGTACACAGCACCTCTGGAAAATCAACTCTTTAGTGCTTTGCTTCGGTTACACTGGTCTTGGTGCTGCTCGGTTTTTATCTTAAAGAGGTTCCATAGAGCTTTGCTTTCAACACTGCAAATAGATCAAAGATTAAAAGTGAAAGTCCCTGGCCAAAATGTTCAAAAATAGCCACTGACTTTGAGGGTCGCCAATTAGACACGCTTTGGATCTGCTTTTGAGAGGTGTGAAGTATTCCTACTCCCCATGGACTTAAGTGGGACCCAGAATCAGTGACCCCTATTGACATGTGCCTGTAAATTCATAAACTTCTGTACACAATGAAATACCCAAAACTGTGAGGGGAATATTTTATGGGTGTGTTTGTTTTTGCTATTCGAGCAGAAAAGCCAATGGCTGTCCCCAGTAAAGAGCAATTGTCTTCAGTCATTAGGTATATTCTTAAGGGTTGGGTGATTAACAACTGATTCCTTGGGTTCTGCAAAATAACTTACAGAAGATGCTCTGATACCACAGTGATGGACTCAGTGGAAAAAAGTAGATTAAAAGAACAGGGGAAAAGGGATTCTCCAAGAATTCCCAAGGAGGAGCCCATCTCTAATAATTTTGTGTCATCTGCAAAATTTGCTACCTCACTACTCATTGTCTTTTCCAGTTCCTTAACAAATGTATTAAAATAGGCCAGTCTTAATATGGAACACTAGGGCACATCCTGGTCAACTTTTTCCTTGGTTGAAAATTGAAACAATTATTCCTAATCTTAGTTTTCTAGCCAGTTTCTAATCTATTATTTCAGTTGCCCAGTGACTACTAAGGCTTGGTCTACACTTACCCCCCCAATTCGAACTAAGGTACGCAACTTCAGCTACATGAATAACGTAGATGAAGTTCGAAGTACCTTAGTTCGAACTTACCTCGGTCCACACGCGGCAGGCAGGCTCCCCCGTCGACTCCGCGGTACTCCTCTCGTCTAGCTGGAGTACCGCAGTCGACGGCGATCACTTCCTGGTTCGACTTATCGCGTCCAGACAAGACGCGATAAGTCGAACCCAGAAGTTCGATTTCCAGCCACCGAACTAGCGGCTGGGTATAGAAGTACCCTTAGTTTCCTAAAATAACCCTTTTCAAGGAACTTTTTTGAAAGTCCAGTTAAATTATGTCAGACAGGTCTCTGATACCCAGTTCTCTTTTACTCACTATTTTGTTGATCTAATCTGAGAATTTTAGCAGATTAGAGTGTCATAATTTTCTTTTGAGAAGGCATGCTGTTTTGTCCCTAGCATATCCTGTCTATGTATGAGTTTTCTCTTTCTGGGCCAGATTCTCAGCTGGTGTAAAGGAGCATAGCTCCACTGACTTTGGAACTGCACCAGTTTACACCAGCTGAGGATCTGGATCTCCATTTGCAATGATCACTATAGGGTAGGAGTTCTAGGAGTTGGAGAGGTGATAAGGTGCAGCAGACAGGTCAGATGGATGTGTTGCATGCAATGCTCTTTTTCTTTTGTATTCTGCAGAGACACGTGCTTCTCCTGAAAGCTTACCTCCATTGCAGACATGGCTTTAAAATATTCTCTCTGATCACACAGTATCCTGAGAATAACACATTGGCATGAGGAAAAGATCATTGTCTGATCAGAGTTCCCCACCAGTACTGGATATTAGTTTAATATTTGCAGAATTTTCAGAGCTAATAAACAAAAATGACAGGTGTGGCGTGATAAAGAGCTACAAGACTTGATGCCACAGCTCATATCTACTCAAACTTAAGTGGGGAATGATTTATTTGAAAAGAAAACAATATTCATCTCACTATGTCTCTTTTGCGCATTTATTTCAGGTTCCTATAAATCATCAATAATGTTTATTTTCCATTAAAGCACAGCAATTACAACATTGCCACCTTTTTTCCCCGTTGGAACATAAATCACGTTATTTTACAAGTTAATAGACTAGAACCTCAGCTGGTGTAAATTGGCATTGAAGTCAATGGAGCTGCATTGATTTGCACTAAATTAATATCTGGCCCAAAATATTTAACCCTGTGGTTAACAACATTCTGAATGAAAAAATTAGACCTTGAAATATACAGATTGCATATTGGTGGTTGGTTTGATTGGCCTTGGAGTTGAGCTAATATAAGCAGAAAGGGCTGCTAGCTGATGAGGAACAAATAATTAAAATTTAATATGTCTGTTACAGTTTTTCCCATTTGGTCTAATCATTATATAAGCTGACTTGCATGCCTTATATTCAGTACACAAATCCTTCCAGTAAATGCCATTATCACTGTTTAGGAGGGCGGAACGACAGTTGTCATACCACCAGCCTCCTGCATAGTTTAGGGCACAATTATTAGAGACTCTGCTATCTTGATCCTTGTCCAAAGTGGAGAAGTTCATGTTATCATGAATGCCTGACTCATACATAATGGTCAGAGCATCTCCTGCATCACCTGAATAGTCTCTTAACCTCCGAGCATAACCATTTCCCTCACTATCCAGCGCAAAGCTATGGTAATTGGCATACTTTTTTTCACCGTCAGCATTGATAATGACAAATCTTACAGTGAAGGCATTTTGCCTTGTTAAGAGATATATAAATTTATTGCCAAGCCAGTGGTTGCCCTCTAGATTACCAAAGCCTTTCTTATAAGCAGTCCATGAGTGGTCCCAGGATGTTTTTTGACTGACTGTATTTCTCTGCAGGACTGTCCAGCCCCCTCCATCTTGCTCCATTTCACATTAGACCACTATCAAGGAGGAGTTTTGTGGATGGACAACATATAGTCCACTTTGTCTTCTGCCACATAAATAACTTGCCTTGCAGTCTCTTGCCAGATATTCTGGGAAAAAACAAAACAAAGCCTGTTAAGTGGATTGCATCCTGGGAGAGGGTAGGACCTGTTGTTGGTCTCTCTACCAAGGAGGAGACTAAGAAAGGCCAGGAGTTATGATCTTCACCTACTTTTCCCCCGCAGTTTCTGGACTAGAAATCCCTCTATTTTTGGCAGAGACCATGTCACTGGTGTCAACTGAACCTTCTTAAAGAGTCATTAGAGTCATTTCCCATTTGACACATACTAGTCTAGAGCTAAAATTTTCAAAAATGCCCAAGTGACTTATGAGCCTAAGTCTCATTGAAAGTCCATCGAGCATAGGCTCCTAAGAACTTAAATCAAGAAATATAGGTGCCAACAGGACTTTTACAGTAAAAATATAGGCACCAACTGAGTTTAGGCACCTAGAAGGTTAGGCGACTCCTAAACGGGGGCGTTTATGGATTGCGATGGTGCCTAAAACTGGGACGTAGGCACCTAAATCTGGTGTTGAGGTGCCTAACTTCCTTTGTAGATCTGAGCCAGTTTCTGAGTTTGAAAGAGGATGGGGCCTGATCCAAAAGTTATTGAAGTCAGTGGAAAGACTTCTGTTTAGTTCAGTGGGTTTGGGGTTGGACATGTAAGGCCAGATTTTCTAATGTATTTAGACACCTAAATATGCGGGTGGCTACCTGCTGGGATTTTCAAAAGTGCCTAGTGTCCTAACTCCCATCGATTACTAGCTAATATGTTCAGCCAAAACGTGGAGCAGTCCACACAGTATGAAGCCCTGGAGTGTGAAAGCAGAGACGAAGGCAAGGAACTGGGATATTTTGAATGCATCTGTTATGTGACTCACATAAAATCAATAGCAATTGTTACAGTGATGCATGGGAATGCACATATACCATGTTCTTCCTGTAGATGAATGATCACTGGTACATGTATTCATTCTATCATCTTCCTTTCAGAGTGGTCTCCCAAATCACGCCAACCAGAAAGCAAAAGATTAGATGAGTGGGAGTGATGCATATGAAAGTCCAGTCTTTGGATAACACCACGGTAGGATGAAGCCCTTGGTAAAGGGAGTATAAAAGATCTATGCCACTGAAGCCTTGCCATGGACCATCTTATACAGAGCACCTATACAGGATTAAATGCCTCATCTTTCTCCTCAGAACTCTGGTGAAATGGGCTCTATGCCGCTTTGAATAGGCCAAGATAAAGGGGAATTTTGAGGGTAGAGTGAGAAGATGCAATCAAATTCATGCGTATACAAATAGAGTTGAGGGGATCCTCCACTTAGGGGGTAGAGAGGGGTAGCAGCCAGCACTCCAACCCATAGGCTTGCATGTTATGCGGTGCAGAAGGCTTGCACTCCAATCCTGCAAACTGCCCCATATGTGGGGGAGAGAGAGGTGGTGGATAATTTCCCCTCTACCTCATCCCCTCTTCAGCAAGATTACATATAACCTGATCATATGTGGGTTTCCCGAATTTCTCCCCAAATGCACATTACAGAGGGATGCATTTTTATGTGACTTCCCTTCCATAGGCCTTACTCTTTTATTCCTGCTCCATTACTGGTTTATTCCTCCTTTTAGCAATACACAAGCAACCAGCTCTACTGCATGTCCTAAGGTAATGCCTGATTAGAACTGCACACAAGAAGGTATTTGCTGTACACAATAGCAAGTTTCATTGATTCTACAAAGCCCAGGAGCAATGCTACATATTCTTGAGCAATGTCTTCTAGCACCTTATCCATTAACTAGCTAACCTTCGATGAGGCTCCTAATACACATTTATCCCCTCCCTCCTTAACATCTGGCATTAGGAACTGAATTCAAGCTAAAAAAGATACCTCTGCCATGTTCTCTTTATCTTTCCCTCTTTAATGCATGAGATTTCTCTCTTAAAAGTAGCTACAAATGATAGGTTTTTTACTAATATAGTGCATGATTAAACTGCTGCCCAGTGCATAAAGTGCCTGATTGACTATATATCAGAAGATGGTTGGTTTAACTCTGGCCTAGCATGTGATGCTTAGACACAGAGAGGTTAAGTCACTGACAAAGTGGAAAATAGAACCAGAGCATCCTGACTCCATTCCCTTCGTGTAACTCCTAGACCTAGCCCCATCTTTCATGACTCTGCTTTTCTTGGATTGTTTTATCGGGGGGAGGGAGAAGGGCGTTACCTTCATAAACTTGGCTTTTGGGTATATTTAACAGACTATTTTCCTGGCCTGTCAACATGTGCTTGTTGGCAATTTTTGAGAGGAGCTGGTCCCTTGTTAAAGCTTGTTTTGCTTTTTCTGGTTCAGTAAAGGTGACAAGAAAACACAAGCACAGGGCTAGGTAAAGTTTCATCTTTGAAATCTAAAAAGAAAAAATTAGAATACGGTTATAAGGATTAATATATCCTAACATCGTGAACACAATGCCCCCAGTAGCCCCCAGCATCATAAATGTGCATTTTCTGCCATACTCTCTTTTTTGAAATGGTATTTTAGTCTAACAAGTACTAGCACAGTGGAATGCAGTAATGCCATCTCCCATTACCCAGCACAATATAGGGTAATTCCACAGGAAGAGATTCATCCCTGTGCAGAGGGCCAGCAACAGCCCTATGCACCATTTAAATCCCATGTTAAACCCTGTTTTGAGAGTCTAAGGGAGATTTAAATAGTGATGGGCTTCTGTGCAGGGGGGAATTTCATCTAAGGTGAGGAACTGGAAGATATTATGTCATCAACTTAATATATACAGGAATGTTGCAAAGTGCTGGGAAATAAAACAAGATCACCACTCAGAAATTCCCTGCATTTTCCAACCAGTGGTAATGCCTTGGGCTCGGACCTTGAACGCACATATTTACAGGTCAGTGGAATCACTTGTGTGCTTACAGTTACTCGGGTGTTATCCCTTCACGGGAAGCGGCACGGGCCGAGGGATGTGCTGGCCACAACTTCCCGCCGCTCCCATTGGCCTGGAGCGGCGAACCGCGGCCAGTGGGAGCCGCGATCGGCCGAACCTGCGGACACGGCAGGTAAACAAACTGGCCCGGCCTGCCAGGGTGCTTACCCTGGCGAGCCGTGTGCCAGAGGTTGCCGACCCCTGATCTAGGTCAATGAATCAGTAATAATGAACAATTAAGAAATTGATTTTGAAATAATTATTCAATGGGGGGAAATGCCAATACTTGCATGAAGTATTAGCTGCATACTATTATTCAACTATCTACAGAGGCACTGAATAAGGAAAACATTTATTCATAAGAAGTACTTGATTAAGAAATCGCCCAAATTTGCAATGAATTATTTGACCTATTTTAGTAATGTGTGTGCATGACAGTGTAAATTATTCATCTCTTTAAGTTATGGTAGAATGAATTGCTATTAGCTAATAGATATTTCTGTCCTTTGTCATGCAGAATACTATCAAGGCCTTACTTTCAGAAGTGCTGAGCATCCGTAAGTCCGGATGACGTCAGTGAGAGCAGCGGGTACTCAGCACGTCTGTAAATCAGGCCATAGGAGCCACAGGGAACCTAATTAATAGAATCATAGAAACGTAGGGCTAAAGGAGACTCTGAGAGGCTGTCTAATCCAGCCCCCTGCACTGAGGCAAGACTAAGTATATCGACACCATCCCTGACAGGTGTTTGTCTAACCTGTTCTTACTTCATTCACACTTGCCTAAATATGACAAAGGGTAATATAATAAACTGAACTCTTGGATAATTGAGTTCAGTGGAATTATGCCAAGGATGAATTTTTCCTTAAATCTTTTTTTCTGCACATTATAAAACTTTTGTTTAGAATTAATATTATTTTGCTATAAAAGCTCATTAGAAGCTGAATTAGTTGGCACCGCAAATGACAAAAAATACAGATTACTGGATCCAGTGATAAAATATGACAAGGTGTAAAGATTCAGACATATTTCACAAAACAATCTAGAAACTCCACATCAGCAAAAAGATCTCTCCAGTGTCACTACTTCTGCTCAAATGTCATAGATATTTAGGAAGGCAGTGCAAATCAACAAACAGAATAGGAAACGAGAAAAGAGTCTCTCCTTGTGTGGTTACTAATTAAGTTGTCCTTGACAGTGGTACAGAAGTTTGGTTATTTGCAAAGCAATAGGAAATGTTGTGCAGGTTAATGGATTGATAGGAAACAGTTTGTGACAAGTGTTTTGTACCAGAGATTCAAAATGAAGGTTGTTTGGATAGTTGGGGTTCAGTATTAAACAGCATTTTGAACTACAGCAATGCATATACCCTTCAAGTAGCAGACATACCTAACCACACAGTCTTGTTTTCTTTCATTTGGAATAGAAGCATCAGCAATAGGTCTGATTCTTTTTTTTTTTTTTAATCATCATCCTTCTTTCATTCTGTATAAAGCTATTGGTAACCTTCACCCGTCCCCCCAATTCCAGCATAATCTATCATGGTAAACCTCCAGGAAAGCATTTAAGAAGCAGATCTATTTAGAAAGAAAATATGGGTTAGAACTTACTTCACTCCAATTGTCTTCCTAGTGTCGTGGAAAGAATCACCCATGCAGTGATTTTAGTTCACAGACTCAGAGCCTGAGGCCTTTATTGCAATACATACCAAACGCGTTGGGGTGCAGCTCGGAAGCTAGCACCCCGAACAGCAGCACGCAGGCTGCTTTTATTCACTAAAACCACAAGCATGATACAATTAATACGTCATTAGTTAAGAAATTAAGAACCAATCATAAGCTAGGCATATAGTGGACACGAGCTCGGGGGCAAATCACAAGCCGGGTTTTAGGTGAACACGCGCTCATCACGAGCTGGGGTGTTGGGTTGGGGTCACTCTTCCCTCCTCCCCTCGCCCTCTTTCTTAATGTTTCGAGAAGTGGGTGTAATTGGGCATGAGGACATTTGGTGGTTTTCCGCAGGGGTGGGCTTAGCCCTAGCTTGGGTACATTTCTTAAGACTTGGTATATGTCATTTTCCGGGGGATTGTGACAAGGGCTAAGGGGGGCTTTTCAGGAGATGCTTAAAGGGGAACTATTATAGGTTATTTGCAGATAGTTGGAATTGGAGAATTTGCAGATAGCTACAACTGCAAGAGTGATTAGCTCTTTGCAAAAGCAATTTCTTAATGTATTTCATAAACTTGCGGTTATTATATTCTGTGTTTCTTTCCTTCCTTCTTTCCCTCCTCTGTGACTACTTTTGTCTGGGTTTTGGCAGAGAATTGATTTGAGCAGTATTGTTCAGGTTTTTAGGCCTTCTCTACTCTGCACAAAGGTCACCATCATGACAGCCTTCTGTTGGAGGTGTTTTGGGGCCTGTAGGCCCAGAACTTTGGCTATCGGAAAGAAGGCCCCCCTGTTCTGTTCCTCCACACTAGGAACAAGATTATGTGATTTTTACGGTGGATGCTGGAGATAAAGGAAATGAGTTTTGTTTAGCTTATCTGCTATTATTTTATACCAGATAGGCTGGCAAAGCAAATAATTAATTATGTTTGCACAAAGCAATCTTGGAAGCGTGTAGCTTTTATGATGCAGTCACGTTTGAGCAGCTTGCAGATGAACCACTCCTAGTGCAGGAGATGTAATCTGAAGACGTTCCTGGTGCACTGGGAGGTGCACCATAGCCCTATATACCATAAATGATGTTGCCTGAAACAAATGTGTCTGTAAATGAGTCGTACCATCTTGTCAAGTTTGTAAATTGTAGCCCTTCTTAAATCTGGGCTAAATATGAATGGCCAGTCATGACTGCAGTTCATAAGATTGGACTCTGGGGTCCAAATCTTCTGCTGGGGGTGCACTACAAATACAAAACAGCTCCAAAATGAGAAATAGTCAACCTTGGGAGGATCATCTGTGATGGAGGCATAGGGGATTTGGCTAAGGAAAGAATGTGTGGACAGGATTCCCATACACCCAACTTGCATAGTCCCCTTAGCAGTATTAACAGCAGATTTACTTAGGGCAGTCTGGGACCAGACTAGCACAGAGTGGGAGAGTACAAAGGCCATTTATGCATTATCCTTCCTGAGCTGTGCTGTGCACTCCTTAGCCATAGCCAAAGGTCTGAGCCTGCAAAAAACAGAACAGCCCCATTCTTAGGCCCATATTCAACCCTCATTTCTTTACTTTGGTTTAGAGTAAACGTATTTGTCACTATCCATCTTTGGCCTCCCTTTATTTTTTGAGGATCCAGAGTATATTTGGTCTTGTACAGTACAATGGGCTTAGTTACACAAATATCTCCCCAAGGCAACCCTCACTCTCCTGTGCAGAATACTTGGCTTGACCTCTACTTTAGTCCAGGCCTCATGCTGGGCCTCTGATACAAGGCTTCATATCTCAGGCTCTCTCTTTCTATTACACCTTGATATTGTCAAAATCAATTTAAAGCATTCCATTCAAGCATGGAGGGGCTATAGAGGGCCATGTCCACACACAATAGTTCTGCCTTTTTGATATCCCTCTGGGACTAAAGCATTATTATTCCAGGCCCTACCTCACCACTCAAATTTCCTATGGCTTTGCCTCAGAGACACCTTTCTCCGTCCTGTTTACCCTTGCTCCAGATTGCAACCCTTTGCTGTTGGCCTGTTCCTGCAGAAAATTATTACACTCCCCATGCTGGCACAGCTGCTGTGGGTGGCATGTGGAGGGGTAGAACCAAGTCTCTGTCCATTCCCCAACACTCCCCTATCATTTGCTGTAGGGAGAGAGGAGGAGAAAAGTGCACAGTAGCCATCTACTCCTGTGTGCTCAAGGAGTTCCAAGGTCTGGGGTAATCTGCATAGTAATCCGCACAGTGGTGGTATAAACAGGAAGTGTTAACAGCAAAGTTGCACATTGAACTTCAATATGAGATGGTTTGAACATGTGAATTTAAATCTGATAACATGTTTTTGAGTAAATGCATTTACTTCAATGCATGACTGAGCTGTCATTCAACTAAAGGCCCCTGGATATTGGGACTCTTTCACTTTTACCTTTCTCTGCCCTTTGAGCATTTTCTCCTAAAAAGGGAGCTGTGAGAAATACTCAGTTTACATGGGCAAGATGAGATTGTTGAATCATGAGAATTTATTCTTTACTGGGAAAGGCCATTCTTTCTTGTGTATTAAGAGAAAAGCACTTTGTGGCAGAATTACTCACATCACTTTCTACAGACAGGGCCTAATTTAATTATTAAAGCTATTTTTAATCTGTAATCATGTTTAGACTACTCTAGAGCCTATTAACTCTTTACTTGACTAATCCAAAAACCTGATAGTTCTCACTGTAAAAAAAGGTACCTAAAGGTACCATGAAATGGCTATTATATTTCTCAGTCAAGGCTTGATTCTTCTATTGATTTTTCTATTACTTTTATTAGTCCACATGTATGAATTATTAATGATCATGCACTAGATGAATCTGAAAATCTATAATGCTCTTTATTACAAGGCTGACTGCTCTTTCTCAGTGTCCTACTGCCTGAGACACTAAAACTGGGGAAACCATTTTAGTTCTGAGATAATAGCATAGATCTTCGTAGGACTGTCTATTTAAATCTCAACACTTATTCTCCTCCCTGACCGCAACCAGCCTCACACCAATTTAATACTTCTGCATAATTGTAAAGTTCCTGGGACATCTACAGTGTCAGAGCTATGCACCGCTACCAGCTATGTTTTGCACAGAATTCCAAGACCTTTCCTGTTGCTCTGGTTCATGTACGTATCCCAAGCCATAATCAACTTCTGGTTCATGTTACTGTAGATGCAAAATCCCATATTCATGTTGCACATTCAGAACCACTTATCTGTTGCAATCATGTAAGGAACTGATATCCCTCCTAATGGTATTACTGCCAATTGGCATAATCAACGATGACTTGATGGCAGAGAAAACAAAGGAACAGCTACAGTATTAGCAGCAGCAGTTCAGTCATGCTGCTACAGCCACCGCTCTGCTTTCTGAGTAACAGAAGATTTGCCTGGCCACAAGACACTGAGAGAAGCTGGGTTCCCCTCCACCTATAGACCATGCAGCATGTGATGAGGGAAATTGACATCTACTACTTCCCAACATTTTGCTACCCAAGGTCCTGATTTATACTGCAAATACATGCTGTGCATGTATCATAAATGGCATGCTTACTAAGGTTAGGTCTACACTACCACTTATGTCGGTATAACTTATGTCACTCAGGGGTGCAAATAAGGCACCCTCCTGAACGACATAAGTTGCACCGACCTAAGCACCGGTGTGGACAGCGATAGCTACTGCTGCTCACTGGGGTGGATTAATTAAGCTGATGGGAGAGCTTTCTCCCATTGGCTTAGAGCGGCTACACAAGAGAGTTTAGACGCAGCTGCATTGGTGCAGCTGCGCCATGGTAAGCTCTCTAATGTAGCCATAGCCTAAGAGAAACATATATACACTATGTGCTTTTCATATTGACCTAATGATCAGCTTACTGCTGGGATGAGGGAGAGATCTGTTTGTGTTGTGCCTACCACTGCAGCAGGAGACACTGATGATAATAGTTGCCTTGGACTAGACTCCATTTTTCTACGGCTCATATTCAGAATATATGTTTTTCTCTGATTCCAGCAGAGGGCGTGTGTGTAAAAAAAAAAAAAAAAAGATTCTCAAAAAGAAATACTGAATTTGCCAGCAAAGCTCTTACAAGCTAGCAGAGTTTTTCAGCAGTGTAGAAAGTAATCATTCTTGACACCCAAGTACTAGATTTGAAATAGGGAAATGGGCAATAGTCATTGTCAAGCCTTGAAGCAGATTCCACCTGCCACAGCTCCCTGAACATGGCAAATATGCAGGGAAAGGAGGTTAACTGTTGTACAGGGGATGGAAATGAAATAAGAGTAACTTTATCCATTGAGAGCATAGCCTGATATACTGCTCGGGTAAGAGCCAGAGCTAGGAAATTAAACTTTCTTTTGTTCCTTCTGGTTTTCTTTGGATCATTTTGTCCAGTCCTGCTACTGATTTACTGAGATTCTGTTGGAGAGTGTTAAGGGTGAAACTTTCTTTATGTTCCCACATTCAAAAACAAAAATAATACAGTTCACAAGAAAGCTGGTATCTGGGTATGTCAGATCTGTGAATGTGCTCCCAGAACTCGTAACCGCCAGTATCTGGAAGCCTGCTCTTGTTATGCGTATCCAGAATCTATCCAAACTTCCTGAGTCTGCAGCAGTTAGCTGAAAGCCTTGAGAATGAGCACTCTGGAGTGAGACCTACCGTCATTCCTGCTTCTAGTTAAGTATATACGACAGATTCTCAACCATGATCCATTTATACACAAAGCTGCTCCTATTGCCGGATTCATCTTCATACCAATAAGATTTCAAAATGCAAACTTGGTCCAGATATTTAGTAAAATGGCTGCTGCTATGTGGTGATAACCTTTTACATATGGACTGTCTTCCCCATGCAGCCTCCAGCCACCATCACAGACCCTTTTTTCTTTTCCCAATCTCTGTGGCTTTCTCTGCTGCCTACAATGATGCCTAAGATCTCTTCCCTAGGTAGCAGTAGGAGGGGACAAGTAGGAATATCAGGGTTCAGGAAGGGCCATGGGAGGGAATTGTGGCCAGTGGGAGCATGAAACAAAGGACACTGAGGATCTGGGGAATTCCTTAAGGGTGCTGCAATGCATGAGAGGGAAAGAACAGGATGGAAAATTTTTTCAGGGATTTGGGTGGACAGTTGGAAGGAGCTTCAGGAGGGAGGAGGAAAGGAATCAGGGAGCAGTATCCAGATCCATATATCTAGAATCTGGTGGATACTGATGGATAACCAAGCTCTGATCAATCTAAAAACAATGTTCAGGCTGGAAATCCTGCCAGAAGGACAGTTGCAAGCACAGGAGTGGCATGAAAGAAGGTGTGAAGAGAGGAGTAGGAGAAGGATACAATAGGAACGGTGAGGGGGGAAGTCTAGGCAAAGTAAAGGGAGATTGTGAGATTGTTGCCACAGAAAAATGTGTGTAATTTTACTGTAACATACTGTACAGAAAATAAAAATAGGAAGAAATTGCTCAGATTTTATTTCACAGTATAAAGCTTTGTGGGGTCTAGATGACACCCCTTTTCCCCATACCCATTACCTAATAGGGATGTCACTCATCCAGATTTTTCTGGGATTATCCTTACTTTGAATGGGCAACTAGGCATCCTGAAATCATGATCTGATGGTTGCTAAAGAAGCTTGAAATATCTTTAGGTGCCAACAAAAAAGTCATCACAGAGCAATGCTACACTCTGCTGCTCCACTGCAACATGATGATATGTAGTTATGATACCATGTGATTATCACATGCAAGAAAATTAGCTAATGCTAAAAACCTCATGACATTCTAGAAAGAGCTAAAGAAATCACGCTGAAAAAGGACCACTTCTTTCTTTCAGTAACCCATATGAAGTTGATCACATGGATATTCTTTTCAAGTCCAGGAAGCCACTTTTCTAATGTTTACAACTGGCGATGCTTTCTTTTTTTGTAGTTGTCGATGAGGAGGAGGGAGGAGGCTGTGAATGTATTGCTTTTGGAACCTTTCTGCCATGGAGTTAATGGCAGCAAAATATCTAGGGTCCCTCTTAACAAATAAATAAAATGGCTTGAGCCCCCACCCAGAAACCTGGGAAAACTAAATAGGCCCTCTATGAGTGCCCTTTATGGCAGAATTTCCCTACTTGCAGGCACTCTGAGGCTGTGTATAAACAAGAAAATCTATTAGGGAAAAGGGAACACAGTCAAACTTTGGAAAAGACAGCAACAGAATAAATATGCCCGTATAGATATGCTCCTTTCCCATAACTTTGGTAGTAGTCCATCTAACTTCCTTTTCATCCAGCAGTGAGAAGGTCTCTTGGCCACACCACCTCACCCATCCACCAAACCCCACTCAGAGTTTGGATTAATAAGTAGCAGTCTTATTACCGGAGCTGCCAGTGTCCCCTTTTCAACTGGGCGTTCCGGTCAAAAACCAGACTCCTGGCAACCTTATGCTGAGACTGCCAAAAAAGGTGCCAATTAGTGCCAGTTTTGGTGGGGTTTTTATGTGAAGTGGAGACCTGTCCACTGGGAACAAGACTAAATCCCCAAACTCATTCACATAGGCCACTGAACAGCCATCAGACCGTAACATCTTTCAGTCAGTATTGACCTGGGATGAAGTTGAACAAGTCAGCTAGAGATTAAGGACTCTGTAAGCCATTTACCATTCCCCTGAGGCATCTCATCCCCTAGCAGTTTCCCGATTTTCAAGGACCATAATGAAGCAAATTCCATTTGAAACATTCCTTTTTGTTAGGCTGCACAGAGAATTATGACACACTCGAATTCACTGTTTTTTCTTGGTTTTGCATGTAAAGAGGTTACTGACCAAAATAAATACATTGGAGAATGGATTATTTTTAAAAACTATCTTTTGAATGTGTAATCGACCATAAAATATTTAGCTGAACTTTCTTTTTAAATTAAGCTGCTAGTAGTTCTGAGCCTGCTGCTTTTTCTACTGACCCTGCAAAACTCTCCTGTGCCGGCTGCCCGTGGCTTTCTGCCAAAATGAACACTCTGTCCTGAAACACTGGGTTGGGAAAGGCCATGGCTCAGGGCAATGCAGGAGCTCATCACTGGCTAAGCTGGCTGAACTTTAGCACAGCTACTAGGCGGAAAGAAAGGGTTTTTTCCCCAGTACTGCGACCCACGTTTTTGCCAAGCTAACGTGAGGATGGACATTAGTGAGACTGGTCAGTAGGAAGTCAGGGCCCATGACAATTTATTAACATCTTGGGCCAGATCCACAGCTGGTGTAAATCATAGTTCCACAGAAATCAACAAAGCTGGGCCAATTTACACCAGCTGAGGATGAGGCCCCTAATCAGTAAACTGATGCATTTTCACTCATCTAATGCTCCATTTAACTTTAACAGAACATTGTTTTCTATTCAAGCTGGTGTCCTAAATTGTGTCCACATGGGCAGAAGAGGAGGCACATCAAGGATATTATATTTTAACCAAGATACATTTAAATTTCACCAAATTATATTTGTTGTTGTTTCTTAAGACATTAAAAATATGCTGTAATATACTGTATGTGGACTACACTTCCATGTAGCATTACAAATGACAGATTGTGCATAAGAAAGAGGGGACCTCTATGAATGTGGCCTAAGAAAGGACCCTGAAGACTTTACTCGGGCAAAATCACCACTGGATTTTGGTTTGTTTTGCCTCAGTAAGGACCCCAAGACAGGCCTAATTTATTTATCATATGAGCTTGTCATACAAGCAAGCATGTGCAGAAATGTTTGGTCTACCCTGTATTAGCTGAGAGGTAATATGATCCTATTCTGTTTTGCTTTAGTGTATTGCACAATGCAAAATATTTACAAGCTAAAAAGCTCTAGCAGATGCCCTGAGACTTCCCAAACTGAGAGTGTCAAAGGCTTGCACAACATCAGAGAAAATAATGTTGGACTATAATATTATTTTAAGGGTAACCATGCATTGTAAGCTTCATGGAATTTATCATTTAATGTACAGCTTCTCCAGTTAGTCATGCATGATTTGCTTCCTAAGATGAAATGTACAGGACAAATGAATGAGTAGCCCATTCTACTGAGAAATATTCTGTTCTGTAAGTTTCAGATAGTGCAAAATGTTCTCAATAAACTATTTCATATGTTTGGGTGATTATAAAATATGACTCCACCTGAACAATATCAATAGTATGAAATCTAAGGGCCTGGTTTTTCTCTCATTCACACTGCTGTAAATCAGAGGTAACTGATGAAGACAGTGGAGTTACAGCAGTGTGAGAGATATCAAGATCAGATCTTCACTATACAGTGATATAAAGAAGCCAAGTTTATAATCACTATTCATTTTAAACACTTTATTTTGCTATAACTTTTCAAACATGTTATTTGGCTCAATAAATGTTTGATGGTCTCAGTGTAGCATCTAGTGGAGAGAGGGTAAATCACAAAACAAAACCACTATGAGCACAAATAGCACGTAGATGGGTGCCTTTATTATTACATATTATAGGGATGAGAACATGAAATGCTACAGTGTGCAGAATATTCACGTCCCTAAATCTTTCAGCAAAAACTCAGAGGGTTACTCCGTAGTGGCTGCAGTTAGCTGTGTACAATGAGGTGCTTGTAATCCTGGAAGAGTAGGATGATAAATCTGGCCAAGATCCAGCTCAAGTGTGGCTCCATGTCTGATGCACACAAATACGCTGGAGGCAAATTGTCCCTTGAAAACTCCCCTCCCCCTCGTTTTAATTCTGATCTCTCTCCCACAGCTTTCACAAGTGTTTCCATCTTGGCTTAAAGTCAGCTTTGCTTTCCATCCCTTTTCTGCTGAATACTGTTTTCATTCTATCTGCAGAACCAGGGCTACTGACCTGCAAAGGGACAAATTCTGCCTGACTTCTACCCTGTACAAACCCTTTAATATCAGTGTTAATGCAGTGATGGGTGCATTGGAAATACCTAGACAGGATTTGGCTCAGTATGTGTTTGGCTAGGGACTAATCTTGACTTCCTTGCCCATCTAAACCTCCCACAGGAGTTAATAGAAGTTTTGGGTGTGCAATAAATGCATGAGTGGGCTTTTACTGCACACCTTGTGGCTTTAATCCAGAATTAAAATACTTATTTTTGAGTCCTATCAAGTCCCGGCAGGTCCTAAAAAAATGTAGTAATCAGTGCAGTTACTTAAAGCTACAAATTGTCCATAAAGCCAGGGCCAAATTTCAAAGTCCAAATTTAAAGTCATATTTTATAACATCCCTCTTCTTTTTTTCTGAACAGCGTTAATATTTATTGGACATAAATTAAAGGATAAAGTCTGTAGCAAAAATGCAAGAGGAACTTGGCATCATTTTTAATAATTAAGAAACTAATGAAGTTGTTTAAAGTATACAATGATTTTTTTGCAAAAATTATTTTCTTTATCTTTGATTGGGTGGTTTTTAATACATAATATCCCTGCCGTTTTTCAGTGTCTGAACTGGAAAAGCACAATCCCTGAATCCCATCATGTCCATAAGACTAGAATGTGCCTTTAGGTACCATGCTCAGCAAGGATCATGCATACAATGCATCATTCCAGGAGTAGCACTAGAAAGTGCTGTGACTCAGTGACGGTCTTCTGAGGCACAATTCCCTCCCTTCTTCTCCCTTGTTCAAGGGGGATTTGTGTTTTGCAAATTACAGCGCTGCCCAGATTGACTAACTGAATTGTCTGACTCATTGGTGGGGGCAGAGCCAAGAGGCTATTCATTCCTTATTCCTCCTTACTCACTCTGTGCCCACCTGCCCTGAGCAGTACAGCACATACTTACTTCTGTGCCCCGAGACCCAACATCCAAGTAACCAGGAGTGTAATGCAGGAGTGTAAGGGCAGGGATTCTTACTTCCCTGAGTGGATACATAGTTCATCACAATCTAGCCCATTGTAATTTACTTGTTTAAATGGTTTTCCTATCTAGTTGTCAGCTAGCAACTATCTGTGGGCTCCGGTTAATGATTCTGCAATATAAGCCGGCAGGAATAATGATAACCTTCTCTATATTTTAAGTACTTCGGAAATGGCAGCAAACATCACCACGTAACTACACTACATCAGTGTGATGAAAGTAGAATGGTGATACATGTACTTCACCTTTTCATTTTGCAAAACACAAGTGACTACAGTAGCAAAGCTCTAGTTGTTTGCCTGCTTATCTAGAGGGGAATTTGTTTATGCATGTTCTTAATTAGCCCAACGATACTTTAGTGATCTCATTATTGTCAATGCCAAGAATTCAAAAAACTAGGAGCCAGGAGCCTAAAGATCATGAGATTGGTTTAAAGACTATGAGATTTAAAATAAATAAATGAATTGCATTTTTATTTCCCCTCTGGTTTTTGACCATTTAGAGATCACATTTTCAAGCTTTTCTCTAGAGCCATGAGGATTAGAAAATAACTTTTTTAAGAAAATGAAAGCTAAGATTGTCATATAATAAAATAATTCCAGATTAGAAACTGGGTCTTTAAAAATGATGAAATATCATGAGACTTGTAATAAAAAATGGGAACTGGAAACACTGCACTCTGGTTATAAGATGATATGTGTCTACATCAGAAAAATACTCCACTAGAATTGGCACTAATGGGCATTCTTGTTGCTGGCATCACAAGAGAGGTGAAGAATTGAATGACCTTGGAGAGTGAACTACCCTCTGACCTTCATGGGTGGTCCCTCCATGGTCATGCTGAAATGCCAGTTAGCAGGGCAATGTGAGGGAACTCATCTTGTATCTATTCTGTGGAGAAAGAATGGACTCCAGTCTCCAGGGCTATCTGTCACCTTTCATTGGCTTCTGTGTTTGGTGACTCCTTCCCATCTAAGGGAGAGGCCATTGTTATTCCTGCGGTGGAGTCTTCTTTTAGGGTTTGACCCATAGCACAGAGGTCAAGTAGACTGACACTTTTATTCGTTTCTGTGTCTCTGTGGTTCCTCTTCCTCTTGTGAGATGGTGGCCATTGCTGTTTCTGTACCGAGGCCTCAGCCCTTCCACAAAAGTTGCCTGGTACCTTTCACTAGTACTAAATTTTTAGAATATATATTTGTAAACTAAAAACAAACAACTGTTTTTGCAGCCTGTGGTTGTTAACACCATTTTCACTCAGCAATAAAATGCAGAGGACCGAATATGCTGTAAATCCTGACACCTTAATTTCTTCTGAGCTGGTCCATTTCTTTACAATATGGCTGTTCTAGGAAATTTTACTGGATGTAAAGTAAAAACCCTAAAAATTAAATAAGCCATTCTATTAATTGAAAATTTAGAACAATTTGTACTGTTCCTGGAAGAACTTAACTGGTCAAAATACCTCTTGCTGATTTTAATTACCTTGCGGTGAAACCCAAATGTAGGCGGTTCAGGAAATAGTTTGCAAACATGTTTTGTTTAGCTAAGTTGCTGCTGTGCAGGTTTTTGTCTTTTTCTCCGTAAAGGTCAGTTTTGGCTGGATTTGGTACTATACATGCAAGATAATTTAATACACAGTAAAACCAAGCTACCAGTCACTAAACTAACAGGTTTTTTTTCTCCCTATAGTTACTGTCTTACAAAAGTCGGTTTATTTCTGGGAGATACATAAAAATGCAACAGAGAAAAAAATCCTATGAGCGGAGTTACATTTCTCAGTGTGTTTTGCTGGTGGGGGGGAAAAAAGCTTTCAGTTGGTGCTAGCTGTTGGCAAACAATGTAGACCGCAAAACCTCAGCTGTGAAACTGCAGAGCTGGTGGGAGGTGACATCTGGTCTTCTCTTCTCTGTGTTTCAAATGAATGAGTATTGGCTTCTGTGCAAACTTTTACAAAATGCCTGCAGAGGGGCCAAAGATGCCAAGAACTACAAATTTTTAAAATCCCAAACAACAATATGGGAGGGGACCTGTCTCATCTTTTATTTTATACATTTGGTGTTTTGATCAGGCTTCTCAATTTTTGATTTGAAACCAAAGTGTAATAGGTAACTGCACAAATGTACATACATGACATGAAAATCAGTCACCATTCTGAATGGTTTCATTTCAGATTGGGGAAACAACAAAAGTCAAGTCTGCATGAGAGAGCACAGTGTGTGGGCCTCATGTACACGAGCTGCAGCCACTTTGAGAACAACACAGCCACTGTCTCTGCTCACAGGCAGAGTTCTTATAAATGTAAAGGTGCAGTACAAAGAACAAAGGGATCATAGAATATAGCTACCAGTGCATATACCATATAAACCTTACGAGAGTTATTGGTATATAATTATTACCTTATAATGAGAACATTTAACACAACATCTACTTCTTATTTTCCAAAGTAATTCCTGGAAAATTTAGCCAATCATCATTGATGTATATAGTGTAAAAGTTTTATTGGCTATATGCATTTAAAAAACAAACAAAAGGAATATGGAATCTTCATTTGTTATTAATTTCAATATGCTCGTTGGAATATTTTAGTGTCTGTGAGTGGCAATAGCAACATATCAAAAGCAGAATAAAACTAATGCCTTGAAAATTGGGCCTATCAGGACTATTTTTTTTATTGAACTCTTTCTCCCCTTCCCAAAATTCAACAAATTTTGTGGCAAATAAACAGCAACAATCAGAAACCTCCAATGGTGATTCCTAGCTGGACTGGTTAATGCAGGAACTAGACAAGGAAAAGACCGCATGTCTTTCTAAAGGATGTACTATAGCTCAAACCAAAGTTATGGGCTTGATGCACAAATTACTGGGTGAGGTTCTTTGGCCTGTTGCATGCAGGTCAGACTAGATTATCACAGTAGTCCCTTCTGGCCTTAAAATATATGAATTTATGAAAGCAGTTTAGCTAAAATAGGAACATTACGGTTTTTGACCCAAAACTCAAACTAAAACTTTCTTTAAGGTTCAAAATATTTTAGTTAACTTTTTATTGGGATTTCTCATTTTTTCCCCAACAGGTTCTGGTTGTGATTGGAAGCAGAATGGCTGAAATAGTGAGATAAATTATTCTCAGTTTTTTCTGTAGCAGCCAGAAATATAAAGTAACAAATATCCCACAGGACAGCAATGTCTTCATGAGATTTCCAGCTACAATTTGCACATGAAAAAAGCTCAATGATTGATATATTGGATATTGAATAGCTATTCGTGCCTCAGTTTGCCCATAAAGAAAAATGGGGATGATAATAATAGCTTACATTTGTAAAGCACATTAAGATCTTTGCTTAAAAATTCTATATGTATAATATGACAGTGTTTTACTATTGTTTTGTAAGGAACAGGACACAGTGGGTAATGGATGGAGGTGGTTAGGGTTTTTAATTTTTTATCACATTTTTCATCCATAGGAAGATCATAGAAGAGTAGATGGAAAAGAGCCATTAGATCATGAAGTCCATCCCCCTGCAGGGGCAGCATATGGGTCCTGTTACAACAAAGCATTTACATGTGTGCTTAACCTTAAGCACATACTTAAGTCCATTTATATTTAGCACTAAAGCATGTGCTTGCATCCTATTGATTTCAATGAGATTTAAGCATATGGAATTATAGAAATGTAGGAGTAGAAGAAGGGACCTTGATAGGTCATCTAGTCGAGTCCCCTGCACTGAGGCAGAACTAAATATTTTCCAGACCGTCCCTGACAGGTGTTTGTTTAACCTGTTCTTACAAACCTCCAATGACAGAGATTCCACAACTTCCCTGGGATATTTGTTGTAGTGCTTATCCAACCTTACAATTAGCAAGTTTTTCCCAATGTCTAACCTTGCTGCAATTTAAGCTCATGACTTCTTGTCCTGTCCTCAGTGGACGAGGAGAACAATGTATCACCCACCTCTTCATAACAATCTTTTACGTACTTGAAGACTGTTATCATGTCCCCCGTCAGTCTTCTCTTCTCCAGACTAAACAAACCCAATTTTTTCAACATTTCCTCATAAAGTCATGTTTTTAGACCTTTAATCATTTTTGTTGTTCTTGTCTGGACCTTCTCTAATTTGTCCACATCTTTCCTGAAGTTTGGCCCCCAGAACTAGACAGAGTACTCCAGTTCAGGCCTTATCAATGCTGATGAGTAAAGTGGAAAAAATTACTTCTCTTGTCTTGCTTACAACACTCCTGCTAATACATCCCAGAATGATATTCACTTTGTTTGCAACAGTATTACACTGATGACTTATATTTCATTTGTGATCTTCTATAACCCACAGATCCTTTTCTGCAGTACTCCTTCCTAGACCATCATTTCACATTTTGTATTTGTGCAATTGATTATTCCCTTCTAAGTGTAGTAGTTTGCATTTGTCCTTATTGAATTTAATCCTATTTATTTCAGACTATTTCTCTAGTTTGTCAAGATTATTTTGAATTCTAATCCTATCCTCTAAAGCGCTTACAACCCCTCCCAGGTTGGTATCATCCACAAACTTTAAAAGTGTGTTCTCCATGCCTTTATCCAAAGCATTTGTGAAGATATTGAATAAAACCAACCCCAGGACAGATCCCTGTGGGACCCCACTTGATATGCCTTCCAGCTTGACTGTGAACCATTGATAACTACTTGCTGAGTACAGTTTCCAGACCAGTTGTGCATTCACCTTATAGTAGGTTTGTCTATATTGCCCTATTTTGTTTATGAGTAGTCACGTAAGACAGTATCAAAAGCCTTACTAAAGTTGAGATGTATCACATCTACTGCTTCCTCGCTATCCACAAGGCTTGTTGTCCTGACAAAGAAGGATATTAGATTGATTTGACATTTGATCTTGACAAATTCACGTTGAGTGTTACTTATCACTTTCAAGTATCAGGGGGTAGCCGTGTTAGTGTGTATCCACAAAAACAACAAAGAGTCCGGTGGAACCTTAAAGACTAACAGATTTATTTGGGCATAAGCTTTCGTGGGTAAAAACCCTCACTTCTTCAGATGCATGGAATGGACTTATCACCTTATTACCTTTTAGGTGCTTACAAATTAATTGATTATTTGCTCCATTATCTTTCTGGGTAGGCAATGTAGGAGCTTGCAAGATGTTTCAATGAGACATGTAAAATCTCATTCACAATTGTTTTTTTCATTCACTAATTTAAATGATAACCACTTGCATGGCAGGCCTTGCATGAATAATATCGTTATTGACACAAACACATGCAAATAAATCTATTAAGTCAAAGAGGGTCTTTTATATATTTCTAGATTTAGACAAAACCTGTGAGATTAGTATGACAGATATGGCAATTTCCCGCAATGTCTTTGGGAGATCTTACTGTATTAAGTTTATGACCACTGTGGGACAGGGATTGTACGTAATTCCACTAGGGAGGGTGATAGTAGCTCCTCTAGAAACTAAGAACAGTGGGTGTAATTAGGCAAATTCACTGAGGTTGTAACACCTCCGGAGAAGTACCACTACCTGGAGATGCTCTGATATGCTAGTTCAAACTGGATTCTTCAGAGACCAACAGACAAAGAAAGGACTTTTGGATAAATAGCCTGAGTTTCAACTGACTCAGGGCCTTATTTCTGATCCAGCAAATGGATAGGACCTTCTGTCCCAGGGGATGCCCCAATCCTTAGGGAAGGGTTGTAAGGCGGGAGAGATAGCTCAGTGGTTTGAGCATTGGTCTGCTAAACCCAGGGTTGTGAGTTCAAACCTTGATGGGGCCATTTAGGGAACTGGGATAAAAATCTGTCTGGGGATTGGTCCTGCTTTGAGCAGGAAATTGGACTAGATGACCTCCTGAGGTCCCTTCCAACCCTGATATTCTAAGGACTGACACCTTCCAGAGCCCCTCACTAGCATTGAGGTGACCTCTGATAAGTTTCTTAGCATGCATGTAGGTTCTTTTACTGTTTTTAATATATTTTCTTTGTAATGCTTTCACCTTAAAAATAAATGTGTTTCCTTATAAAGAGTTGTGTGGTAACTAGGGACTGCTGGCAGTTACAGCTGTGCAAACCCTCCAAAGAGAAAGCATACCGGAGATGCTGGCCTGTTTAGGCAGTCTGGCTTGCTGGGGATATCACAGTATAGGCTGTGCAGGAAGGAGAGAGACACAGGTCTCCACCCAAGACAGATGACAGCCGAGGAGCCAGAAGCCTAGGGTGGGTGCCCTTGGTGAACCATGAGGAGGAATACAGTGCAGTTGCCCTGACCTATGACAGTTAGGTTCTGGGAAATGGTTAAAGATACATACATTTTCCAAGCAGTGCACTGAGATATACAGTTTCATGATTCTCAATAACAGCAATGGAAACTGTGCAGCTAAATTTCCACTCACTGCTTTGAAAATTAAGCCCCTGAAATAACTTTGGAGAAGGGGGCTTTGCCCACCTAATGCAGGCAAGCAGCAACACAGGAACTTGTTGGTGAATTACAAAGCCATGCTACTGAAGCAGAGTTAAGCAAGCTGGAGGCAATTTTCACATAATACTTCATGGATCACAATACTACACGAATCAACATGTTTTGTTTCTGGTATCTATAATAATAAAAATAAATAAAGATACGGATATTTATCTGCAACTTAATTTTTATAGTCTTTTATTAGTAAATGTCATTCTACTTGAAAAGATGAACCTTATGGTAGATACTGAGGGAGTGTTGGTAAGAGACAACACTGAAGCAAAAGATTTATTCACATTATATAGGAATATTATTCATAGGCTATAGGAGTGTTAACCAGACTTTTATGGTAATGATCCTTAACTAAACACGTAACCTTCTTTGGTTTGTATCTTCCTCACTTTGTGCAGCACAGTTATTTACATTCAAACTGAGCCAGTTGTTTTTACTTCCAAACCAGGGAGGCTCAAGAAGGACATTGATTTCCTAGTGTACTGCTGGTAGCTTCCCTCAGTCTCCAAAAAATAAAAACAAAAAATCAACAATCATTGTGACAAATTCTGCCCACACTTAAACCCCTTTGAAGCCAAGCAAGCTGAATTTGTCCCACTAACTTTAAAATGGGGCTGATCAGAGGAATCCTCTGTACCCTTTCACTTTGTTCTTATTTTGATTTACAGAGGCTCTATTCATGGTAAAGCTGACAGGACAGAAACTCCCATGCACTCTATGTACCTTGTTTTTAAACCTCTTATTATACACAGTTCTTCCTTGATCTATTTTATTTTGGAGTTTTCTGAATTAACACCTTTAGCTCATCATCTATGGCTCCATCCTGCTCTCTTTTCCATGGCCTCATGAAGAGATGTCATCCTTGAAAACACACTCATTTTATTTTAATCTAGTCCAATAAAAAGAATCTCTTATTTCCTCTGGTTTCCACCCCACCCTTCTTCTTCTTACTTATAGGACTAACATGCTTAGCACTTCTACACAACCTTTTGACTCAGACTAAGTGACCTACCTACCTGGGACAAAAATCTTCTTTCTCCTTTATCTACGGTAATTATTAATGTTTCCGTTCAAGTATTCTCAGATTTTAATAGAGTGATTCTCTTATCAGCTCTCCCAACACTTTGCTTTCCATTCACATAACATCTCTGTGGCAATTACACCAATTCCCTACATGAGAGAGAAAAGTATTTAATGTATTTTTTTAAACTGACATTAAATGTAGTTTAGCAGCTGAAAACAAGGAAGAGGAGCCAGGGCCGGCTCTAACTTTTTTGCCGCCCCAGGCAAAAAGGAAGAGTGCCACGCCGCCATAACACACACCCCCCAGTGCCGCGCCACCAACCCCCCCCCCGAGCGCCACGCCGGGCCACCAAAACCCCCGCCCTCCCCCCCCAGCGCTGCGCCGCCCAAACCTTCCCCCCCCAGCGCTGCGCCGGGCCGCCCAAATCCCCGGAGCACCACGTCGCTCAACCCCGTGCCCCAGCGCTGTGCTGGGCCGCCAAAACTCCCGCCCTCCCGGAGCACCGGGCTGGGTCGGGCCGCCCAAACCCCCGCCCCCCGCGCCGCGCCGGGCTGCCCAAACCCCCGAGCACCGCGGAGCACCACGCCGGGCCGGGCCGGCCAAACCCCCCAAGCACCGCGCTGGGCCGGGCTGCCCAAACCCCCGCCCCAGCGCCGCGCCGCTGAAACACCACCGCGCTAGCTTACAATTTCTGTCACAAAATTAATAATATAGTTATAGTAATATCAGATGATTTGGGTGTGAGTTCTCTATCACTCTGTTTAAAATAATAATTTTATAATATTTGCTAAGCACTGACATCATGCTTGGCACATTGAGACACAAAATAAAGATTGACATAGCAATTTAAAAGACAAACTTTGAAGCCTGAATATTGTACATGTAATTGGACTAAAAAGCATTCTGTGCAATTTCAGGGTGAAGAAATTCATTATGCTCTGGGAAAGAGGACACTATAGAAACTAGTTACAAACTGCAATTGAATATTCCTTTATCAGTATACAGAGGATAACGAGTGCCCAGAGTTTGAGGCTGAGAGTAGCTGCAAAAGTGCAGAATTCAGGAACTGGAAGTTCCTAAACAGAATATGTCTACAAAGGGAACTAAGGAAATGCTCAGAAAGCTAGAAATTAGTACAGAATAGACTGTGTTGTGTCCTGATTTGGTTACAGGACTTTGAGCTAATCTTTTCCCGAAGCTTGTGTTAAGCCGTTTGATAGGCGCACACAACATGGTTCATTGCAAGACTACATAGCTTGATCTGAAACTTTGTAACCTTATCTGATGACTTGTAATTTCAATTATTAAAATTAAAGTTTAAGATACAGAATTGCTAATGGATTTTTGTTTTTAGTAACAAAGTCCATTGATAAGTTACAGAACATGAACTTTGAAATCTCTGCTGACAGGGGCTATGAAGGTGCCCGGGGACTGCCTATTACCTCAGTTGCCCTTTCTCATAGCCAAAACTTTAAAAAGTCAATCTCCCAACCTCACAAACAATACACCTTTGCTCCCAGAAGAACATCACAAAGAGCAAGTGAATTCTCCAGGTGCTGAAATCCTCCCAGTTCCATGTGGGGCAGGTACCCCAGAGGAAGGTGGGTTTATATAAAGGAAGGGTGCCAGTCCCTGATATAGTTGTGGAGATACTATATGTAGAATGTTATATAATATACTAAAAGATAGCTGCTTAAAACTTGGTAAAGAGCCAGTCAGGGAGGGTAACTTTTTGATTGGATGGTGGTAATGAATGTTAGGGAATTGGTTATGGTTCAACAAATTCTTAAAATTAACCCCCGTCCCCCTGAAACAAAACCAAAACACTTCCAAAAAATTATTTGAAATCATAGAGTAAGATTGCATACAACTCAATGTAACTGCATGACACTTACATTCATATCCTATGTGCTTTTACTGTTTTTGTTACATTCATCTGTTCTGTTTTGTTTAGGTGCCAATCCTGCAAACACTTCTACACAGAGTTAATTTCATGCACAAGTGCTCTTATTGAACTAAATGAGACTACTCACATACTTAAAGTTAAGCGCGTATGTGCTTGCAGAATCAAGTTCTTAAATTTTTCCATTGTGGAGGCCAGTCTGTCGTGCTCCGTCCCTGCTGCTGCCATTCTGGCATCGCATCCAACCCTCACCTTTGCCTCGCGGGGGGTGAGCTTACTCTCTGAGATAGGGCGAGGAGTTTGGCTATTCGGGAGGGCCTTGTAGTAGAGCTGCTACTCCTCTGGATGGAGGGGAGCCAGTTGATGTGGTTCAGGCAGCTGATAAGGATGCCCTAGGAAGGCTTCCGTTGGAACTTTACAGGGTATGTGCCAATGGGTGTAAGCCCTGAGGCCGACCCAGGACACACTGGAGGGATTAGATCTCCTGGCTGGCCTGGGAATACTGGGGAGTCCCCCAGGAGGAGCTGGAACCTGTTGAGAAGGAAAAGGAGGTCTGGTCCTCCCTACTCGCCATGCTGTTGCTGCAATCTTCAACAGGAAAAGCAGCATAAAGGAAGACATTCTTAAATTGAAAATTCTTTGGGACAGAGATGGTGTCTGTCCCAAAGGGGGTTATACGGTGTTTCTGGGGAAGGGGGGGGGGGTAATGCAGTGCCTTGAATAACAGGCTCCAGTCTTTTGTGGGGTTTTGGGGTACTGTGGTAATGTAAATAATAAAGTACAATAACACATTCTAATCAGTTACAAAGTACTCTACATGGTGTCCAAAATGCAAGTGTTCTTCTAGTCACACAAATGTAAGGTTATGAAGATGGAATTAATTTGTGTAAATTATTGCCAGGCTTTATTTACTGGTTTTAGAGTGGCAGCCGTGTTAGTCTGTATCAGCAAAAACAACGAGGAGTCCTTGTAGCACTTTAGAGACCAACAAATTTATTTGGGCATAAGCTTTCCCGCGGGCTAAAACCCACTTCATCAGATGCATGGAGTGGAAAATACAGTAAGCAGTATATATATATATATCACAGCTCATGAAAACATGGGCGTTGCCTTACCAAGTGGGGAGTCAGTGCTAACAAGGCCAATTCGATGAAGGTGGAAGTGGCCTATTCTGAACGAGTACAGTGCCCTCTCAAAAGCATGTGCAAAATGTAGACCTGAAGTTCGCTGTAAATGTATCTGCCACTAGGTGTCACCCAGCTCCCTGACACAGACACAAACCCCCTCCCCCCCCCTTTGCAGGAAGCTCTCAACGTGCTTCATTGCAGCGTCAAAGCGCTGAAGCAAGAGGCGAGGTCTTATTATGACTGACAGCTCAGGGAGCCGGGTCTTGTCAACGTCACAGTCGGACTGGGCTGGATTGAGCATTAACTCAGCCAATCAAAGTCGTTGGATTATTCCCGCCCCGGCCCCTTTCGCCCTGCCTCCACCAATCCCTTAGCAGACAACGGGGAGTAGGCGGGATGCGAACGAGCAGGGCAGGGGCTCCCGCTTGCTCCACTTCCAGTTCTCGCGAGATCTCGTGCCCCCTTCGCTGGGTGACTGCGCAGCCGCCATGTTGGTTGCTATGCTGCCTGTGTGAGGAGGAGGGAGGGAGGCCCTGAGGGAAAGAGGCTGCGGTTCCCCCCTTCTCCAGGCAGCGCTACACTCACATCGGCAGAGAGCCTGCTCGCACGCCTGCTGCCTCCGCCCTCTCCTCCGGTTCGCCCCCCCCGGAGGAGACCCCCCCTCACTGAGTGTACGGGGGGTCCTGTGCCCCTTCCCGTGGGGTCCCCTGTCCTAGTGCCGCCCCCCAGCGGTTGTAGGCGGGGGGGCAGAGGAGTGTCCGAAAGGGGGGGGGTTCGCCGCCTTCTCTCCGGCCCCCTCCCCGCCTCCCTCGGCCCAGTCGCCGCAGTACGATGTGGTCCTCGCCGCTGCGGCTGGGAGCGGGGCGGCTGCTGCTGCTGCCCGTGCGGCGGCTGCTGCGCGGGCACTGAAGGCAGCGAGCGCGCCGGTGTGCGCGAGGGGGGTCGCGGGGAGGCAGCGGCGAGCCGAGCCGAGCCCGCGGGTCTCTCCTCAGCGCCCCTCTCGCCTGATCTGGAAGGACGCGGCTGTTATGTGAAGGTGAGAGACGCCCCGTCCTGCGGTGCGGGGTGCGCAGGGCTCCGAAACCGGAGGCTGTGGCCGTGTGTGCGGCGGGTCGCGCTGGCGGCGGCGCTAGTGCAGGGGGTAGAAGGGGCCAGGCGTTTGCCTTCTCTAGCCCACCCTCTGCAGCCCCCTGTACCATCCCATATACGGAGCTGTTCATGGAAAGCAGCTCTCCTGAGAGCCCCCGCCAGTGTGGGTGGTTCCGCCCCCCCCCCCACCTGCCCAAAAGATTTCGGAAGAAGGCTGAAAAAAAGCCACCAAACACACCATGGGTTCAAAAACACCGTTCAGAAGAAAGGGGGGTGGTGAGGATGGCTGGGGCGTATGTTTTCTAGGGATCCAGCAGTATAGGAAACTCCTCACATTTCTGAAACAAGGCATTCTTCTATTGGGAATGGATTTAATATGGAAGTATAAGGTTGTCATGATTCCTAGGTGCATGGGTGAGTGCCCGTGGGTTTCTTTGGACAGGAAAAATAGGTTTGAGCGTAGTCTCTTCATTCTTACAGTACGTTTTTTAGTGTCTCCCTCAACCAGAAAGCTTGTATAATCGCGTACGTCTTATATGCAAGGGAGGCTTTTACTGTACCTGGTGATGGGTAACTCATGAACTCATTGCACTGCCATCTGGAAAAGGAAGAATGCTGTTGTTTTTTCAAAGCAAGGCTTTTGTTAAAACTAGCTAGCTGCCGGTTTACATGAAATGTTCCAGTTGCTTAAGCAAATGTAAATATATATGTGATCAAATGTTGTGCCACTGTTCCTACAGAATGAGTAATAGATGATTTAAAGAGCCTAAAACAAAATGCACATGTCAAAGCAATATCAAAATGCTTGTATCCCTGACGATTTTTAGTGCATTTTAAAAATTCAGTAGAGGATGCTTTTAAGGTAGACATCGATGGCTAAGCCACAGTAGCACATGCATTTTGTCAGTTTGGATATTTCTCGTGCTTAAACTAAACTCTGGTATGAATGGTAGTGAGGGTTTATTGCATGTGTGGTTTTTGACTACTGTATTGATATTGGTAAAGAAATGCTTTGTAATGCAAGGAGTTACTGATGTGCCCACATACAGCCAGATGTCTGTGAGCTCATTACACCTTAAATGTGTTGTAATGATACATGAATGTAATTTAAATTAAATTTTATAAAACAATTTTCTTGTAAGATATTTGCATTGTGCCAAAGCTTTTCCAGTTTGTTGCCTAAACATTTTGTGAGTACCTTATTTTTGACAATATTTCTTGCTTCATTGACCTCAAAAGTTATTTTTTCCACTCCCTGTTTTTTTTCATAGCATAAATCTCAAATTTGTTATGCTTCACCATCAAACTGATAGGTCAATCCTTGGAGAGGGTACACACATATAAATATACACACACAATCTCTGGAATGTTTGTGGTTTATAATCTCAGAAATGCAACTTTGTTTACATCGGAAGATGTGATTTTGAAGATCAATTTTAAACATTTAACTTGAACTTTTAGAAAGGCATAACAAAATAGGACAGAATGTGTAAAAATATCTCTTTACTATCTTTAATTTTCCAGTTTCCTAGTATTTTTTTTTCAGGATTTTTTTCTTGTCTTTTGTCATCTATTTAGCCTACTTAAAGCTGTTCCAGAAATTGAAACCTCCGTGAAGCTTCTTCAAAAGCATAAATGTGCTGGTGTTTTGCTTTCTCGTGTCTCATTCCATATGTGCTTAGATTCTGGTTTGTTTGTGATTTAGGTTCATAATGAATTTAGATACCAGAATAAATCTTATTTCTTTTGCCAGTTAGCTAGCACCACAAAATATATTCATTGCTTTAAAGTTGTGTTTACAGTCAGCTTAAATGAGGAATTAGAAGGTTAAGACAGTATTGATTGAACGCCCTTGCTAAAAATACTTTCAGGGTTGGGTGTACTTAAAATGTTGCCACATGAAAGTTAATATGAACTGCTCTTCTGTAACAGGTTTATAGTTTATTATTGTTAGAGGCTGTATTTGTAAAACAAAAATAAATGAAAACAAAACCCTAGCATGTTAAAAGTACTGTAATGTGTTAATTGCTGTTTTCAGTGAATGAGCTCTCTAATATGGGATAGAGGCATTATTTATTAACTGTTAAAATGTCACTTTAATTAGCATGGTGGTGTTAAATATATGGCAAGTGTACGCCTCCCCAAGTACTGTATTTTTGTTCTGATTCTGCAATGACCTCTGTGCAGGCGAGGGCTCCACCTACATAAAAGTAACATTGCAGCATTTAGGGCAGGGGCGGGCAAACTTTTTGGCCTGAGGGCCACATCGGGTTTCCAAAATTATATGAAGGGCTGGTTAGGCAAGGCTGTGCCTCCCCAAAGAGACAGGCGTGGCCCGGCCCCTGCCCCCATCCGACTCTCCTCGCTTCTCGCCCCCTCACAGCCCCCACCCCCGGGACTCCTGCCCCATCCAACCCTCCCGTTCCCTGTCCCCTGATGGCCCCCCCAGGACCCCTGTCCCATCCACCCCTCCCTGTTCCCTGACTGCCTCCAAACCCCCCGCCCTCCATCTAAACCCTCCTCTCATTCCTGACTGCCCTTCCCTGCCCCATCTAGCCACCCCTTCTCCCTGACTGCCCCCTGCCACCCCATCCAACTCCCCCTCCTTCCTGACTGCTCCCCCAGACCCCTGCCCCATTCAACCCCCCTGTTCCTCGCCCTCTGACCGCTCTGCCCCCTATCCACACCCCCGCCCCCTGACCACCACCCCGAACTCCCCTGCCCTCTATCCAACCCTCCCTTCCCCCTTACCGCTGCCTGGAGCGCTGGTGACGCTACAGCCATGCTGCCCAGAGCACCAGGACAAGCATCCACGCCGCCCGGCTGGAGCCAGCCACCATGCACCTCAGAGCACTGGGTCAGGCTGTGGCTCTGCAGCTGCACTGCCCGGCAAGAGCTCGCAGCCCCGCCGCCCAGAGCATTGCGCAGTGGAGAGGCCGGGGGCTAGCCTCCCGGGCCAGGAGCTCAGGGGCTGGGCAGGAGGGTTCCGCGGGCCAGATTTGGCCCGCGGGCTGTAGTTTGCCCAACTCTGATTTAGGGCCTTAATGTTCATTCTAGAAATACTGGGTCATTATTTATTGTGAGCACTTGCTACAAGTGAATGATCATCGTTAACACCTGTGCCTGCTTAGAGTTTCATTGACTTCCATGCCTGTGTGTCTGGAGTTGTAGGGCTGGGGCTAAAAACAAAAGCTTGAGGTGTGTGAAAGATTAAGTGCACTGATTATTTACTTTTTGAAAAACTATATTTTAGCCACTGATTATTTTTGTTGCTTAAATCAGTCATTCTCAACCAGGGGTACGCAGAGGTGTTCCAGGGTGCACATCAACTCATCTAGATATTATTTGCCTAGTTTTACAACTGGATTAATAAAAAGCACTAGCGAAGTCAGTACAAACTGACAAAAGATTTCATAGGCCTGGTCTACACTAGGACTTTAATTCGGATTTAGTTGCCTTAATCCGAATTAACCCTTCACCCGTCCACACTACAGAGCCAGTTAATTCGAATTAAAGGGCCCTTTAAATCGATTTCTGTACTCCACCTCGACGAACGGAGTAGAGCCTAAATCGATTTTGTTAATTCGAATTAGGGTTAGTGTGGACGCACACCACCGAATTACTGTGTTTAAGTTAATGGGGTAGTGTGGCCGCACACTACCGAATTAATGTGGTTTAAAACCGAATTAAGGTGCTTAGTGTGGCCGCGCACAATCGAATTTATACAACCTGTTTCCCAAATTCGAATTATCTAAATTCGGATTAATCCTGTAGTGTAGACATACCCATACAGACAATGACTTTATACTGCTCTATATACTATACACTGAAATGTAAGTACAATCTTTATATTCCAGTTGGTTTATTTTATAATTACAGTAAAAACTGTTTTATCTGGCATGTTGGGAGACTGGGGGGTGCCGATAAGTGAAAAATGCCTGTTAACTAAGAGGGAGGGAGTTTGGGTGTGGGAGGAGGTGCAGGGCTGTGGGCTTGGGGTGTAGGAGGGGGTGCAGGGCGTGGGCTCTGGGAGGGAGTTTGGGTGCGGGAGTGGGCTCGGAGCAGAGGGTTGGGGCACAGGAGTGGGCTCAGAGTCCCGGATCCGGGGGGGCACTCACCTCAGGCGGCTCCCCGCAAGCGGCAACCTGTCCCGGCTGCTCCTAGGCAGAGGTGTGGCAGGAGGCTCTGCACGCTGCCTCGAGCGCCGGCTCTGCAGCTGGGGGAGTGGCGCCTGTGAGCAGAGGTAGCATGCAGAGCTGCCTGCCGTGCCTCTGCCTAGGAGCAGCCGGGACAGGTCGCCGCTTGCGTGGAGCCGCCTGAGGTGAGCTCCCCCTGGATCCGGCACTCCACACCCTCTCCCATTCCCCTACCCCGAGCCCCCTCCTGCACCCAAACTCCCTCCTAGAGCCCGCGCGCTGCACCCCGTCCCGTGTGCCACGTCCCGTCCCACGCCCCAACCACCTGCCGGCCCCACGCCAACCGGACTATAAACCAGACTTTCAATGAATATCAGAAATGCCAGTTTATAGAGCTTTCTGGTTGGTGAAGTGCCGGATAAAACAGCTTTTACTGTATGTGGTAAAAATGAGAATAAGCAATTTTTCAGTAATAGTGTGCTGTGATTCTTTTGTATTCTTATGTCTGATTTTGCAAGTCGTTTTTAAGTGAGTTGAAACCTGAGAGTATGCAAGACAAATCAGACTCCTGAAAGGGGTACAGTAGTTTTGAAAGGTTGAGAACCACTGGCTTAAATTACAGCTGTGCCCAAAAGTCCTAATCAAGGTTTGGACAGCCTATTGTTAGATTCTGACAGTGTTGGTGGGTTGTCTTGGAAATGTGTTAATTAAACTATCAGAGACCCAAGATCTATTTAGAGTATGAACACCGTTTTACTGAATAATTCTGTAGTTCGGAGGGTCTGTGTTTAAGTTCCCTGCGTGGCTGCGCAGCAGCCTGTTTAGTGCTGCATAGGCGCTCAGGCAACCCGCCGGGGGAGGGGCACCCCTCCCCCAACCCCCATCTGCCACAGCTGGAGCGCCCCTCTCCCGGCCCGAACTCTGCTGCAGCCGGGGCGCCCGGACTGGCCAGGGTGGCACGGCCGGAGCGGCCCGGACCTAGCCACGGCCGGATCGGGCCCAGGCGCGGCTGAAGCGGCTCTCCCCCGGCCTGGACCTCTTGGGGCTGGGGAAGGAGTGCCTATCCAGCAGCTCCAGCCTCAGAGCTGCCCTGACAGGGAGAGGAGCCTCTCCCCCACAGCCCAGGTGGTGCTGTGGAGAGAGAGAGCTAGGGGGAGTCCTCTCTCCCAGTCATAGGCCTGGAGCCCCCTCCTGCACTCCAAACCGCAGAGCCCGCACTCCCCGCCGGAGCCCTCGCCCCCCATCCCAGAGCCCGCATCCCCAGCCGGAGCCCTTACACCCCTGCATCCCAACCCTCTGCCCCAGCCCTGAGCCCCTCATCCCTGGCCCCACCCCAGAGTCTGCACCCCAACTCTCTGCCTTAGCCCTGAGCCCCCTCCCACACTCCAAATCCCTCCTCCCCACTCCCATGAATTTTATGTGCACCAATATGTAGATGATGTGTCACACATCACCTCCATATTGGGGCATATAACAAAATTCATTCCTCACATGGGTGGGAAAAATTAGAGGGAACACTGGTCTGCGTATCATTCATATGCTTGATTAATTAAAAAAGTAAATTTGTATATAAGCATTTTTTCAAAAAGTAAGTCAGTATAATAAGCTAAATATATTGGACTGTCGGACTTTCAAAACAAAAATCAAAGTTATGCTTGTACTTTTGAAGCTGTTCATGCCACCACCCCATTAGACAGGTGGTATTTTGTATGATGGCACTTTCTTCTAGAAGGCTTTTTGCTTGAAGTCCTGTGATATGAACAGAGCAGGTGAGAAGTAAAGTAGGATGGTATTTTAAACCAATGGGTGTGGTAGACCAAGACTAATGGAGAGCTTAAATTACTTTTGATAGCTGGTATGGGTAAAGATATTAAGTGAATGTTTTGTTTAGTTTGAGTTAAAACCTGATTACAAATAAGTAGTGGTCAAAAGCACCCTTTTTCTTTGGTTATAAAGGCCACTATTAGAGTACTGCTTAATACTGATAAGTAAAATAAGCTGTTATTTTGGTTTATTTTGTCTGTAATTCAGAATGCTTCTAGCAATTGGCTTCTGTGGTGCACTGTATCTTTATTCTCTCCCCATCCCACCCCACCTTGTCTAAATTTGATGCAAGATCACATGTATCCCATGCCTTCACATCCTGCATCCATCTCATTTCCACCCGTACCAATTATAAAAATTGTTGAACAAGAGAATCTTTCACCATATGCTCATGACTACTTTCTTCATATACCACTTTCACTCTCATGCTATCACTGTTCAGAAAGCGATGAAAGGCTCCATGCAGTACTCATGAGTTTTTTCACTCTGCTTCTATTTGCAATGTTGTGAAAGTGGTCTGTACAGGAATAGTACAATGCGATTGTCTGCAGTGGTGGAGGGAAACTGAAGGTGGAGAGAAGAGGTCGTTAAGATTATTGGGGTGAACAGGTGGGAGAAGACAAAACCAAAGAAGGAGATGACCAGTGGTCTAGCATAGTATTCCCCAAATGGTGGGTCTTGACCTATCAGTGGGTAACAGGGAGATTCTAGATGGATTGCCACATCCAGGGCTGGATTAACCCATCACTGGGCCCTGGCCTGGGCAAACATGCACTATTCCTGGCCCACTGTGGGTGGAGTTCTGGGGCAGAGGGAGGACTGGAGAGCAAGCCCACCCGGCAGGAGCCGCTCTTGTTCTACAGGATTAAGCCTGGCTCCCTGCTCTAGTGATGCAACCAGGGGCACAGCATCACTTAAATTTGGCCTGGCCACCCCCAATTGATGCTGCGACCCCATGCTCCAGGTCGCAATGCCACTCAAATTTGGTTCAACTGTCAGAGGGGGAGGCTCCCGTAACACCTGGAGTGGGAAGCCAGTTCCACAGAACAGGAGCTGCCACGGCGGGGTCATTTTCCAACCCCTTCCTCTCAGGCCTTCCCTCTGCATTGTGCCTGGATTAGGGTTGCAGGGCTGGGGCAGAGAGAACATATCATAACATAACAGAGAGAATGGTGGGTCATAAAAAAAAAGAAGACAAAATGGAGTGGGTGGGTTGACTTAATAAAAAAGTTTGGCAACCACTGGTCTAGCAGTAGTATATCTGGTTCTTTTCTCTCGGAGCCAGCTGTGGATGGAATATTCCTTTGGGAATGGGGGCGATGTCTCCTCCCCACCCCCAGTGACCTCCACCTTGCCCAGACTAAAGTAGTAGCACAGTAATAGTTTTAACCTAGCTTTAAAAAAAAAAAAAAAAATTAAAAAAAGTTTTGACACTTAGCTGAAATCCCAGCATGTATCGTTCTGTGATGACATATTGAGAGGACATCTTCAGCAAACCATACAGTGCCAGTAAGAATGCAGAGCCTAGTCTTCCTCCCTTCTTCTTTTAGAGGGGGAAAAAAAAGGCAGCCATGTATGTATTATGTGACACTTAGAGCCTAATTAATGGAATTATTGAGCATTTTTTTTGAGTTTAGCATAAGTTTTTAATTTTACATGAATTGCAAAGATAACACTTAAAATTCTGACAGATTCTGTGGTCATATCATATGTTGGCATATGTTAAGGGCTGTTATAAAGGTGATGTTATAAATTGTTCTCCATGAATTGGATTAATCTTCAGCAAGGGAGATCTAGGTAAGGTATTAGGGGGAAAACTTTCTAACTGTAAGGATAGTTAAGCACTGGAATAGATTTCCAAGGGAGGTTGTGAAATCCTCGTCATTAGAGGCTTTTAAGAACAGGTTAGATAAACATCTGTCAAAAATGCTCTAGGTAGACTTGGTCCTGCCTCAGTGCGGGGGGCTGGATTAGATGACCTCTCAAGGTCCCTTCCAGCCCTACATTTCTATAATTCTATCGTGGTCAGGAGAATGAGTCATACAGATTTAGGTTAAGAAAAAAAGAGGCTTGTTTAGGGATCTGTACTATAGTACAATAAAATCTTCTGTAATGACTTTTCACACTGTCCCTTCAAAGTTTTTGCAAAAAACTGTAAGCCATTCAAATCGCTGCTAAGGGCAGGTCTACACTTAAAACGCTGCAGCGGCTCAGCTGTGCCACTCCAGCACTTCAGTGAAGATGCTGCTATGCCGACAGGAGAGTTTCTCCCATCGGGGTAGTTAATCTACCTCTGCAAGAGTCAGTAGTTGTGTCGATGGGAGAAGCCCTCCCGTTGACGTAGCACGCTGTATACCCGGGCTTAGGTCGGAATAACTGCGTTCAGTGGTGTGGCTTTTTCACACCCCATAGCCATATAGTTATACAGACATAAGTTTATCGTGAAGACCTGGCCTAAAGCACATAAGAAAAGTTGTATAAAACAAGGTTCTTACTTCTATTGAAACTCAAATTAGTTCCTCATCTTCTGCATTCTAGTGGAAGAACTAGAGAGGTGGAACACTTGGACTCTTGTCCAAGGAAACTCTTTGTATTGTTCTGCAGTAACTCCGTTGATCAATTTTAAGAGCAGTATTTAATGGGAAATACAAGTGTACTTGGCTACAAATGGGCTGTGTGGTATATGGCTTTAAAGATGGCAAGGTGTGTACCCATTCAACAATAAAGTAAACTAACAACCTTTAATGATAAGTGTGTGTGATATGTAATGGAGAATGTTCTCTCAGAAATATTTTCACTGCTTGGGGAAAGTACAGTGAAGTGGAGCTGCCATTTGGGAGTTATCAGACCACATCTGAGGTTTGGGGGAGGGAAATCATAGTGCACTCCCCAGAGTGAATTTTGTGTTCCCCTCTCATTTTAGCCACTCCTTACCATTTTCAAGAAAGGCTACCTGGCCACATACTGATTGGTCAAGCACTATAATTCAAATACCAAGATTTTCAGATGAAACCAAGTTTATTATGGCTAAAGAATAGAGATGCCATTTTAAACACTTGGATTCCTTTAATTAGAATCTGTCCTAGACTAGAAAGACAGCAAAGATCTATTCCAGCCCTCTACCAATGCAGGATTTTTCTAAAAGTATTTTAGTCTGTGTTTTTTTTTCATTTTAAATACCTCAAGTTGTAGATCTTTTAGTGCAGTACTTTCTTTGGAAGATTTTTCCACAGTCTTAAAAGATCTCGTGGTCAGCTTGGTGATAGTCTTGTTAATTTACTATTCTGTTTGTTACTGAGAACATAAGAATGGCCATACTGGGTCAGACCAATGGTCCATCTAGCTCAGTGTCCTGTCTTCCAACAGTGGCCAATGCCAGGTGCTTCAGAGGGAGTGAACAGAACATATAATCATCAAGTGATCTTTCCCCTGTTGCCCATTCGCAGCTTTTGGCAAATAGAGACTAGGAACACTTCAGAGCATGGTTGTGCATCCCAGCCCATCCAGGCTAATAGCTGTTGATGGACCTATCCTCCATGAATTTATCTATCTCTTTTTTGAACCCTGTTATAGTCTTGGCCTTCACAACATTCTCTGGCAAAGAGTTCCACAGGTTGACTGTGCGTTGTGTGAAGAAATACTTTCTTTTGTTTGTTTTAAACCTGCTGCCTATTAATTTCATTTGGTGACCCTTAGTTCTTGTGTTATGAGAAAATAAATAAATAACACTTCCTTATTTACTTTCTCCACACCAGTCATGATTTTATAGACCTCTATCATATCCCCCTTTAGTCATCTCTTTTCCAAGCTGAAAAGTTTCAGTCTTATTAATCTCTCCTCATTATAGAAGCTGTTCTGTACCCCTAATCACTTTTGTTGCCCTTTTCTGTACCTTTTCCAATTCCAATATATCTTTTTAGAGATGGGGTGACTAGTTCTGCATGGAGTGTTCAAGATGTGGGTGTACCATGGATTTATATGGCAGCAATATATTTTCTGTTTTCTTATCCCTTTCCTAATGATTCCTGACATTCTATTCACTTTTTTGACTACTGCTGCACATTGAGTGGATGATTTCAGAGAGCTATCCACAATGACTCCAAGATCTTCCTTGAGTGGTAATAGCTAATTTAGACCCCATCATTTTATATGTATAGTTGGGATTATGTTTTCCAGCGTGCTTTACTTTGCATTTATCAACATTGAATTGCATCTTCCAATTTGTTGCCCAGTCACCCAGTTTGTGAGATCCTTTTGTAACTCTTTGGAGTCTGTTTGGGACTTAACTATCTTGAATAATTTTGTATCATCTGCAAATTTTGCCACCTCGCTGTTTACCCCCTTTTCCAGATCATTTATGAATATGTTGAACAGTACTGGTCCCAGTACAGACCCCTGGGGGACACCACTATTTATCTGTCTCCATTCTGAAAACTGACCATTTATTCCTACCCTTTGTTTCCTATCTTTTAACCAGTTACTGATCCATGAGAGGACTTTTCCCACTGATCCCATGACAACTTACTTTGCTTTAAGAGCCTTTGGTGAGGGATGTTGTCAAAGGCTTTCTGAAAATCTAAATATACTATATCCCCTGGAGCCCCCTTGTCCACATGCTTGTTGACCCCCTCAAAGAATTCTAGTAGATTGGTGAGGCATAATTTCCCTTTACAAAAACCATGTTGACTCTTCACCCCAAGAAATCGTGTTCATCTATGTATCTGATCATTCTGTTCTTTACTATAATTTCAAATAATTTGCCTGGTATTGAAGTTAGGATTACCAGCCTGTAATTGCCGGGATCACCTCGGGAGCCTTTTAAAAAAAATTGGCATCACATTAGCTGTCCTCCAGTCAGCTGGTACAGAAGCTGATTTAAATGATTGGTTACGTACCACAATTAGTAGTTCTGCATTTTCACATTTGAGTTCCTTCAGAACTCTTGGGTGAATACCACTGGTCCTTGTGACTTAAAATATTCTTTTCTTCCTAAATTTTCTGTTTTTAAATTCATAATTCCTAGGTACATAAATGTACTACCTAAGATGCCCTTCTTCCTTAGTGTTTATACACTTCAAATATATGTGTGTATAAAGTTGCCATATTTCCCTGTTTTGGTCCCACTTTAGCCAAACTAAACATATTTATTTTTAATGTTTCATGCTAAATCTGTCATTCCAGCTGTAAAAGTACACCATCAACTTTAAATGTATTCAGTTTCAAAAAGGGAGTTTTAGGGACTTATGCATACACATGAGTCCCCTTGCCAGTTATTGTGGTTGTACAGTCTTTTTTCCTATTCTCTTCCCCCCCACCCCCAAAAAAGTTTCTTCTCTCGCTGTCTGCATAAATAGAAAATAACTATACAGGAGAAATACTGAAATTGACTATACACAAAGTGTATCCAAAGAGCAAAGTGAACAAAGACGAAAAACATTTTTTCTGTGGTAGTAATCTTAAAGGATTCATGGAACTGTCTCACAGAAATAAGATTTTAAAAAGCAAACTGAATAAGATTCAGCAGGAGTTGAAACCAGGGTTTTAGGTCCACAGCAGAGAACTCTACACTTGAACTAAAGAAGTAGCTGGAAGCAATAGTAAGTTGTTGTTTTTTACATGGACTAGCCACCTCAGTGATGTTACAGTACATGTTGCCAGTGATTTATACAACTTTTTGCTTGACAGCAGAAGAAAGTTAAGAATCAGGATTCGTGGGTTTTAATACTGGAAGTCAAGTGTGGTCTAGTGGTTGCAGACAGCACATAGATTTGACACATTCACTCTGAAAGGCAGTGTGGCTGACTAGGCGAGATTTGAATGCACCATGTTAGAAACCTGTGTTCTATTCTTAGCTCTCCAAGAAGTGACCTTCTTCAAAGTCTGTTATCACATCTGTAAAATGGTGGTAACGGTGCTTACCTGTCTCTTAAGGTGCGGGAATGAGGCTTTTTTTCAATAATAGTGCACAGAATTAACACCAGTTAGTGAAAGAGCTGAGACGAGCTAATGTTCTTTTGATTCTCAACCCAGTGCTCCTTTTACTAGATGAAAGGCTATTCTGCTACCGCTACGCTTGTTGTTGTCCTGAAGCATGCCAAAGCTCCATGGGGCTGAGAGCTTCCTTGTTGTAAGTGAAATGTTCAGTGATTTTTAGCAGTGACTCTCACAGGCTCTACTGAGGATGTACAGATGGCATTTTTCAGTGTCTTATAGTATAGCCAAATATGGATGGATTTCCTGCTCCAAAACATTGAAGCATCAAATCCTTTCAAAGAAACATTTTGGGGGTGGGAGGAGAAATAATATTGGTAAAGCTATCTATTCTTCCCTAATCCGGTTCTCAGAAATGCCTGAACCATTTTTGCTGAAACTTTCCAAGAAAATTCAGCATTGTACAGAAAACAAGCATGGAAAATTCAAGTTCAAATGGTTAAAGTTTGGCAAAGTTGTAGGCAACTGAAAAGGAACATGACCTGCTGCTTACAAGCAGGGATGAATTGGTAGGGGAAGTAGAAGTGGGTGGCAATGTGGGCAGCAGTGACCATGAGATGGTTGAGTTTAAGATCCTCTCAAAAGGAAGAAAGGAGAGTAGCAAAATACGGACCCTGGACTTCAGAAAAGCAGACTTTGACTCCTTTAGGGATCTGAGGGCAGGATCCCCTGGGAGGCTAATATGAGGGGGAAAGGAGTCCAGGAAAGCTGGCTGTATTTTACAGAAGCCTTATTGAGGGCGCAGGAACAAACCATCCCGATGTGCAGAAAGAATAGCAAATATGGCAGGTGACCAGCTTGGCTTAACAATGAAATCTTCGGTGAGCTTAAACACAAAAAGGAAGCTTACCCGAAGTGGAAACTTGGACTGATGGAGGAGGAGTATAAAAATATTGCTCGAGCATGCAGGGTGTAATCAGGAAGGCCAAAACACAACTGGAGTTGCAGCTAGCAAGGGATATGAAGGGTAACAAGAAGGGTTTCTACAGGTATCTTAGCAACAAGCATCTTGACTTCAGCAAAGCTTTTGATATGGTCTCCCACAGCATTCTTGCCAGCAAGTTAAAAAAGTATGTATTGGATGAATGGACTATAAGGTGGATAGAAAGCTGGCTAGATTGTCGGACTCAACAGGTAGCCATCAACAGCTCGATGTCTAATTGGCAGCCGGTATCAAGCGGAGTGCCCCAGGGGTTAGTCCTGGGGCTGGTTTTGTTCAATATCTTCATTAATGATCTGGATGGTGGGATGGATTGCACCCTCAGCAAGTTCACAGATGACACTAAGCTGGGGGGAGAGGTAGATACACTGGAGGGTAGGGATGGGGTCCACAGTGACCTAGACAATTGGAGGATTGGGCCAAAAGAAATCCGATGAGGTTCAACAAAGACAAGTGCAGAGTCCTGCACTTAGGACGGAAGAATCCCGTGCTCCACTACAGGCTGGGGACCGACTGGCTAATCAGCAGTTCTGCAGAAAAGGACCAGGGGATTGCAGTGGACAAGAAGCTGGATATGAGTCAGCAGTGTGCCCTTGTTCCCAAGAAGGCTAACGGCATATTGGGCTGCATTAATAGGAGCATTGCTAGCAGATCGAGGCCTCTGTTCGGCACTGGTGAGGCCACCCCTGGAGTATTGTGTCCAGTTTTGGGCCCGCCACTACAGAAAAGATGTGGACAAATTGGAGAGAATCCAGCAGAGGGCAATGAAAATGATCAGGGTGCTGGGGCACATGACTTACGACAAGAGGCTGAGGGAACTGGGCTTGTTTAGTCTGCAGAAGAGAAGAGTGATCGGGGATTTAATAGCAGCCTTCAACTACCTGAAGGGGGGTTCCAAAGAGGATGTTCTCAGTGGTGGCGGGGGACAGAACAAGAAGCAATGGTCTCAAGTTGCAGTGGGGGAGGTCTAGGTTGGATATTAGGAAACACTATTTCACTAGGAGGGTGGTGAAACACTGGAATAGGTTACCTAGGAAGGTGGTGGAATCTCCATCCTTAGAGGTTTTTAAGGCCCAGCTTGACAAAGCCCTGGCTGGGATGATTTAGTTGGTGTTGGTCCTTCTTTGAGCAGGGGGTTGGACTAGCTGACCTCCTCAGGTCTCTTCCAATCCTAATCTTCTATGATTCTTCTATGAATTTATAATGGAAGGTGGAAGGCACCCTTAATTGCAAACATTGTTACCAGCTCCACCTATGCTGGACAGACCGCAGTTGTTCCCAAGTCTCTCCCTCCCACTGAATGTCTATTTTTGGGATTAATCCTCAGATGTTTGTAATTTTCCAGATTGAATCTTTTTTTATTTCATGGCTATATTTCCAATGTCACTTTGTATTTCTCTGTCCTGAATGATGTTCTCAGCACCTCCTTCATGTTGTATTTGCATATGATACTGCTGTTTACTTCCTCTTTCAGATCATTAATAGAGATATTACAGAAGACCAGTACTATCAGTCAGTGTGGCATCCTAATAGATGCATATCTACAATCATTGTTCCATGTGATATAGTCATTTACTGTCCCATTCACACAGGCATTAAGTTATATAATCCAGTGGTTCTCAACCAAAGGTCTGGGGCCCCCGGGGAGCCGTAGGCAGGTTTCAGGATGTCTGCTAAGCATGGCCGGCATTAGTCTGGCTTTCTGCCCAGGGCCCTAGCGAAAGTCCCGCCGCGCAGGACTGCAAGGAATATTGCAGGGCCCCGAGACCTACCACCCGGGGCTGAAGCCTCAGCAACGTAGCTTTGTGGTGCCTCCTGTGGCATGGGGCCCTGGGCAATTGTCCTGCTTGCTATCTCTTAATGCCAGCCGTGGCTTTTATATGCAGAAAACCAGTTGGCCGTAGAGTTTTTATAGCATGTTGGGGGTGGGGAGGGGCGCGAGGGCTCAGAAAGAAAAAGGTTGAGAACCCCAGATATAATTCAACTTTTGAACTTACCACACTGAACCAGGAAAATGTAACCTCATTGTTAGACAACTGAACTCTACTTGGGGCTTCCCTTGGAAAGCACCCACCTTCAATTAATGCAGAATGCACGGGTTTCTCTCACATAGGTGAGCTGCCATGTGATTGACACCTGTGGTCTGTACTGATTATGTATATGCTTCAGAGAGCAATTCAGTGTTGTTGAGCCTATAAGGTCGTAATTGGTATGGGACCTAGCTATGTGTGAGATCAACTGTTGCCCAAATCATCCATTTTGGACATTAAAATTGTAGGTTTTTGTATTGGCACGTAACAAGGTACTGCTCCTGCAAGCTCAAATGCTGTCTCAACACAACTTTGAGAAGGGCATAACTCCTTAAGGCTGAGTTTTGCATGGATAGTCTCCAGATGAAGCACATGAAGGAAAAGGGCATGTGACTGAGGAAAATGTTGTTAATTATTGGGGATTTAAAGCAGAATTATTGGTTCAGTCTAGGAGAAACTTGGGACTGGGAAAGACCTGGAATGAGGTTCTCCACAGAAATTGGCAGAAGGATAGTTGCCTGGGGAGCAGTGTAGCAGCCAAGGATCCAGAGTTGGAGACTGGCAGAGCTCTCTCTGCCTATGTAGCCTGGAGCATGAGCCCAGAAGTAAGATGAGTGAGAATCTCTGATAAAAGGATGATTATAAATTCCAGGCAAAAGGCCAGAAAAGACCTGGGAAGCCCAGATCCAAGTGTGAAGGGGGAATTGTTTTTGTTTAACCATACCAATAAACTAGACCCCATAAGGAGGGAGACTAGTTGAAACAGTTATGTGGCATCTTATGTGGCACAAACTCAGGCATGATGGGACATGACAACTGTTATAGGCAACCATCACCATAGTATTTGAGTACTTGTTGGGTCACTTACTCTTGTGTTCTTGAATTAGATTTCCTGGGGCTGAGAAGGGATTTTTCAGTATGTGGCTCATGATCTTGGGGATGTTGCCTCCTGTGGTCCACGGCCACCAGACACAGAAGTTGGTCAGTTTTAGGGCATGGTATAAGACATTAATTTGGCTATGCTTCTGATAGATTTATGCATGACATTAATAGATAGGGCAAGTGTTTGAGTAATTCTTAGTATGTAAGAGGATCTGTTGTTGGGCCTTTAAGTTTGAAGATTTATTTTGATTGTCATTTTATAAACAATTGTTTTTAATAAAGTAAGCTGTGGAGAATCTGAGCCATTGACTTGTGCTCATGTGTGAGCGTTTTCTCCAAATGAGAGTTTTTGGAATACTGGATATTTTTTTTCCTATTCTTTGGCACTAAGGAAGACTGAATAGAGCACTAACTGTGCCAAGAGTCGGAAAATAAGGAAGTTACAGTTCAACACAATCTTTTCCTTCAACCACTAACCATCTGTTCTTACTTCCATGTCATCATAATTAGAAATATACCATAAAATCAAACACACAGTACACCAAAGTTATAAGAAAATAGAAAAATAAATAAATCTTTGTTACTCTTGTACCCATCACCATCATATTTAGGCTCTAGATGTTCATGAATTCCATGAACCTCAAGAGTATGGGAATGAGATGATTAACTTAATGACTTCATTTTTCCATGGAACTGAGTTCCCTCAACAAAGCCATTGAAGTAGAAGGCATCTCATCCTGTTTTGATGCCATTTATTGTTTCTTTGTCTGTGACAAACTTGGCACCAAGGCAACTACTAAGAAGTCATGAATTGAAAATTCAGCCTCTGCTAATGGCATAGTGGGATGCCAAAGCATCTTTCACTAAGAAAATCTCAGTGCACCTCGCCCTTCCTGGTGCTAGGCTCTTCATTTACACCTGTAGTGCTGTCAGGGTTCTCCCTCCTCCCCCACCACTCTGAACTCTGGGGTACAGATGTGGGGACCGCATGAAAGACCCCCTACGCTTGTATTCTACCAGCTTAGGTTAAAAATTCCCCAAGGCACAAATTCCTTTCCTTGTCCTTGGATGGTATTGCTGCCACCACCAAGTGATTTACACACAAATTCAGGGAAGGGTCACTAGGAATCCCTATTCCCCCCAAATATCCTCCCAAGTCCCTTAACCCCCTTTCCTGGGGAGGCTTGAGAATAATATACCAACCAGTTGCCTTAGCAGTGTGAGCACAGACCAGACCTTTTGTCTTCAGGACACTGAAATCAATCAGGTTCTTAAAAGAAGAACTTTATTTATAAAAAAAATAAAATAAAAGAATCACACCTGCAAAATCAGCATGGAAGGTAACTTTACAGGGTAATAAAAAGATTTAAAACACAGAGGATTCCCCTCTGGGCTCAGCTGGACAGTAACAGGAAAATTCACAAGCCAAACAAAAGATAACCTAACGCATTTCCTTGCCCTACTTACAATTTCTGTGGTTTTAGATGGATTATTCTATTCCAGGTATATTTTCAGGAGATATTGGACCTGTTTGGCTTCTCCTTCCGTCCGGAGAGGGAACAACAAAAGAGAACAACAAACAAATCCTTCTCCCCCAGATTTGAAAGTATCTTCTTTCCTCATTGGTCCTTCTGGTCAGGTGCCAACTAGGTTATTTGAACTGGGTAACCCCTTACAGATAAGGAAATCCAGTACCGCTGCCAAGGAGGGATTTTATGCTACTGCATACGTGCATGCTATTGCATACATATCCTTCCCCCTATATTTATCCTTTTCCCCACCAATGTTGAACATGGGGTGAAATTTTGAGATGCCTCAGGTTTCAGTGGCAACAGTACGTTAACATTCCACTGTAATGCAGATGTTACCATAATTTAGCTGTCTGAATGCCTGAATAAATTAAGTACCTGGATAAAAAGCAGCTGGCTCAAGTTCAATCTGTATAAGACAGAAATCATGATAGGATAAAGGAAGTACTTTGAGGAACTGGCAGAAGCTCTGACTTCATCTTCCTTTGAAAGCCGCTGCTCTCTGATTTTTAAGTTTAATATGCAGTTTCTAAATTGTCTGGACGCATTACTGTCCCTAGACACCAGAATAGCAGCAATGATCAGAAAGTTACTATTTAGAATGGTGCCCTTTCCTGCTTGATATACACTCAGACATGGTGATCTGTGTCTTTGTCCTTCATCCTGGTTGGGCTATTAGAATATGTTCTACCTGTAACTCTTTGTTAAAGCTACACAGAAACCAGCTAATTTAACATGTACTAGTTCACTGGTCGGGTAATGCATGCTACTGAGTGTACCTTATGCTGGTACATTGTACGCTGTCTTCCCATCCACTTGTAGATCTGTTTAAAAAAATTTTGTGCTGATTTTTCAAGGCCTTAATGGGCCGAAACTTAATTTTATCAAAAACCATCCCATTTCTTGTAACCCACCTAAACAGCTGAGATCAGCAGAGTTGCTGTTGTTGAGGTAGCCCAACTTGAGATGAAGGCACTGTACGCTGAGTTGGCAAGCCAGATAGTCTGTGATGATTGGCCATTTATTTCTATGGCCCCTAGCTCTCTACTGTCTCACTCCCTATCTTCAAAGGTGAAAATGAGCCTTTCTTTATTTGAGTTTTATGTAGCACCCTATAATTTTGCAATAAGGCAGAATTGCTAGTGATTTTCCACTGAAGATAAAAAAAATCTTAAAGTGAAATTAATGAAGGGATGAATGCAGTCCTATTGAGTGACATGTTTTTCTTAATTGTGTTTGTGCAGGCTAAATAGAATGTTTGTGGATGTGTTATAAACTTATAAGTAAATGCAAAAATAGCTCATTAACTCTACCGTATTAGCCTTTGATTTTATAGTATATTGCTATTTAGATGTAGGAGCAAGAGAAGATGGTTAGTGCCTGAAGGCAAGAATTTTTATTTAGCTTATTTTTCAGATTTGTCTTAATATTAGGGTTATTGATTAATTGCAGTTAACTCACGCGATTAATTTAAAAAAAGTAACTGTGATTTATAAAATTAATCACGATTAATCGCAGTTTTAATTGTACTGTTAAACAATAGAATGCCAATTGAAATTTATTAAATATTTTTGATATTTTTCTACATTTTCAAATGCATTGATTTCAATTACAACACAGAATACAAAGTGTTCAGTGCTCACTTTATATTATTTTTATTACAAATATTTGCACTGTAAAAATGATAAACAAGAAATAGTATTTTTCAATTCACCTCATACAAGTACTGTAGTGCAGTCTCTTTATCGTGAAAGTGCAACTTACAAATGTAGATTTTTTTGTTACATGACTGCACTCAAAAACAAAACAATGTAAAACTTTAGAGCCTAGATGTCCACTCAGTCCTACTTCTTGTTCAGCCAATTGTTAAGACAAACAAGTTTGTTTACATTTATGGGAGTTACTGCTGACTGCTTCTTATTTACTATGACACCCGAAGGTGAGAACAGGCATTCGCGTGGCACTTTTGTAGCCGGAGTTGCAAGGTATTTACATGCCAGATATGCTACACATTCGTATGCCCCTTCATGCTTCGGCCACCATTACAGAGGACATGCTTCCATGCTGATGACGCTCGTTTAAAAAAAAGTGCGTTAATTAAATTTGTGACTGAACTTCTTGGGGGAGAATTGTATGTCTCCTGCTCTTTTACCTGCATTCTGCTATATATTTCATGTTATTGCAGTCTTGGATGATGACTCAACACATGTTGTTCATTTTAAGAACACTTTCACTGCAGATTTGACAAAAGGCAAAGAAGGAACCAATGTGAGATTGCTAAAAATAGCTACAGCACTCGACCCAAGGTTTAAGACTCTGAAGTGCCTTCCAAAATCTGAGAGGGACGAGGTGTGGAACATGCTTTCAGAAGTCTTAAAGGAGCAACACTCTGATGTGGAAACTACAGAACCCGAACCACCAAAAAAGAAAATCAATCTTCTGCTGATGGCATCTGACTCCTTTGGAATGGTGGTTGAAGCATGAAGGGACATATGAATCTTTAGCGCATCTGGCAAGTAAATATCTTGCGATGCCGGCTACAACAGTGCCTTGTGAACACCTGTTCTCACTTTCAGATGACATTGTAAACAAGAAGCGGGCAGCATTATCTCCTGCAAATGTAAACAAAGTTGTTTGTCTGAGTGACTAACTGAACAAGAAGTAGGACTGAGTGGACTTTTAGTCTCTAAAGTTTTACTTTGTTTTATTTTTGAATACAGGTTTTTCTGTACATAATTCTACGTTTGTAAGTTCAGCTTTCATGATAAAGAGATTGTATTACAGTACTTGTATGAGGTGAACTGCTGGCTTTCCCCACCCTAAGTTCATTCTTACCACCAGTGATGGTACTGGAGCGTCTCCTTGCTTCAGCAAGCTCTTACTTACCCTGTGGTTTTCTCTTAGTGTTGTAAATAGTTAAATAAGTAGTTCTTTTGTTTCTTAACAGTTAGTGTGTTAGTGTTGTAGATTAGATAGTCCCCTCTGGGATTTAGCCCAGGGACAGGCCACCGAAATTGGACTTGGCAGCATCGGTGCAAAGTTCACCTCCGGCACCGGTCTCCCGGTGATGATCCCAGTTCCAAGGAAGCTCCTGCAGTGAGGGCGTTCCCCGACCTCCCGTGAGGCAAAGGGAAAGTCTGGGGAGGAGAATAGACCCTTGCGGGATAGTAAGGCTACGTCTATACTTGCAGATGTAGAGTGCCGGGAGTTAAACCAGCCCTCGGATACAGCAGCAGGGAAAGCGCTGCTGTGTGTTCACACTGGGCTCCTTGTGATTGTGGCGCATGTCCACATTAGCAGCTCTTGCAACACCACAGAAAGCAGTGCATTGTGGTAGCTATCCCAGTGTGCAAGTGGCTGCAGCGTGCTTTGGAAAGGGTTTGCAATGCCTAATGGGGCAGGCACAGCATCACATGATACAGGTTTCCCAATCCCATTGTTCCATGGGCATCCTACGAGATTGCCAGCTGCTTGTCCAATGAGGGGGTGGGGAGTGTGACAGGAAGTGTGTTGTGTGTATGTGGGGGGAGAGACGTGTTTTGGGGGGCAGAGTGTGTCAGCATGCTATCTTGTAAGTTCAGACAGTGGCAGGAGGAAGGGGGAAACCCGACATCAGCCCCCACCCCCTGCCTCTCTCACTCATGCATGCGAGCGCGCACAAACACCTGCCTCTGCTGCAGAGGCATTCCACAGTAATGGTTTGCTTTGTGTCCTGGAGCAGATAAGCATGCATGCTGTCAGAAATGGAGCTTTGAAAGGGGATATTCACATGCCTGCAGCCGAGTTCAAAACAATGACCAGAGTGGCCACTTGACTTCAGGGGATTATGGGATGTTTCCAAAGGACAATCACAACACAGTAATGCAACACGTCATCCAGCCTGACACCCCGGCGCTTCAGCCGGGGCGCAGAAAACTCTATGCTTCTCGTGAAGGTGGATTACCAGGGGTGCCCCAGCCTCGCGGTCTGGGTGCTCTAAGTGCCTTGCCAGTGTGGACACCTCAGGAGTTAGGGTGCCCGGGGCTGATTTCTGCACTCTAACTTGCAAGTGTAGACAAGGCCTTAGTCTCCGGAGGCCAGTCAGGCACTTGCATCGCCGGCTAGGGCAACCAGTCTTCCTAGGGACCCACCGCCCACCCCAGGTAGTGGCAGAGGTCCCCAGCACCTGGAAGTCCTGTCCACGCCGGAGGCCTTCCAGGCTGCAAAAGACATTGTCTTTGCTGGTGTCCCCAGTGCCCTGCCAAGACGTGGTTGTCTCCTGGGGGAAGCCCAGCCCCACCACAAAAAGGGCAAGGGCTATAAGCGCCATCAGGGCCAATAATCGGATTCTGCCTCTCAGTCGGGCTCTTCCCATTACCCTCAGGGTAACAAGCGGGCGTTTTGAGAGTGCGCCCCAAGGGCGATGTCCTAGTCTACAGACAGGATCCTACCCTCCTTCTGTTTTCCAACCACCTTTCTCCCTTCCTCCCCACTTGGACTGCAATAACGACAGACGGCTGGGTCTTCAGCACTGTGGCAGTGGGGTACACCCTACAGTTTATTTCTACCCTTCCTCCCATCTCCCTTCCTGTCCCTCTTCAGGGACCCTTCTCACGAGCGGCTTCTTGCCCAAGAGGTGCAAGCTCTCTTGCAAGTCGGGGCTGTAGAGGAAGTCCCCGTACATCAGAAAGGGAAAGGGTTTTATTCCCGATATTTTCTCATATCAAAGACCAAGGGCAGTCTATGTCCTATTTTTGACCTGCGAGACCTCAAGAAGTTGAAGTTTCGCATGGTCTCCCTGGCCTCCATCATTCCTTCCCTGGATCCTGGAGACTGGTATGCTGCCTTCGATTTGAAGGACGCCTACTTTCATATATAAATATTCCACAGATACAGACCTTTTCTGTGTTTCAGTGGGGACTGCCCACTTCAGTTTGTGCATGTCAGTGGCGGTGGCTTACCTCAGATGTCCAGATTTACCCATACCTCGACGACTGGCTGATCAAAGGCTGCTCCAGAACACAGGTCCAGCACGGTGTCACCGTGCTACAAGCCACGTGCCACGCTCTGGACCTGTTGATAAATGAACAAAAATCAGTGTTAATCCCGGTCCAACGGATAGAGTTTATTGGAGTGGTACTTGACTTTACCCGAGCCAGGGGATTTCTGTCGCAGGACAATGTCAGATCTCATTGCTAGCGTCTCCACACACCCACTCACCAAGGCCTAGGTCTGCCTTAGGCTACTGGGTCACATGGCAGTGTGCACTTATGTCGTCCGCCATGCAAGGCTCAGACTGCAGCCCCTTTAACTGTGGCTAGTGACTGTCTATTCCCCATTCAGGGATCACCTGGACAAGGTCATCACGATCCCGCCAAAAGTGCTTATCTCTCTGCAGTGGTGGACTGACCCAAAGTGGGTGCTGGAAGGAGTACCGTTGGAGAGTCCACGACCCACAGTCTCCCTGATATCTGATGCCTCAGACCTCGGTTGGGGAGCACATCTTGGTATGCTGCGGACTCGGGACATGGTCTCCAGAGGAACTTGCACTGCATAAAAATGTCAGAGAGCTCAGGGCCATCCGCCTGGCATGTGGGGTCTTTCTGACACACTTCTCCAGTCGAGTAGTACAGGCGTCGATGGACAATATGACCTCAATGTTCTATGTCAACAGGCAAGGGGGGGCGCACTCGTGGCACAAATGTCCTCGGCGGCCTTCCTAGCAAATGTCCCTATCCAGGGCTTCTGCAGGGCCGCGATGTGGTTTTAGGTTTCAGAGTGGTAGCCGTGTTAGTCTGTATCAGCAAAAACAACGAGGAGTCCTTGTGGCACCTTAGAGACTAACAAATTTATTTGGGCATAAGCTTTTGTGGGCTAGAACCCACTTCATCAGATATGGTTTTCAATACACACGTTCACGACGCATGACACCATCACCCCGCAAGCCAGAGATGACGCTGGATTTGGCAGAGCTGTGTTGCAGTCAACACATACATGAACTCCTATCCGCCTCCGATGGCACTGCTTGGGAGTCACCTACAATGGAATGGACATGAGCAAGCACTCGAAGAAAAGACAGCTACCTTTTTCATAACTGGTGTTCTTTGAAATGTGTTGATCATGTCCATTCCATGACCTGCTCTCCTTCCCCACTGTTGGCGTTTCCGGCAAGAAGGAACCTAGGGTGGGTGGCAGCCGGCAGCATCCCTTATACCGTGGCATATGCATGCCACTTCAGAGGACGCCAGAGCCAATCCCCTACGGATACCACTGAGGGGAAAACTTCCGGCACCGGTGCATGTGGCAAGCACAGATGCCTACAATGGAATAGAACTGAGCACTACATCTCAAAGAATATCGTAATGGGCCTGGTGAAAATTCTTAATTTAATATATTGTAGCAGTAGAATAACTGCATCTTTTGTGAAGTAATGCTGTAACTGTCAGCACTGTAAATGTCTATTGCTTGTCTAAATTGTAGCAAAGTTGCAGGTTTTAATGGGGAGACAGTTTCTTTTTCAGTGTAATCTCTTGCAAGTACAATTTTCAGTCAGTCTTATGGAGCACTTTCATATCTGTAAGTCTTCCTATAATATGAAGATTGTACTTGGGTTTCGAACACACCGAAGTGCATTATTTATACCTTCTTTGTAATTTTCAAAATCCATGGATTTTGTGAAAAGTCTCTCAGAGAAGTTGCATGGTTTTAATAAGCCTCATATATCTTCTACCTCCAATTATAAAAAAGACTGTATGTAATTATAGGTTGGGGAAAAAAGCCGTGCTTATGCTGGTAACTAACAGTGAATATTTTAATTGCTTACAACTGTCTTGAGAGTTTCTAATCTTTTATTTAATTAATCTTTAGAATGAAATTCTCCTGTAGGAATTTGCTGTTATGGAGTGCATACATATTGTCCAATGTTAATTTTAGCATTGCTGGCTCTTTTGTCCATCTTTTTTTCTGTCTCTCCCTCCTTCCACGCCCCCTGTGGTAGATAAGTTGCTAAAGTGGAGTCCTGTTCTGAGGATATGTCTACACAGCAAAGAAAAACCTATGATTGGCCTGTGGGCCTGTTTCATTGCTGTGTAGACTTCCTCTAATACCCCGTGAGGTGGGAGAGTTCCAGAGCTTGGGCTCCAGCCTGAGGTTGGAAGTCTACACAGCAATGAAACAGTCCTGCAGTTTGAGCCCCACAAGCCCAAGTCGGCTGGCAAGGGCCAGTCATGGGTTTTTCGTTGCTGTGTAGACATACCCAGAGGGTGTGGCCCTGCACTCCATATGCTTTATGTAAATATGCATATGAGTGTGAATATGATGTAACTGGAATATGCTTTATACAAAGGGTCTCTTGTAAGGTATCATAACAAAGGTTATAACCTACTGAATATATTCCTCCTATTTGTGTGCATGTATCATTTTTGTATCTGAAGCTAGAAATATGAAGTATAACTCTGAGGTCCTATTGTAATTATGCAAAGTGTGGGCCATTAATGGTGGTTTAGAATCTTGATGGCTTCCATTGACTAGGGCAGTTGGTTGTAAATGGTTTATTTACCTGCAAGTCTTCCTGTGTATGTGTGGGCCAACCCAGGAAGAATGGAGACTACGGGTCTTACACTGACATGTAACCATCTCACCTGATAATGAAATCCATCTTAAATCGGGTACTTTTCCATTTAGAAGGAGGGGTGGGGACCCAGAGAGACAAAAGATTCCTGCCTTGTGCCAAAGCTATAAACCTGGGGGAGCAGGACCAAGGGGCTGCCAGTCATGATAAAAACCCCTGCTTACCACCTGAGATGTCTGCTGGAACTAACAAGGACTGTGCCATGAAGCCTATCAAAGAAGGGCTTTGCTGATACACACTTCCAAAACCCACTCCCCCTCCTCACTTAAGGGCCCCTTGACATCTCACTCCCCGAAACCATCACCCTCCCTAATCTTGTATTGCCCCCTCATCACCTCCAGACTTCAAGAAACACAAGAGAAGTGTTAGACAAGCAAGACTTGAATAACTTAGTTTCTTTTAAGCAGTACAGCAAACTGGTTCCAGTTCCTCCTTGTTGCCCGGGCTAGGCTTGGAGAGGGTAAACACTTCCTCAGCCCCTCCCCCAGCCTTCCTGTGCTTTCTATCTATATCCCTGCAGTAATGACATTTAGCTCAGTGGTCTGATTTGTCTTGTGTATCCCAAGTTTCACCACACTTAAAAACTACTTTATAAAATTGGACATAAAAGTGTCACAGCACACTAATACTAAAAAATTGCTTACTTTCTCAATTTTTACTATATAATTATAAAATAAATCGATTGGAATATAAACTTACATTTCAGTGTGATACTTCAGCTTGTTTTTAATTTGTGAGCCTTGTCTGAAGCCTGAGCCCCAGGTATCGGGGTTGTAGCATGTAATTTAGCTTTGCAGGGCCCCCTGTGGCGTAGGAACCTTGGGCAGTTGCCCTGCTTGCCACCCCCTAATGCTGGCCCTGCACTTTATATCCTCCTAAACCCATGCTGTGACCCTCCTGGGAGCTGCAACCCCCAGGTTGAGTAACACTGATCTAGATGAGTTGAGTACCCCCTGGAACACCTCTTGGGTATACATATATCTGGTTGAGAACCACTGATGTAGCTAATACCTTTCCTCTCTACCTTAGTGTGGAACTTGTATCACAAAGCGTATCTCTCTAATCTTCATAATTTTCCCACTGTTCACCTCTGTCAAAATATCAAAAGGATCTTCTCAGCAAAGCCAAGAAGTAAATTTGGAGTTTCTAGGCAAACACTCATCCCCACCCAAAAAAAGGGGAAAAAAAAAAAGGGGGGGGGGGAGGAGGACTTCAGATACATGCACAAACTACTTGTTCTCCTTTTCTCATTTTTTTTATCCAAACTTCCCAGGTTAAAAAAAGAAAACCTGGGTTAAAATATAGTATGTGAAATTTCAAGATGAGGGTTGAAAATCAGGCTTATAGTGTTAAACTAGCTTATGGCATGGCTACTGCCACTCTATAGCCACACCTTCCTGTTCAAAGTGTATTTTATAAATGCAATTCCCAGAGGAATATTGCAGTAAATTTATACAATGGCTGAGCATAGGATACAGCGATACAGAAGATAAACGGAATGTTTGCCTATTCTGAAGATCCACAGTTTCCTTGCTCCCTTTTCTATTTATTTTGTTTATATTTCTGTAGTGCCCCAAATGTGCTAGGTGCTGTACAGACCATCAAAAGGCATGGTAGCTGCCCCAGAGAGTTTATAGTCTGCAGGGCTGAATATTTGCAGTTCCGATTGACTTCATTTGGAGTTACGAGGGCTCAGCATCTCTGAAAATCAAACACTAAAAGTCTTATCTGAAGCCTCTCTTCAGTTATCTGCATTTATTGGTACTCCTTTTCCCTCCTGATCTGGGCTTAGCTTTTTCGGGTTAGAGAGATCCTTGAGTGAAAGAGTAAGGTTCATACCATGAGGATCTTCCCATTCCTGTTTCCAGCTGTTTGATCCCAGAAAGGGTTACCCTGATAGGAGGACATGTGTGGTATCTCATATTCAAACATTCAAGATGACCCTAGTGAGTAAAGAGTTGGAAAATGAGTAATAAACAGTATTTCAATTTTTCCTTCATCAGGCATCTGCAGAAAAGGTGTTACCTGCGTATCTTCCTCTCACTAAGTTAACTGAAACAGCAGGAAAGGTGCTCCTGTTTAGCCTTGCTGTAAATGCCCATAAATTCTATAGACTGTGCACAGGCTTGCAGGAATTCTGAATTGCCATTCCTAAGGTGGACTCTGCAGTTTCCTGTAGGGATGTAAATATCTGTTTAAAAAAGTTAACCGGTTAAATGATTGAAATTACGTTGTTTAACCGGTTAACCATTAACCAAGGTAGGCCCGGCCTGGGGTCCCACCGGGCTGGCCTGGAGTCCTGCTGGGGCAGGGGTCTGGCTCGTCCCAGCTGGGGCATGGGGCCGCCGGGTTTAACGGTTAAGGTTGCTTAACTGGTGAGCCTAATGCTTACCGGTTAATCCCCTTTTACATCCCTAGTTTCCTCACATTCTTAAACAAGTGGGCCTCTTCTTAAATGCAGTCTCCTTCTGGGACCTTTTTGACAGAGTGGTCAAGGGATGTTGTCAGAAGACTTTTGATTTGGGAGGTGTAGAAACAGCCATGGCCATTTGTGTCCTATGTTTCCAAAACTGCTTTCTCACTGCCTCATATAAATTCACACTTGGACACAGGTTTTTGTTTAAGATCACTTACGGGAACATCATCAAGTGCCTTCTTCCTGTCAGTATTAGCTAAATAAATTAATCACATTAGTAGTAATTTTATTCAGATTAATCAGTGTTGTTTAAGAGAAATAGTTATTAGGTTATCAATGTAATATATGTTAAAAATTAGGGAGGAAAAATTAACAGTGTTTTTTATTAATAGTGTCTTATAAGGATAATACAGCACGAAAAGATGTTCACTGTTAAAGTTCTGGTTTGCAATGTATAGTAAAGCAATTTTATGTGAGATTTATTACATTGGTAGGTCATCTAAACCGTGGAATCCAGAGAGCATGTATTCCTGAAAAAGGAATAATGTTCCCCAGCTGGACTCCGGGAGCTCGAGGGCCGGATTAAAACAGCTGAAGGGCTGGACCTAAGAGTAAAACCACTACCGCACTGATCAAATGGCCAGGAAGAGTCAGACCTCAAAATGTACCAACACTAAAATTTGGCCCATGGAATATTGACTCAGTACACCGTTACCTTGATATAACGCGACCCGATATAACACAAATTCAGATATAACGCGGTAAAGTGGTGCTCCGGGCGGGCGGGGCTGCGCACTCCGGTGGTCAAAGCAAGTTCAATGTAACGCGGTTTCACCTATAACGCGGTAAGATTTTTTTGGCTCCTGAGGACAGCGTTATATCGAGGTAGAGGTGTATATTCTGACAAGTCTGCAGTAATTGGATGGAAGTTTAAACGTCTAATTAGTCAATATGCTATTTCAAAAAAGGCTGTAAATTAGATACATTTCTATTTTTGACAAATATTTGATTTGCTACTTCTGAGTTCCCTGAGCTTTAATTTGTGAGTGATTTTTTGCCTTTATTAAGAATTATTTATTTTTATTAATCCTTTTTGGATTGTCAGTATTGAGTTCTGTGGACAATAGCTTATTATGTGTGAAATTTGGAGCTAACTAGAACTTGTACATATTTCAAGAGTCAAGAGGACCACCAATGGTTTCAAAGGACACAGTCAACTTGAAATCAATTAGCTTAATAAAAATTAAATTTGAAGAACAATTTTGGGTACTACTCCTGCTCCTGAATTCCCCTTCCAATTGTTGAGTTTACACTGACTTTCCTGCTTTTAGAATGGTCTTTCTTTTTGAAGTTGCTATATACAATATACACAAAAATAGGGAAATGACTGACTTGTAGAGGGCAAATAGTTCAACTTCATATACACAAGCTGCTTTCAGATGTACTAAATAAACTTAAAGAACTTTTGTTTTGTTACAGCAGTCCTAAGTGTTACACAGTAGCAGTTGAGAGAGGTGAGTTTTTTTTTGTGTGTCTCTCAGCGCGGAACCCTTGGGTCCTTGATCAGACCCAGTTTTGAAGTTTGAATGATTAATTTCTCCCTGTCAATGAGGGGGAGCGAGGCAGCGATACATAGTATATAAGTCAGTTGCTAGGTGAGCAGGTGTGGCTAATGGGAGTTTTGGGGACTGTAATTGTGAATCCTGTGCTTGCAAGTAAATGGACTTGGTGAGTTGTGTGTTTGGTCGGTCTGTCTGGTTGTGTTACTTTGTGGCTGGGATTTTGGATCCCTAAACAGGCTGTGTAACAGGTCTGTTTTTTTAATGCCTCTGTGAGGAGCATCTGGCTTGAGCCCTTAGATCTTTGTTCACACCCAGTGTCTGAAGTCTGAGTGATTGATTCCTCCCTGTCAGCAATAGGGTAATGCTAAGAATCAAGGTTTATTTACTAATCAATTGTCAAAAAAGTGCATCTAACAGGGGAGTTTGGACAAGGGAGTGTGGTTCCTTTCATTTAGATATGGCTGTATGCCACATAGCAGGTATGGATGGTGAGAAAACAGCTGCTGCTACCTGTCTTGGATGTACTATGTTTTCCTTTCTGCCAAAGGACAGAAGACACTTCTGATGCATGGAACTGTATGCTGTTTGGAAGCACAAATTTCAACACTGTAACATCCAAGAAAATAAAGACTTCTTGGACAACCAGATTGTGAAATGATTGCCCCAGGTATCACAAAGGGAAGGATTGATGATGAATGAACTGGAGATAGTAGAAACCAAAAAAGCAAACTGGCGATTTGTGACCAAGAAGGGAGAAAGATCCAGGAGGCATTCAACCTGGCTAAAGGACTTGAATCATTATACAGCGCTCAACAAGTCAACTACAGAGGAATCTGTCTCTGGAGAAACAGAACAGAAAGCCGGAGGAGATGTGTCCAGTGGCCATCCTGCCTGTTATGAAACAAGCAGGTACTGAGAGAGAGGATGTTCAGCCATCCCAAAGAAGACAAATAGTTGTCACTGGTGACTCCATATTAAGGAAAGGAAACAGAATTTATAAAGGACACAAAGACAACAGGTTAGTGTGCTGCCTCCTGGAGCAAAAATACAAAGTTTGATAGCAAGATTGGATGAGATTATGAAATCATCTAGCAAATTTCCACTGGCAATGATACGCATTGGAACAAATGGTGTGACGTCACATGCAACTTCACAGACTATAGAAGATATTTAATGGATTTTGGAAGAGAACGGAGGAGGGAAGTCCTAGTCATATTCTCAGAGATCCTTCTGGCCCCATGAATGCCTGAAGTCAAAAGGAAGAAAATACTGGAGGCAAACAGTTGGTTGTGTAACTGGTGTGAAGCTGCAGGTTTTGTTATTGTGGAACATTGAGCCACATTCCAGTGGGAGAGGTTGGCTGTATGAAGGGTATGGCTTGCATCTCACAGGTATGTGGCTAATCTTCGTATCCGAAGCCTAGCTGGAGTGGACAGCTAGCAACTCAGAGGAAGAGTTCTAAGAATGCAAAAGTAGTTCAAACTCAGCATGAACAAATAGAACCAGTGTGTCAAAGAATATGAAGAGAAAACATTTTTCAATAACTTATATACTGATGCTAAGAATAAGAAGCAAGTGAAGTTGGAAACTCTCATTCATAAGAAATTTGATATCATTGGCATTACTGAAAACTGGTGGGATGTATCGCATGATAGGAGTGTTAAAATCTCTGTTTATAACTTGCTTAGGAAAGATGAAATGGGTAAAGAGGTTTAGGGAGTGACACTCTAAATTAAAAATATGATTACCTGTTTTAGAATTGCTGATAACTCAGACCCACAGGATCCTGCATATGTATAGATCAATGTGCTAACTAACATAACTAGAAGAAGCGGGTGTCTGTGGGTTCTGTTAGAGACTATCAAAATGAAACTGGAGAACAGGATGAGTTAATCCTTATGTACATGTCTGTAATGTGTGGAAAGAAAAATTGTTTTGTATTGGGCACGTCCATATCAGAAGCTTATGCTAGAACTCCCAGCCAGCCAGATAGTAAAACATTATTAGAGTTTCTAAAAATTATATATTAATATTTTCTGACACACATGGTATTGCACCCAACACGAGAGAACTCCATTTTGGACCTAATGATGACTGATAACTATGAATTTAATCACTGGAAGTTTGTGGTTGCTTAGGGACCAGTGATCATGACCTGGTTACATTTAATAGGGGCAGAGAACAGACCCAACCTGCAATAACACACACACACACACACACACTGCTTCAAAAAGGCTAATTTCCTAAAGTTGAGGAAAATTGTGAGCTAAATTGATTGTGAGGAAAAAACTTAATGAAAAATGTGAATGAAAATTGGTAATTCAAGAATAGTTCGTTAGATGGCCAAAAAGCAATTCAATTCAAGGCAGAGGACAGCTTTGGCTAAAAGCCCTTTCTTGTTCAGTGGCAAAGTGAAGGCAGCAATTAGAAATAAAAAAGCAATATACACCGGACCCCGCCTAGAACGCGGGGTTTTGGATCCATGCGCGGTCCCGCGTTAACGTGGGGACCATGTTACCATGGATTCCAATTAAGGTAATTAAATTTGGGATCCATGTGCGGTCCCGCTCTATAATCGAATTTGCGCTATAAAGATGCATGTTCTAGCGAGGGTCTGCTGTATAACAAATAAGAAAGGGGGAAATAAATCATTCCTAATTTATATTGATTGCTATGACCTATAGAAAATTGATAAGAAAAGCTAAAGGCATCAGGGAAAAATCCATGGCTGGCAGGGTTAAGGATGATGAGTTTAAGAGTATTAGGAACAGAAGAAGTTTTAACAATGGTATAGTCCCATTACTAAATAGAGCTGATAAAATTGTTAATGGGCATGAAGAAAAAGTAGAAGTATTCAATAAATATTTGTGTTCTGTACTTGGAAAGAAGAAGCAGGATGATTAAATATTTTCCAGTCCATTAGGAGGATGTTAAACAACATATACTAAGGACGTTTTTAAATCGGTTGATCCCTGATAACTTGCACCCAGAAGAACGACAAAAATTATTCAAAGGCTGGAGAAAATGCCTTAAAGAATTCAATCTCTTTATCAAAAAGAAGATTGAGAGGTGACTTGATTACTGTATACTTACCTTCACAGGGAGAAAATATTAGATACGAAAAGGCTCTTTAATTTACCTGAGAAAGACCTAACAAGAAGCGTTGGCTGGCAGCTGAAACAAGACAAATTCAAATGGGAAATAAAGCATGGATTTTTAACAGAGGGGGTGATTAACCGTTGGAACAACCTACCCTGGGAAGAGGTGGGTTCCCCATCTCTTGATGTCTTCAAATCAAGACTTGGATGCTTTCCTGGAAGATGTGTGTTAGCCATACACAGTTATGGGACTCAGTACAGGGGTAACTAGGTGAAATATAAGAGCCCATGTTACACAGGAGGTCAGACTAGATGATCTAATGGTCTCTTCTAGCCTTAGACTCTATGAATCTATGAAGAAATTTATGGGTATGATAGTACAATAGTCTGTAGCTTGTTAGTTTCCGAGCACTTATTAACCTTGCATATGGTGTTTGATCTTTCTTTACAATACCTTTTGTTTTAGTTGGTTTCACTTCTAACCCTCATTTTTATTTTTAATTATAGAATTTAACAACACTGTCATGTTTCTTTCATTCTTCAATGAACACTGAACTTGCTACTGAATGTAACTGAGTCCAGGTGATTAAGGGACACATCCATTTGTGTCTTTCTCTTGCTGAACATCAACACCTGAGGCATTTGCAGAGAGTGTTCTTTCACACTAAAATAAAACTATTAAACAAAAGTAAGTTTAAGAAAAAAACAGAATAAGTATGCAAGTTGAATTTTTGCATGATGCGTCATTTGTGTTCAGCTCTGGATTATTCTTGGTTATCCACGTCTGCTAATGAAAATTCAGAAACTTTTAATTTCAAAACCGAAAAATGTGACTCAGATGGTTCCACTCAATATGACAGTTTTAGTAAAGGGGATAATAATTCATATTTTGACAGTTAAAAGAATTGAAAATCTACCTGATCTTCTTTAAATCCAGTTTACTGTTTGTATTAGGGCAAGAAAACCTGATCACCGACTACATATTTGGCGATAAGTAGCAGAACAGTCTGAAATGAAGAGCTATGCATAGTATACGAAATGTAGTTTTCTGCATGTTTTGAATTTAGTTCACTTTAGTATGGCATACTATTTTTTTTTATTTTGATGATAATATGTGTTTTCCCATTCTTCCAATTTAAGTCACAGATTTTAGTTTTTTCCCCCACGTTTGTATATTAGTGCTCATTACCATTGTGGCCAAGAGACTTTTCTTGATATCTTACATTTTATTTTTAAAGAGAATTTTTCAAACCATTGCCACATCTTCATTTGTGTATTTAGTTGTTTCGGTTGGAGGGTCTATGTTGGCATGTTAAAAAACATTGTGGCTTTTCTCACTATATTAATCATTGCTCATTGTTTCTGCTAATTTAATGTTGCTGAGACTTTTAAAATATTATGAGTGTATTTCAATCTATAAGAGGAAAGCATTTACATTCAGTATTACAGAATAACTCCTGTAGGTTTTAAAAATTAATTCTCTGTGTAAAACCCTGGTAATCAATGTAAGAAAAAAGTTTTTTCTCTCAGTACTTGTTCACAAAATGAATGTTTTTGGAAATGTCAGTTCAATGTACAAGAGAACAAATAGATATAAAAAGGAAAGAAGTTTAAAATCTTGGTATGTGTGAAATATGTGTACAGTTAATTATTTTTATTCAGTTCAAATAGAAATGTTTGCAGTTTAGCAATTCATAAAATTAGCATACTTCTAAATTAGATGTGTACAAAGCCAGCAATATAAATAGATCTAGTGTAATTTAATAATAAAGAGAATAACCAATGACAGCATGTGTAGCTGTTGAGATCAGCACCCCATAGCTATTGGAAACACTCTCCCTTTGGCCTCTTATATTGCTACCAAAGAACCACACCCTGAGTAATAGTGGTATCTTTCACTGGTTGTGTACCCTATCACCTGATAGCTCTCCTGGTGGAGATGTCTGGTTTTATTTTTAAAAAGTGGTTATTTTATTTTTTTTTAAATTGGAGTTAAAAAAAAAAGTTGTTGGGGAAGGGAGCGGGGAGATAATTTGTGTTCATTTTAATTTGCTTAAAATGACTTTACCAGCATTGGAGGCCTTTATTTCCTAAGGGCTGACCTTTGAGGAATTACTTTAAATTTTCAGTCGTGCACGAGGATTTAGCCACTTAACTTGCTTGAATGACAGTGAAATTTTCATGGGTAAATCCTTGTGTGTATCACTTTGAGAATCTACCCCTTAGTGTCTTTACTGAAACCTTCAACTTCAGCCCTAGAAATGGCATCTGCTCTGTGTAAATCCTTTGAAGTTAATGTGGCTTGGGCTTTAGCTACTCTGAACAGAACATAAACAACCATCCTTCTCTCCCTCCTCCTAATACTTCCATTCTACTACCAGCCAAATTTAAACTTGAACTTGGCTACGAGTATAATAAAAGCTTTTTCTTAATTTTGCCAGTTTCTCTTTCCAATTCAGGCTGCTTTCAGTTAGTTGTATTAGCTTCAAAGGCTTCATACCACAGATGCCATGGCTAGGGCTAAAGCTGCCAATTTTGGCAAATACTCCTGGGCTTTAGGATCCTATGGCTTCTAACAGTGTTGATCTGAAGATGCTGATAGTGTTAATATCCAACCCAGGTTAGTTTTCCCCTAGCAACATAGTTTCTAAAATGTTTCCTTTTTTAAATTAATCAGAAATGAAGCTTGCATTGCTATGTGTGGCATAGTATGTTAGATGTGACTCCTTTAAATTCCCCTCCAAACATAACAAATTATAGGTTTTTCTCGTGTAGTAATAAACTAGCTATTTTTTGTCTTGGTCATATATATATTTATTTAAATATCTTAAATAGATTTGGAACAAACTGTTCTTTATACCTCCCCCCCCCCCCCCCCCCGGCCAGTATCGCACTTTACAACCTCTTCTAGTCAGAAATGGAGAATAAGAGGTCAAATACATATGCTAGCCAGTTTCCTATGCTTTATTAACTTGTTCCTCTGTTCCAGCAGGTGCAGCTTGCCTGCTTCTACTCTTGAGTGTAACATTCTTATCATTAGACTTTTGGAAAAATTGTGAGTGAGTGTTACTGTAACCAGTTTCTCATTGTCCTTGAAAGACTATAGTTGTTACCTTGCTTTGTTTTGGGTACTAAACAGTTTCCTGTTTTACCCTAACTAGTTGAAGAACATAGTCGTTTTCCCTTTGCCTATTGGGGTCTGAGCTCTTGTGACCATGAGGAGGGTTTGTTTGTTTGTTTGTTTGTTTTGTACTGCAATGCATAAAGAAACCTGTTTTTAGGGATAGGATGGATGAAGGAAGGTTGATGTAGTTATTCCTTGACACAGTGCAAAGGGAGGGCATGGGAAGGAAGTGGTGGTTTTAGTTTTTCCTTTGATAAGCAGGATAACTAAAGGATTTCACTTTGGTTTTATTACCTGATACTCTGACTCATAGACTCCCAAGGCTAGAAGGGACCACCATGGTCATCTAGTCTGCACACTGCAAGCCACAGAACCTTGCCCACCCTCTCTTGTAATAGACGCATAACCTCTGGCTGGGTTACTAAAGTCCTCCAATCATGATTTAAAGACTTCAAGTTACAGAGAATCCACCATTTACTCTAGTTTAAACCGGCAAGGGACCTATGCCCCATGCTGCAGAGGAAGCCTCCCCCCCATCTCTGCCAATCTGGTTCCTTCCCAACCCCAAATATCGTGGTCAGTTGGACCCTGAGCATTTCGCCAAGACCCCAGCATCGAGATGCCTGGCAAAGAATTGTCTGTAGTAACTCAGAGTCCTCCCCATCTTGTGTCCCATCACTGGCCATTGGGCGTATTTGCTACTACCAATGGCAGATTGGCTACATGCCATTGTAGGCAGTCTCATCATACCATTCCCTCCATTAATTTATCAAGCTCAGTCTTGAAACCAATTAGTTCTCTCTCCCCACTCCTCTCTTTGCCCCTTTGGAAGCCTGTTTCAGAACTTCATTCCTCTGATGGTTAGAAACCTTTATCTAATTTCAAGCCTAAACTTGGTGAGGGCCAGTTTATATCCATTTATTCTTGTGTCAACATTGGCATTTAACTCAAATAACTCCTGGCCCTTCGTGGTGTTAATCCCTGATGTGTTTATAGAGAGCAATCATATATCCCCTTAGCCTTCATTTGGTTAGTTAGGCTAAACAAGTTAAGCTCGAGCCTCCTCTCATAAGGTAGGTTTTCCATTCCTCTGATCATCCTAGTATTCCTCCTCTGCACCTGTTCCAGTTTGACTTCATCTTTCTTAACCGTGGGAGACCAGAATTACATACAGTATTCCAGATGAGGTCTCATCAGTGCCTTGTATAATGGTTATTTCTGAGGGAATTCTGAACCAAAAAAATAAAAATTCTGTGTACAATTTTTTAAAATTCTGCATATCAAGTCATTTTCAATTATTTTGGTAATTTATTTCAAAGTACCTGTCTGCAAGTATGTCTGTAACAATACAGACGATAAGATTCAGGAAATGTTTTTTGACAAATAGATTCCTTACTAGGCCAATTAGCATATCTCTATGGCTCCACAGAGCAGGTGGCAATACTAATATTTCCATGTATGTCAAGCACAGAAGACTTTAAGGCAGTGGTGGGCAACCTGCGGCCTGCGGGCCGCACGTGGTCCGTCAGGGTAATCCTCTGGCAGGCCGCGAGACAGTTTGTTTACATTGACTGTCCGCAGACACGGCCACCCGCAGCTCCCAGTGGCCGCAGTTCACCGTTCCCGGCCAATGGGAGCTGCAGGGATGTGCTAGTCACCGCTTCCCGCAGCTCCCATTGGCTGGGAACAGTGAACCGTGGCCACTGGGAGCTGCGGGTGGCCGTGCCTGCAGACGGGCAATGTAAACAAATTGTCTCGCGGCCCACAGGTTGCCCACCCCTGCTTTAAGGGTATGTCTGCATGGTAAAGAAAAACCTGTGGGTGGCCCATGCCAGCTGATTCGGGCTCGTTGGGCTCAGGCTGTGGGGCTGTTTTGTTGTGCAGACTTCTGGGCTCAGACTAGAGCTGGAGCCCTGGGACCCTTCCACCCAGCAGGGTCCCAGAGCCTGGGTTGCAGTCCCAGTCCAGAAGTCTGCACAGCAATGAAACAGCCCCACAGTCCAAGCCCTGCGAGCTGGAATTGGCTGTCATAGCCAGCCATAAGATTTTCTTTGCTGTGTAGACCTACCCTAAAGGGCAGCACATCTTTTGGTGTGAAGTTAGGCTATTATCTGGCATAGCACTTAAATATGTGCCTAAAGTTTAGCACCTGAGTATCCCCATTGAAACTATTGCTTTGACAGTTTTGGGCCTTAGTGAGTGCCATGGCTAAGTAGTACTCAGCACGTGACTGTACAGTAGTTAGACTAGAGTTGAAATTGTTATAGACAATAGCTTAGAAGGGGAATTGTGGTGGAGGCTCCAGCATGGCAGTGGGGAGCGCAGGCCCCTAGCTGCACAGAGGTGGGGGATCACCCTGCAGTCTGCCCCTCTCCGCTGGAACATAGTCTTGGGGGTGAGGCTGCACCCGACCCTGACACAGCGCAAAACAAAATGTTTACATGCATCACCCATTGATACATATGGGAGTATCTAAAGAGAGAATTTGGTCCTAGTAATTTACTGAATTTGTAACTGTCTGTCAGCTCGTTTGGATAAAGAGTATCTCTTGCTGTGTTTGTATAGGGCCTATAACAATGTAACCCCAGTCTTAGTTGGCTTTCTAGGCATTACTAGAATACCCACAGTACTGCAGTATTTGGCGAAATAGTAGTGAATGATATTCAGCTGAAGCCAAATAGAGGATAGAGCAATAAAGGATAACCATTATAGGCAGTGCTGGCAGCAGTGTCTGTAGTTAAGGTTGACATACTTTTCATTGTAAGGTTTTTTTTCTGTTGCTTATAACTTTGCCAAATGTAACTGTTAATGCTAAACTTTCCATGTTGGAAGTCTGCCTCATGTTGAATTTTTATGGGAAATTTCAGCAAAAATGCCCAGCCATTTCCAAGAACGAGGTTAGAAAAAAAGTTGCTTTGCTGATGTTAAGTTCTTACATCTGTTTCATTGAGAAGTTCTAGCATCTCTGTACTTTGACTTGAATTTTGACAGGAGGGGTCACATTTGAGTCAGAGAGATGCCTCATTCTTTCACTGTGAAAAATCTATCCAAATTTGTCAGCATTCAGTTAGCTAAATTTTCCTAAAATTCAGAGTACGTTGAGTGTGCTCCAGCCCAGGACTGCCGGTACTGAGCAGGACTCTTCCTGCAATTGCTTCTACTGGATGCTAGGGGAGGCTATACAATAGGGCACCAGAACTGAGAGCAGGACACTCTCACTGCTCCCCCAGTTGGTGCCCAGGCTGTGTTTAGGGAAAAAAAAGGAAGATACAGGTCTGTCTCATCTTACGCTGGGGTTACGTTCCGCGGTCAGCGCGTAAAGCGAAAACCGCGTATAGTCAAAATTACATTGAGTGTAATGGCGGGCGGAATTGCCCGCTCTACAGGAACAGTATTTAAATTGTTATTTTTCTCTCTCTTTTTTTTGCCGACCGCATAAAGCTGAATTCGCGCATGTTAAATGCGCGTAAGATGCGACAGACCTGTATGGAAAGAGGGCCAGGTGGGGTGGAACAGGAGCTGACTGTGTGATAAGAATAAAGGGAGACGGGCGTGAATGAGTCACAGAAGAGGGAAATGCGTGCAGGTTACTCCAGAGGAGTTACACTTTGCAGGTATGCCTCCTGACACCATGTGGGGAAGCCATCTTCAATGGGGTCAGCCTGCCTGTGGTCCCATTGGTAAGAATGGGAGGCAGCAATCAATTCTGCTAAGGTCAACGTTACAGCTGTCAGTAATGCTGCCATTTCTCTGGAACTACCATCCTGTGGCTTTAGTCCAATTGAAAGTAATTGGAGATGTCAGCTATGTTGAAAAAGGGCAAAATTTGGAGTTTGCGTCTAATAATCTCTAGATGATGAGAAATTTTAAAAAATCTCCAAATATCATGAGTTGGCAACTCTGTCTAGTGAACAACATGGCTTTCGCTCTATATCTCAAGTTTACAAGATAATATTCAGATTTGCTTCATTTAAGAAAAGATCTTCTGTAGTGATAAAATGATACTTTAAAAATAGTAACGAATGTAATAAGGCCTCCCTTCCTTTCCCTCACATATCCCTTTTTTGACATTTTGATAGTACTGCTGTATTTGGTCATCTAGACCTGAAACTTGGGGTGTTATCTTTGACTTCTTTCTTGCACCATGTTTACATTTATTTCAATATAGAAAGTGCTATAGAAGCGCAAGGTATTTATAAGGTTTCCAGTGACATGCACAGTCGTTCACTAAGAACTAGATTGAAACAATGTGTTTAAAATGAATCTGATCCAAATATTTGGAGTCCTTTCAGATAGCTGGATACATTTATTTTTGTGAGAGGTGAAACTTTTTCACAGTGTACTAAGGATGTTCACTTTAGTGTCCTGGATGTGGGAGGGTTGAACAGATACATCCTGTAAGTGAATAATTATAAAACACAGAATGAGAAATACGTTTAAAATTGATGGCAAAGAGGTGATGTTAATGAAGTGACTCCTCAGCTACTTTTTGTATTACCTCTAAACTGCACCAGCAAGGAAAAATTACCACATTGCTCAGATGTTGTGATCTGGGTTGCGGGGCGGAATCAGCTTCTGGCATTTTAAAACTGCTATGTTGCAGAGCTGTGGAGGGAAAATATTACTCTTGAATTTCTATCAGGCTTTTTTCTGAGTTTGTGTTTTCCTGTCATCATGCATCAGTTCAAGTTGCTGAGTATTGACATGTAATTAGAAAGAAATGTTCCTGATGCAGCTAGGGTTTCCTCTCAGTACTGCATGCTAATTCTGCATGTGGAAAAAAGACAGCGATGAAGTAGCTTTAGAACTGCTTAGCCAAAAATTGAAGATAGAGATGGGTTAAGTTGGAACTATAAAGTAAATATTACAGTAGTACTGTATATGTTCTGATATACACTCTCTAGCTTTCTCTTCTGGGATTCTGTTTTGTACTACAGAGTTTGAGAACTAACACCCATTACTAAATTTTTAAACAATAAATATTAACACCTCACAAGTAATCACGTTTTTGAAAAATGTAGATGTTTTTAGAAATAAAATCAGTCCAGTGGCTTTTGTTGGCTTTTTTTTCTTCATTTTTTTGAATGGTTGGTGTTCTGGAGCATTTATATGAATATAGCATATTTGAAAGTTCCAACATGGTGCTATTGATTCTATATATGAAAATAAAATTGCACAATATTGTGTTTAAGTTCCTGAAAATGCCATCCAAGAAAACAGAAAAAAGCATGACCAGGGACGTTTTTATCATTTTTTTCAGATAATGAAAGTAAAATGGAAAAATGAAAACTTATCTAGGAACTGAGACAGAGTGGGGATATGTCTGTGTCAAATTGTGAATTCCCATTTTGTTTATTGTAACATCTTTTTTGTTTTTGTTTTATTGTTTTTGGAGGGACTCCGCTTCATTGTGGATTAGTCATTTTCTAGTACGGGTTTGACACCTATCTGAATGACTGTCTGAGAAGCTGGCACAGAACAATCTAGAGTTTGCAACTCTGATTGTGTCTGTACTACAGGTCCATCCATCAGAACAATGAACTCAACTCAGAAGTGCAGATGGTATGGCGGGTAGGGGGGAGAGTTGGAGTGTAGAATTTCCCCAGCTCAGCACAGAACCCAAAGAGGTCAGAGACTATGTTTAAGGGGGAATGCTCTCTGCAAAGCAGGGGGCTGACCACTGCCACATGTCAGAAGACTGAGACTGGAGAGGAAGAGAAGGGAGGAAAGGGTCTGCTGTGCTTGAATGCAAACCTGACCTCAGATTCACAAGAGGGGTGAGATCACATTGTGACATTCTCCAGGGTACAACCTGGACTGTTGAACTGCGGTGTCCCCTAACTCTCTAGCATGGGAAGCCTTTTACACTGCTTTACTGTCAGAACAGCCACTCCTGGCCTGCTCATGCGCAGCAACTAGCATATAAAATCACTCCCAGATCTTTACATGAATGCTTTCCCAGCCATTCATGAATAGATACAGGGCGACACTCGCATATCCCCAATCTGAACCCCAGAAATGTGTATCTTGCATGTCCAGGGCTCTTCTAAAAGGTGAAAGCTCGCAAATAGGTCTGTCATTCTAACAATCAGTAATGAATATGCACCAGCCCTGTTGACTTGAGTAGAGATGTCCCAAACACTTCAATCAAATACACTGGTTTAGAGAAAACAACAAAACAAGTTTATTAACTAGAGAAAGATAGATTTTAAGTGATTTACAAATGTTAAGGCATAAAAGTCAGACTTGATTTCAAAAGAAATTAAAAGAAAAACGTGCAAGCGAATTCCTGAACTTTACTAAGGCTAATAAACTTAAAAGCAAAAAGGTTTCTCTCTCCCAAAAGCTTCAGCAGACTGTACTGGCTGGAAAAACCTCCAGACTAGGACCACTCCCCCCCCGTTCAATGATGCTTCCTTTTGTCTTTCAAGCGTTCTTGCTACCATAAGTAAAGATGGGAGGAGAGGGGTCTAGAGGCATTTTTTCCTTCTCCTTATACTCTGACCCTTTGTACTGGAAAAGTCTTTGTTGGGTCATCGGTTCAGCAGTTCCATAGCATAGGTGAGCTGCCAACTGTCCTTCAGGTGAATTGTAAATTTCTGGTTTACAACTCCTCTGCTGGTGAATCTTCAGTGCCAGGTAATGGCCTTTTAGCACCTAGCTGGCGTGACAGTGTGTCTTTGTCTTTGAGAAAATGGTCTGAGGGCATTACCTAGAACTACAGCATATTTCAGTAACAAGCATATAGTAAAATGTCATAGCTCCATATGCAATGTTGATATGCACATTTTAACAGAACAGTGATGTTGAGTAGATTGAGTTTTCAAATGATACCTCACAAGGCATACTTTTGTACAAAATATACATAACAATATAAAAGTGGTGAACATGGGGTACAGGGTGTCACACACACCCACGAGGTTGTTTAGGTAGTCGTCCAAAGATCTGTAACTTTCTAGGGCTGTTTAGTAAAGTTCTCATGGCTAAGAAATTCCTTGTATTCTTTGTTTGCCTGTCACATTGTTCCTGACTTGGTTAATTAAGAAGCTCAGAGCACCCAGTGGGAAACTGAGGGATTGTTTATAAACAACTGGGGAATCAGGAAGGCTCAGTTGCTGGTTCCAGGGTATAAGAGGTCTGGAATGAAGAGCCCCATGTTCCAAGGAAGGGTTGTAGGAATGACATCTGCATCCAGGAGTGTGCCTCAAAGACCCTGAGCTAGCAACAGTGATCTAGCTCTGCCCAGTCCCAGTTGGTTCAGGAGCACATAGGATCCAGCAGTTGGGTCCATTCACAGCAGACTGCTGTCCATCCTGAGGTGGGGAATGGCCCAAGTTGTGCCAATATTATCCTAAATTTCTGACATGTTGGTGTTCAGCAAATGATTTAAACCTCCTTGAGAAATTAATAACCCCTAACATAGTCCTAAAGCATATTGTGATAACCTCACAGTTGGTTATCTGAAAGATTTGGTATTGCAATGACACTTGTAACTCTTAAAAAGTCTGACTTCAGTGGGGCTTTGGATCTGGCCCTATATTTATTTCATCTAACCTTTTGGTAAGCATATTATTTGCATTAAATATAAGGAGAACTTTGATCAAAATATATGTGCATGTTAAATAAAGGAGAGATTACAGAGCGAGTTTTGAATTACAGTTTTGAATACAGATCCTACATTTCTTCAAGTGCTTAACCATATATTCATTCCACTATACGTGTGCACGTGCTAGAGATTGCAGATATTTTGCTAGCAGTGTCCATTTGGGCCATGCATGCACACTGACTACTTACGGCGTAGACGGTGGTGCTGGACTAAATGCCACTCCAGTTTCTTGGCCTGAGATGGAGCACTTCCGAGCCTCACTTGTTTAGCTTACCTTATAGCATTTTGTGGAACATTCTGTAGATACTTTTTTTAGTCAATTGTTCTTATGTAGTATAGGGTAGTGTAAAATTGCCTTTTGGCATTTAAATTATAGTTTGAGGGAGTTATAACTCTCTTCTCCCCTTAGTTTTCTAGTAAAGGAGGTTTTTTGTAATGCCCCAAATCCCCTGGATTTATATTTTGAGAGTCTTTGTGAAGGAGCCTTTCCCTTCAAAAGTGATCACAACTCACAGCCTTTTTTGTTTAGGGGGAGTCATATGTCCCTGCTAAATGCAGTGTGTGCAAGTTGTTCTGCGGAAGAACAAAAAGAATCCAGGGAAGCAAGGCTACAGGTGTATTTGTTAGTCTGCTCCATATGGGCACCCTTAGACCCAAGCCCATCTGGACACCCCTCACCCCCCTGTACAACAGACTGCAGGGTTGAAGAGTGCTGTGTCCATTAGTTCCAGGGACTGTTCCTCGAAGGAGACCTGTAGGAGTCTCAGTGGGAGTTACAAGAAGGTAGTGAAAAACACTTCTCCAAAGAGATGAGCACACATCCCCATGAAATCTTTGGGGAAGATGGGAGGGGGAAGAGGTCAAAATCTCCTCTTTGCTTCTAGAGAGACCCTGTGGCCCAGTATGGATACTACTGTGGCTTTGAAGGATCATGGTACCAAATTTTCAGTACGGCGACAGAAGGGCTTTATGCCTGCTCCAAATGCTGAGTCCCTTGGTATGCAGGCCTCTTCAGTACCAGTGAAGTCGGCCCCAGCTGCTTCTACTTCATTGGCACCAAGTAAACATTTGGCACCTGCTAAACCATTGGTTCTGGGGAAGCATTTGGAACTGAGCAAACTTCATTAGCACTGGTACTGAAGGACCTGCAGGTCTCTAATAAACCTGAGTCCCCTTTATTGTCAGGAAGTATACATTTATGTATGGAGGTACTGTGCCCAATAAGCATACTTGGGCACACTACTTTCATACACCGTCACACTGAGAGACTGACTCAGACAACAGTTCACCCAGCCTCAGGATCCTCCAGTGCAAACTCATCAAATTTCTCTCAGAGGAGGAAGAACATCTCACAGAGGAGGACATGCAGGCACCATTAGTCATCTCCTTTTCTCTGGATGAGACAGTAATCCCTTCAGCAGCATCATGCCCCACTGACTATAGGAGCTTTCAGGACCTCATGAAAAGGGTAGCTGATGCACTCTAAATTCCTCTGGAGGAAATTCAGACGGCTCCTCACAAACTTTTAGTCATTTGACACGAGACTCTGTCAGGGTGAGTTGTTCTACCCATTAACGAGGTCCTTTCGAGCCTGTGAAAACAGTCTGGCAGACTCCAGCTTCCATTGACCCAAATTCTAAGACAAAAGACAGGGAATATTATGTGCCATCCAAATGGATGTAATAGCTATACTCCTAGCTGGGGCTTGGCTCTGTTGTGGAGGTGGCTGCAAATGAATGGACTAAGCATTCCAGCGTGGTCCCATGAGAAAGGGAAGTGAAACATTTAGACTTTCTGTCTGAAAAAATTATTCTTTTTCAAACTAGCAGTTTAAAATAACCAGTGTGCTTAATGCCGGCATCTGTAGTGATGCATCATTGTGGCTTCAATTGCTTGGAATCCCAAGAGAGGTCCAAGCCACAGTGGAGGTTCTTCCATTTGAAGGACCAAATCGTTTCAGTTGGAAGACTAATCGCAAGGATTCAGTGCAGCTCTTTTGTCCCTCGGCACATATGGTCCTGCAACAAAGAGGAAATAGTATAAACCTCAGCCTTTCCCTAGACAAAAGATTGTGCCACCTGGTTTCTACTGCTAGAGGCCTAGTGAACCCCCCAGGAAGCAGCCAAGGTTTCAGAAGAGGTGGTCTACAGCTCCTGCTTTTTCTTCACAGCCAGCCACAACTAGTAAACATTCCTTTTGAGATGCTGGTCGAGAGCTGCAAACCAATCTTTCTTCTGGATCTGCCGCCGCCTTCTTCCCTGCCATTTGGAAACCACCTTGTCCTATTTCAGGGGTCATGGAACAACATAATGGACAAATGGGTCTTAGAGTTCATAACATCTGATTATGCAGTTCAGTTCCATACTACACTTGTTTCCTCCTCCCCACACAAACACCTTCTCTGTCCCTTTTCAGGGACCCCTCTTATGAGAGGCTTCTCATCTCTTAAGTAATAAAGAGGTGCTTCCACCTTAAAGAGGGAAAGGTTTCTATTCCAGGTATTTCCTTTCACACAGGAGGAAGAAGGAGCTGGGTTTTGACAGCTCTTACAGAGGCCCAATTTGAACCCTGGGCTTCATGTTCTTTCTTTCACTTGTCTATCAAGACCGCCCTTCTTCATTGTGATACCATCGACAAGGTATCCCTCAGACCTCACCCAAAGTTTATACGTAAGGTTGGTCTGAGTTTCATTTGCATTGGTATTCATTTACCAATATTTTTTCCTAAACCATATTCTAATCATGATGAAGCTAGATTACATACCCTGGATATTCAAAGGGTCCTTGCCTTTTATCTTCAGAGACTGAAGCTCTTTTGGTCTTCTCCGAGACACTTCATTTCCTTCCTCATTTTGAAGATGAGGAGTACTCCTGTTTCCACCCAAAGGTTATCAAAGTGGGTGTTGGGATACATTAAGCTATGTTATGATTGACAATGGTAGTTTCGCCAGCTAATATTAGGGTTAATTCAACCAGGACCTGGGTGATCTTGGTAGTTTCCCTCAGGAATGTCTGCATTAGTGATATCTGTAAAGCTGCCACATGGGGTTCCTTAATACCTTCTCCAGACATTGAGTTGGTAGCACCTTCTGCAGCCGATGCCTCTTTTGGTAGGGCAGTCTTTCAGTCTGTGGTAGATATTTAGATCACTGCTTGGAAGTCACCTAGAGTGGAATACACTTATGGACAAATACTTGAAGAAGAAAGAAGGGAAGGTTACTTAGCTGTAGAGTAGAGGTCCCCAAACTGTGGGGTGCGCCCCCCTAGGGGGTCACAGAGGAAAGGGAGCACCACCCAGCCCTGCCCCAGCCGTGGTCCTGGTGCATGGCCCCGGCTCCCAGCCCCGTGCCTGACCCCGTCCCCAGCCTCGGTGCAGCTCCGCACTTGGCCGTGGGCCCAGCTGTGGCTCCGCTGTCAGCCCTTGGCCGTGGCTCTGATCCTAGCCCGAGGACGAGGCTGGGGACTGGAGTGGACCTGCATCTGGCCACGGGCCCCCAGCCTCAGCCCCTCGCTGCGGCTCCGGCCCCAGACCCATGCTCAGGTGAGGCCCCTGCCTTGCCCCCCTTATGTCTGCCCGCATCTCCTCCTTCCCCCTCCCGGAGTCGCGGCCCCACTCCTGGTCCTGGCTCTGGTGGGGGAAGCAGGGGGGCGCAACCCTCAAAAGTTTGGGGACCACTGCTGTAAAGTAACTGGAGTTCTTTGAGATGTCATTCAAATGTGTATTCCATGACTTGCCCCCTTTCCCCTCTGCTTCAGAGTCCCTCTGTAATATTATGGAAACCATGATAGAGAAGGAACTGGAGTGCTGATTGATCCTGCTCCACTCTTTATACCTTCGATAACAGGCACAAGGGTGATCATGTATAGACCAGATAGACAATGTGAGCAAAAAGTCTGTAATCTCTGGCACGTGGGGCACATTTACACCTAGACTGGAATACTCATATGGACAAAACATCTCAAAGAACTCCAATTACTGTACAGGTAATTAACTTCCATTTCAGATTTGAAAAAAGACTGCAGCAATATTATACTTCATTATTAGGTACCAGGGTTTTATTACTAATTTTCAATTTATACAGAAATAGGAAATGTGTTTGATAAGTCTCTTTTTCAACAGAATGGCTTCCTTATGAAATTAGCTTTCTTCTAAGTCATGCTCTTTTACTTTCTTAAAGTTATATCAGTTACAGGATTTCTTCTTTCATTTTTGTTTTTTCTAAAGACCTTGTGTGGATAGTAATGACCGCACGTTTCCGATTGCCTGCTGGCAGAACCTACAATGTACGAGCGTCTGAGCTGGCACGAGACAGACAACATACAGAGGTGGTCTGCAATATTCTTCTCCTGGATAACAATGTACAAGCTTTCAGAGTTCATGTAAGTACAGTTATATGTATTATTTAATTTAGTAACAGTTTCACTGTGTACCTGCTTTAATTTGTATATACCAAGTATTTACTTTTCTTCACTGAACTGTGTCATAAGTTTGACCTCCAAACAAGACATGAAAAGTGTTAAATAAAAAAAACAAAAACACCTTAATAAAGCTAGATACTATATTTGAACAAACATGCTTGCACATGTGTATAATTAGCCATCTTGTGTACCTCATCAGTTTTGGCATCCTCTGTAAATACAGTACAAACACTCTGTTTGAGAATTGAGTGTTAGGAGCATAATCTTCTGCTATCTGATCCAGTTTCTCTTTAGGGCCGCTATACTGCATGATGAAGCCAATGGTAGTTTTGACATTGAGTTGAATGGAAGCAGGAACAGGCTCTAATTGTTTGTCAAGTGTTTGCATTTTAAACACATGTATCATTTGTAATGCTATCTACTCTCTTGACTATATTTAATATGTTTGGATAAGTTAATGTAATCGTATTTACTATTGAATTTATAGATTTTTTTCTGAATATCACCATATCTCTTTCTCCTCTGCTTTTCTCAGATTATATTCTGTTTAGTTCCCAGTATTGTTATCTTTTCTTAAAAAGACATACATAGTACATACCTTAAAGAAGGGTAGGAGAGAAGAACCAGGAAACCAATTGCCAATTAATTGATGAATGATACTGGCAAAATAATAACAAATATACTAATGGAGTCAGTGTGTAAATATTTGGAAGGCAGTTTTCTTTTAAAAACTGGGTTGGATTGAGAAAATCTAATGACCTACCAAGCTGTAATTACTTATAGAATAGATAAAATGAAATTGTGCGTTCTTGTACGCATACATATGTTTATTTACGGTATTTGGACATTCAAAAAACATTTGGCAAAGACCCTTACAAAAAGCTATTCAAGAACACGAAAGTTGTCATGGAATGAAAGCTAAAGTACTGTCATGGGTTAGAAACTTGCTAAAAAAGAAAAAATATTCTCAACATGGCAAAAGGTTAACAGTGCGATGCTCCATTCTTATAAGGACAGATGTTCAATTTATATTTATCAGTGATCTGAAAAAAAAATGAACAATGTGGTGGCAAAATTTGCAGATGGCAGGATTATTATGATTAATTAAGACTAGAAAAGACTGAAGATTTCAGAGGGTTAGGTAAATGAGCAACATGATGGCTGATTGGGAGCAGGACTTCAAGTGGGGGATAAAGGTGAAGTGGAGTTGAGAAGGAGCTTCACTCTGGTGAATCATAGATGTGCTTGAATATTTTTTCTGTTGGAATGACATTTTTAGGAAGTTGTAAGCAGAGAAATTTTAATTTTAAAAATATGAACAGCTGTTCAATTTAGCAGTTGGGAAGTTATTTGGGATATAAGAGAGAGAATCATGTAACTGAGTGTGATTATTTCATTTAAAGTACAGAATAAAAACTGAATTTTTATCTCTTCTTTCAGAAACCAAGTAGCAATAAAGCATCTCCAGTCTTTTCGCAGCCTCTTTTATGCATAGAGATTTTTAAAAGATTAAAATAAAATATGTTTGTATTGCAGTTTAACATTATTGGGATGGCATTTCTGAACAAAATGAATCTCATTATAAACTTCTGGAAGAAAAATAAATCACCAACATCATCTCTGCCGTTAACCATCGCAAAAAGGGTTGTAAAAGTTCAGTGTAATGTAGAAACAAATGAGAGCTGCCAAGATTGGAAGACAGAGGAAATATGCCCTCCAGGAGAAACTGAGTTTTCACATAACACTATGTTATTTCCCTCTTTGAATTATAGGAAATAATTATTATTAATCACTATGGTTCCAATTTTGTCATGGTAAAATTAAGTAAAATTAATGGAACATTTATGTGGAAAAAAAGGACAAAATCAGGGTATGGTCATGGTGGGACTGAAGCTGAAGCCAGAGCTCCGCCGCCTGGGGCTGACAGCCGGAGCCGAAGAAGTCACAAAGATCTGTTAAAGTCATGTAATCTGTGACCTCCATGACCAAATTGTATCTTTAGTAATTACTAATAGTAATTACTATTAGGATCAGAGTCCGTGCATAGAGCTGGCAAGTTTCTTTATGCAACTTTGCCAGTAAACCAAAATCCTGATCTGTGGCTCTCTTCTCTCCTGATCTGTGGCTCTCCCTTCTATTCAGGTCATCCAGTAACCACAAAATGTCAGGGCTTGTCTACATGGTGCCAGCAGAACACCATAGAGGGGTGTGATTTGTAAAATGCACTAACGTGCATCACTCTGATTGCGTCATATAGACCTGCTGACACATACTACACCTAATTTGCGTTGAAGAAGTCCGATTTCAAACAGGACTACATAAACGTGAATAATATACCTTTTAGAGTACTCCAGCAGGGTCTACACAGGGCAGTTAGAGTGCAGCATGTTAGTGCACTTTACAAATCACACCCGTCTGGTGCGCTTTGCAGTGACCTGTAGAGAAGCCCTCAGTTATGCAGAATTGTTTAGCTTTGTGAGAAAGATCAGTGCTAGCCAGTGATTAAGAAGAGACCATCAAACATCTTATCTAGTGGGTGTTACCCAGATGAAACTACATTTGAAATAAATACATAGTCAATATTCATAACTTCAGAAACAAAAACGATACATGCATACAAATAGTATAATCATATTCAGCAAATCATAACCTGTTCAGTGACATCTCACATGGCCAGTCTTGCATAAAATGCACAATAATTATGCCATAATCATATCATATATATAATAATATCACTGTGAAGAATATGGGGTGCAGTGTCACACCCAGGATGTGGGGATAGGATATATAAAATCATCAGTCGCCTAATGAATGTGGTCATGGTGGACAGCTGAGACTCCACTTATTGGAATAAACAGAGTGGAGGTGGTGGTCTGCACTGGATCACTTGCTGGTGTGGAGGTGAAAAGTTGGTCAGGACTTGATGGTTCTGAAGTAAGGAAGCTGGGTTAATGTAGTGTAAGTGTAAATATGTATTAAATAAACTTGTAGACTTCTGATAATTTAGCAATGACATAAATAAAAATACAGAATGCAGTTAGTCATATCTATGAATGCATAGTATCTATTGTAGTCTTTCAGATACCATTTCTTCAAGGAGAGCATAATATAGCTATCAGAGATGCATGCGAAACAGAAAATATTCTAGGAATTAATAAATCCATCACCATTTTCACTAGTGTTGCAAAACAGTGCAATAGAAGCCATTAGATATAAAAATATTAATTTTACGTGTCAAGAGTTTAGTAACAAAGCTAAATAATTTTTTTAAATATTATTTTAAGACTGACAGCATCCTTTCAAGCTACCAACTGGAAATGATCCCATATTAAAATATGGATTGATGTTTTCAATGACAATGAAATACATAAATGAGGATGTGTTGCATGGTGTGTTGTGAGTTTAATTATGGAATAATACTTACCCATTTTTATAACCTTATAAATGAAATGTTGGAAGTGAGAATATGGAATCAGGCCTTTTGTGTCCTGCAGAGCTTAATGCATTTGTTTGCGCTCTGACAATGAATCTATTACAGCAAAATTTCTGACACTGAAAGCAAAGAATCCTGGTGACTGCAATAGAGCCAATGTACATCATACCTATGAAAATAAATGCAATTTATTGCTGTGGAATTTGACTTTTAGTGATTGCTGCTTGTGGTAATCAGTTACATGGATCACAAGCTATTTGCTATAGGCCTACCTTTTATATTTATTGATGAGATATTCTGTAAGGATGAAATGGGAAATGATTGTTTTCTTTTTCCCATCAAAAATAAGATTTCACAGTTTTTTGAGCACCACTTGGCTGCAGGTATATTGAATGTCAAAGTTTGTGGGAGTGCCAACTAGATCTAATTATCATATTACCTACCGACCTTGCTTGTAATATGCCTAAAAGAACTTAGTCTGTCCTTATGCGGTGGTGATTTTGTTTGCCATATACATGCCTGATTTGGGCAGTAAAGGCTTTTTGGATCTAAATGTAGTGATCATTAGGCTGTAAGGATAAGTTATCAAAAGAGATGTATTGCACTGTTAATTATATAGTGTGAAAGTGTGAATACTGTGTTACCACACGGGAGTTGTGGAAAACAAACTAAGAACTCCTCAGAGGACATGATCTAACTGTTCAAGAATGTACTTTACAAGCCATAAAATACAGAACCAATGCAGAAAAATACTGTGTGGCAACTATAAAATATTTGGAAGGCAAATAGTACAGGTTGGTGAGAAAGAAGGAAAAAAGTTGAGAATGTGGGAATGAGTTCAAGGGAGTGGCTCAGGGCTTGTCTACACTACAGGCGTTACAGTGGCATAGTTACGGCACTGGAGAGCTGTAGTGTAGACGCTTCCTACAGCGCGGAAATGGTTTTTCCATTGTTATAAGTAATCCACCTCCCCACGCGTCAGTAGCTAGGTTGACAGAAGCATTCCTTCATCAACCTAGCTGTGTCCACACAGAAGGTTAGGTCAGCATAGTTCTTGTTCTCGAGTATGAATTTTTCACATCTGCGAGTGATGTAGTTCTGTTGAGCAAAATTTTAAGTGTAGACTAGGCCTAAGACAAAAACTTGGGAGCGGAGTAGGAGGAGATGGAGGAAAGAGATACTGATAGATGTGGGGGAGGATTTATTTAGCAGTAAAGAAGGTTTAGTGCAGTGTGGCGCAAGAAGAGAAGAAGCAAGTGCAGACATTCAAGGATATGATAAAATGCAATGTTTTTATCTAGTTCTGAATAATAAAATGCCCATCACTTACATAAAGAGTCATTATGGAATAAATCTGTCAGGTCATGTTTCTTATGTCCTTATTGGAGGAAGCAATAACTCTTCTGTTTAATATACAATCTTCAGTCCACAGAAAGGGACGTACTACAGAAGTATATACAATAATATGAATAATCAAGGACAAGTCTTTTATTATGATAGCATTCAGGATCCCCAGTCAAGGATTAGGGCTCCATTCTGCTGCACTGATAATAGTAAAGAAGACTGTTCCTCCCCAAAGCGCTCACAGTTTACATATTAAACAAGATACAAGTGGATAAAACAAATAAACAATGGGGGAGTTGGGAGTATCAGTGGAGTAACCAACAATAAAAGGAACAGATTTACATTTACCAGGAAGGCAGAAGTAAAAATCATGATTTAACCACAATTATTGCTTAAAAGTACTTTACACTTCTATAGTGCCTTTCAGCTGACACCTCAGAGCACTCTAATAATAAAAACAAATAGACAAATTCATACTGGAAATGAGGTGTAAATTTTTAACAGTGAGAGAAATTAACCATTGGAAAAATTTACCAAGGCTCATGGTGGATTCTCCATCACTGACTATTTTTAAATCAAAATTGGATATTTTTTCTAAAAGATATGCTGTAGAATTATTTTGGGGAAGTTCTATGGCCTATGTTATACACGTCAGACTAGATGATCACAAAGGGCCCTTCTGGCCTTGGAATCAATCTGTGAAAAACTTTGTGAGATCATTGTATACTCATTGTAGAGACGGCGATTAAAGTTATTTAGGGACCCATGGTATGTCAGTAGTTGAGCAAGGAGGCTTTTAAACGTATTTAGTTCATATGTTTATGCACTTTGAGTGCTGCTGTTGCTCAGTATAATGGTAATCCATTTGTCAGCAGAGTCAGTGCAGAAGGAAGGCATGAGTTATAGAAAGGGAAAATTGGGAACAAATTTGCAAGGGGAGAAGGAGGGAGAGAGAGGCAAAGAAATATGTGAGAGGAATGGCAAGTGAAACATTGAGTTTACGGTACAGTTAGAGCATCAATTAGAGAGAACAATAGATTTGATCATTCTTACAAGTTCTTCGGGACAAGATTGTATTATATCTTTTTCATTTGTTGTATAGCACCTAGAACATCAAGGCCCCAGTCCTGGTGGTGGTGTGTGCGGTTTTGAAATGAGAATATTAAATAACCCGTCCAATGGGTTACACCTCTGCCCAGGAAGCAGTAGTAGTCAGAACTATTAAGTATTTTGATGTCATTCCACATAATATTTTTTTAAATAGGTGTATGTATTTACACATGTATGTGGGCTTATACACACACACACACACACACACACACACACACACACACACACACAAAAGTGGCACAGCGTAACTGAATGCATGATTTTATTTTAACTTACCTAGTTAAACTGGTACAAAAGGTTGTGTGGACACTTCAGTTTATCTTAAATCAGTTAAGAATCTGTGTAAGTTAAACCAATGTAAGCCACCCTTGTGCCAAAATAAGTGTCTACATCGGTTGCACCTGTTTACATTGGTTTAAAAATGATTTAAATCAAACTGGTTCAACTTTCTCGTTCACTCAAGTCCCTGTATATGTTAGGTTTAGCAGTTTTAGGCTTAAAGAAAAGCAAGCTCAGCCTTCAAAGAGAAGAAGGGAATGTGTTTTTCCCTTGACCAGGGAAAGATGCCCTCACTCTACCTCTCCAGTATCTTTCAGACGGGGAACACTTCTACTTAAGAGCCTGATCTCACTATGGCATGGGTAAAAAGTGAGATATGTACAAAGGGGACATTTAACCCCTGGATCAAGGCAAAATTAAGGAGGAGGAGATAATTCAGAGAATGGATGCTTGTAATTTTCAAAAAACTGAGTTTCAGAATTACTAGAGTATTTCTTTTTAGAGAGACTATCTATGGGAGGCATGCCAATACAATTCAGAAATCTGTTCAAAGCTGTTAAGTCGTCATATTGTATTCAGAGTTGACATTCATTTCACTTGCACATATCTTTAAACATCCTGTTCACAGGACTTCTCTATAAAGACAATGTTAACTCCACCCCAATATGTAGCTTATTTTGTGTCTTTTCTGAGAAACCTAGTTATGGCAAAATATACAACTGTTTTAAGAGGCACCTGGCTTGATTTCAGTATTTGTTCTTTAAGATGATCTTTTAGACTTTACCACTTGAAACCTCCAACTTACACTACTTTCAATAACCCTCCATTGTATTAACATACATTTGTTTTTGGTGGTCCGTCATTGATGATGATGCCAATATTGTCGCAGTTCTCATCTATGGCTACGCATATGACTCCGAAGTCCAAACAGAGTCGGCCACACTGAGGGCATGGGAAGTCTGTATTTATGATATTTGATGATGCAGTTCTGTGGCGCCCTTCACGTGCAGCCTGGAGATGAATTTGTTGATCCTGCTCAAACCTATTACTGCTGACCTTGTCAGAGACCACCAGTGAGTCCTATTCTGACCCATTTGCTCAAGTTCTTTGGGATTAATGCCAGCCCTCTGGAGACTGCTCTTCAGGTTATCTTTGAAGTGCTTATATGGACGACCCCTCTTTCTTTTCCCCTGTCTCAGCTCTCCATAGAAGATCTGTTTTGGGAGATTGTGGTCTTCCATTCTGATGACATGTCTGGACCACCTAAGTTATGCTCTCAGTAATATTTCCTCAATACTGGTTGTGTTTGCTCTTTCAAGGACGTAATATTGGTCACTCTGTCCTGCCAGCGAATGCTCATTATTGAGCGGAGGGAGCACATGTGAAATTGATCAAGCTATTTATTGTGAAGGCTATAAAGAGTCCACATCTCAGATCCATACAGAAGAGATGTTAGAACCACTGCATTATAGATCTTCAATTTGGTGGAGAGACAAATGTGTTGGTTTTGTTCAGAGTCGGCCAAGGGCCTGGCTGGCTTTACTAATTCTGGAGGAAATTTCCTTATCGAGGAAACCGTCACTTGAGATGGTACTGCCCAAATACTTGAACTGAACCACATTTTTCAGCTGTCTTGGATGAAGATGGCTGGCACTGGGGCATTGGAATGAGGTCCTAGTTGGAACAAGACCTCTGTCTTCCCAAGACTGATGCTTCAGAAAATCTATCAACGATGACTTGAAGGTCATCATATCTATGAGCCATCAAGGAGCAGTCATCTGCAAAAAGTTCCTCGACGAGAAGTCTCTCCGGCATCTTGGTCTTAGCATTGAGTCTTTGAAGATCAAAGAGGGAACCTTTGAGTCAGTGGCGAATGCAAGTCCATTGTGGCATGGCTGAGGACACAGGCAAAGAACAAGTTGAACAGCACTGGTGCAAGTATGCAGCTTTGCTTCACTCCATTTGAGATTTCGAACACGTCAGAAAAGTCACCACTGGCGAGCACTTGCACTGTCAGGTGATCATGGAACGGATGGATGATTTATATAAACCTTCTTGGACAGCCCAGTTTATGCAGAATAGGCCATAGACCCTCTCTGTTGACCATATCTAAAGCTTTGGTCAAATTGATGAAAACTGGATACATGTCTATGTTCTGCTCCAAACATTTTTCCTGGACCTGCCTTATGACCAAGATCATGTCCGTAGTACTACGACCTGGTCTGAAACACACTGCACTTCTGGCAGATTCTCCTCAGATATGTTTTCAATGAGTCTGTTCAATAGAATGCGAGCTAGTATTTTCCCTGCTGTACAGAGGAGAACAATGCCTCTGTAGTTTCCACAGTCAGCTTTGCTGCCTTTGTTTTTGAACAGTGATACAATAATAGCATCTTTGAAGTCTTGTGGCATTTCTTCTTCCACCCAAATGCTACTCAAGATGTTGCGAAACACCCTGATGGCCTTGGGGCTGGCTACTTTATACAGTTCTGCTGGAATACCATCCTTTCTGGACGCTTTGCCAGAGTTCAGTTGTTTGATGACTTTCATAACTTCCTCAACTGATGGAGGGAGGTCGAGATCCTCTTTGATCGGTTTTTCGGGTAAATGATCAAGGACATGCCGATTAACTGTGGATGGTCTTTTGAATAGACTATTGAAGTGTTCAGCCCATCTCTGTACGTTTCCCTCCTTGTTTTTGATGAGGATTGTGCTATCTGCCGACTTCAAGGGGGCTGTGCCAGATTTAGATGGTCCCGTAGACTGCTTTGAGAGAGTCAAAGAACATCTTTGCATTGTTTGTATCTACATAATGCTGAACTTCTGCAGCTTTCCTCTCACACCACTCATCCTGCATTCTCCTGAGTTCAGACTGGGCTTTGCTCTGTAAGTACTTTGAATTTACTTCCATCTCAAAGAAAGATTAAAATTTTCTGCCATTCAACAAATGCTTTCTACTTGTCACTTAGGAGTTTGGAAACGTCCTCGTTGTTCTCATTGAACCAATCCTGATGTACCTTTTCTTTGGCCCCAGCACTGATTTAGCTGTGTCAATAATCACGCTTGAACTGTTTCCATTTTTCTGTTGGGTTGTCAGTGATTGGCAGACATGAAAAAAGCTTGTAATTCAAGTGACTGCTGAAACTGCACCTGATAGGTGGTATGCTTGAGCTTTGCTATGTTGAAGGCTATTCTGTTAAGTTTGGGGCACTTGCGCTGTAAAGGGACTATATGCAGGTTCAGCACTGCTCTTACCAATCTGTGGTCTGTCCAGCATTCTGCACCATTCATGGCTTTGGAAATTCTGACATCGCGGATGTCTCGTTGGCGGGTGATAACATAGTCCTCAGGGCTATTGTTTAGACCATGGGTGCATCCATGTTGTTTTATATTTATCATTTTGCCTAAAGATGGTGTTAGTAATGAGCAGATTATGTTCTGCATATTTACCCAAGAGGAGCAGTCTGTTGCTGTTCATCTTTCCCATTCCGAGTCGTCCTATCACATCTCTCCAGGCACTGCTGTCTCTACCAACTCTAGCGTTAAAGTCTCCTAGCAGGATGAGCTTGTCATATGCAGGCGTTGATTTGATGATGGAGTCTGGGTCAGAGTAGAACTGCTTCTTGCTTTCTTCTGTGGTGGCCAGTGTAGGTGCATAGGCACTGATGATAGACATGCCGTAAAGGATTCAGGGGAAATCGAAGTTTCATGAGCCGTTCATTCAGGCCAACAGGGAGGTCAGCGAGTTGTTTCAAGAGAGATGTTCTTATTGCAAATCCAACTCCATGGATCCTGTCTTCACCCTCTGCTTTTCCTTTCCAAAAGAGTGTAATCACCTACTAGCTCACTGGAACCTTCTCTGGCCAGTCCAGTCTCACTCAGTGCTGCAATATCAATATCGTAGCGGGCAAGTTCTCTGGAAACAAGAGCTGTTCTTCTCACAGGCCTCTGTGCATCGCCTCCATCAATAAGGGTGCAGACATTCCATGCTGCTGGATGATTTAGTTGGTGTTGGATCCTGCTTTGAGCAGGGGTTTGGACTAGATGACCTCCTGAGGTCTCTTCCAACCCTAATATTCTATGATTCTATGCTCCTACAATGATTTTTTCTTCTTTATTGTTTTTCGACTGCTGTAGGATGATCTGCCAGTCATGGTAGTCTGGCCAGATGTTATGGGGCAGGCAATGTTTAGGGCACCTTTTCTAGCCCCTTTCCTTAAAAGGGGTGAGCAGTGCTACTCTTAAAAGGGCTGCTCAGTTGCCTAGGCTGCTGCTAAACTTCTCCGCTGCCCCAACGCCATTAGTCCCAAGGCCGCCCTACGTACAGGGTTGTGGTTACAACTGACTGACTTTCTTTGACCCATGAAATTCTGTTGAGCTTTTGCTGAGATAGAAATGATTAAAATTGCTATCTCCCTGCTGTTTCTCAGGAAAATTTTGGTGGGATGCCAAAAGAATAATTAATCTCAAGCATTCTAAGGACGAGCTGACGCTGCCTCCACAGCAGAAGCGGCATGCTGTATTGAGAATATATGAGAAGTACTGGAGCAGATGTAGCAGGCTGGGCTCCTCCCATGCACCCTTTTGAAACCAACACACTGCTCCAGTGGCTGTCTACACCCCAAGGTCATCACATGGGTCAGGAGCTTTCCCAGTTCCCAGGATAGAAGGGAGTGAGAGAGAGAGGGCAGGCCAGGCCAGGCAGGGTTCTTCTCCCACGTATACCCAGTGGCACATCTGTTCTCTGGAATAACAGCCTTCTCCTGCCACCTGCTGATATAGTTACTCTTGTGGTTCAAGTGTTGAAGGTCTGTCAGCATTGCTGAGGGTTCAGAGAATAAAATACAATATTGTACTATTCCCCATTTTCAGATATATTCAAATTCAATACAAATTGCATACATAGGGATGCAACTTGTTTCTGACAAATTCCCTTCCATCAATGTTAGCTCAGTCTGTTTAAAATAATAATAATAATAGTTATGGCTCCCTAGTCAGCACTTTTAGGCATAGGTTTTGTTAGCTGAGGAAGCAAAATTTAACTGACTTTTCAGCTGCTTAATATTCTGTTCTTTAGGAAACTTAGAATGCTAGGCCTCCAAGTAAAAAGCTGTTCTAAAAATTTCTTTATTACAATGTTGGATTTTTAAAATACTTTCTAACTTCTAACATTAAATAAAATGTTGGGCCTAAATTGAAAGTGCTTTTAGTAACTTGTTTTCTGGCATTTATATTTTTCGGCTATTCCTGTCAGATGGTCAGCTTTACGAATCTTACTTTCCTTGCACTTTTTTCAACTCTTGTTGTGGTGATTTTGAATGGTTATGCAGTGCTAACGCCTTTTTCTAGATATCTGGCTTCCTTTTACTTAGAACCAAAGTATCTAGTTCTGAAGCACGTTTAGGTCTTAAGAATATTTCTTTTTCTTTTTGATTTCAGACAATTGCTGTAGTGAAAGGGATGCTATAGTTAAGAAGCTATTTAACTTCAGTACATATTCACTTGAGAAGTGTAGGTTTGTTGCCACTAAATAACAAGAAGTTGAGTTTGATAAAATAATCTTTTTCAAATCTGAACAAACTCATGAATGTATTCCTCTTTTTCCTTTTTCTCTTCCTCTCCCTGTGTCTACATTACAAACTTCTACTGGGCATAGTTCTGTCGGTCAAGGAGGCAAAGAAGTGTGATCCCTGACGAACATAGCTGTGTTGGCAGAAATCTGTAGAGTAGATGCAACTACCTTCAAAACTGTGCTTTTACTGGCATAACTTGTTTCACTCATGGAATGGGGATGGCTTTAGTATTCTGGTAAAAAGTGCAGCTTTGCTGGTGTAGCTGTGTCCATGCTAGGAACGTTGTGCTGATATAGTATACCATAGCCCTGTACCCTGTAAAGTGCTGCTAGCATAGACATAGAAGGGTAGTAAAACATTTTTTGAAGATGTTTCCTGTTTTTGAACTATTAGGGCTAGTCTAATACTGCAGGGCTTTGGAGCTGTGCTCCGGCTCCGCTCCAGCTCCAGGCAAAAACCTGCAGCTCCACTGCTCCGGAGCTGCTCCGCGCTCCAGCTCTGGGCTCCGCTCCAAAGCCCTGCTACACTGGCTACATTAAAGCTCTGCCGCGGCAGTGCTTTAACGTGGCTTGTGTAGTCGCGGCAGAGCGCTGCGAGAGACCTCTCCTAGCGCTCTAAAAAAACAACCTCCACGAGGGGCATAGCTCTCAGCACTGGTGCACTGTCTTCACTGGCGCTTTACAGCGCTGAAACTTGCTGCGCTCAGGGGGGTGTTTTTTCACACCCCTGAGTGAGAAAGTTGCAGCGCTGTAAAGTGTCAGTTTAGATAAGCCCTTATTCTCCCTTTATTTACTGATTGCAAGCCAAGCATTTAAATTCGCAAGTATTTGAAGGAATTATTGTAGTGTACTGTTAGGATTTGGGCATTTGGGAGTAGAGCAGCAGCCATCTTGTATTAAAGATGGAAAGGATTTTGTTTCTTAGTTTACTGTAGGTTTTTTCTCATTTCATAAAGTTTCAGCATTTAAAAGGCTGTGTGGAGTTTGCTTAGTACTAGAATAATGGAAAACACAGGTACTGTTATCATCTTATCAGTCATCTCTAATGCCTCCTCCTACTAATATAGAGTTTTTCCTTGAATTTTTTTGTCCTGATTAATGTTAATTATCTCTAAGGATTTGCGGGGTACTGGTTCACAACTTTCCTTGGAAGAGTGCTTATTTAAATTTAACTCAGTACAGGATAATAACTTGTTTGCTGAGGCTTGTCGTAATGGATCACTGTGTTTGAATAACTTCATTTAGTAACCAGTATTATTTGTTTGGTAATATAGAATGTTGCAGTTTTAAGACTCTACCAATGCTTTGTATATCTTCTTACGGGAAAAGTGAGGCTTTGTCAGTCATTGGCCATAATTAACAACGTTAGTCTTTAGTCTGTACTCTATTCAATAGGTTCTTTTAGAGTGAAATTTGTCTCCGAAGACATCTTTAAGGATATTCACCATCAATCAAAAATTCATACAGCTGTTTAAATATCCATGCAGTGTAACTCTGAAAATATTTTTCAGTAATTGTGTTGATTTAGATCTAGAGAGTGATTTGCAAATGAAATATTAGATTAATTTATTAGGATTGAAGAATGATATTGGAATGTTCTGAAAAGTGTTACCTGAATTCTGTCATGTCCTAAAAATACCAATTTAATTTATTGCTTTATTTTGTCACTTTTTTAAAATAATTTTGCTATTCATCTAATTTGTTGGTAAATGAATAGCTTTATGGAACAATTGCATAGCTACTGTACTTTCTGTTCCTGAGGGCAACAAGAAATTCCTATGTAGCCATTTTTAATTGAGGAAAAATAACTTTTGTTTGTGGCAATGAGAGAAGTATCCCATTTAAAATTTATATTGTGTTGGGAGAAATTTTGTGGATTCTGGGATGTAAATTTTATGAACACACCTAAATAAGCTATAGGTGTTGTGCATGCATGAAGCAGTCTGTCCGTTTAAAGATCTCTTTGATTTTTAACAATATGACTTTTTCTCCTTCCAGAAAAACGATCAGGGACAAGTTTTGTTGGATATAGTGTTCAAACATCTCGATTTGACAGAGAGGGATTACTTTGGTTTACAGCTGGCTGACGATTCCACTGATAACCCAGTAAGTTGCATCTGTTTTCTAAACTGGTTTTTTTTGCATGTTATTAGAGTTTAGGGATTTTGTTTCAGTATTCGGAGAATTTGATTAATTTTTTTTGGAGTTCTCATCTAATTCTTATGTCCATGACAGCTGGTATATTCAGTAGACCCAATTTTTTTTAACAAATCTGAAATATGGCATAAGTGTTCTTTGATATGCTTCAAAAAGGACTGTCTCTATTCTGTTGCTTAGATAAAGCTGTCTCACAGGATATTCTTGTGGGTACAAGTTTTCACCTGGTATCTCTCACACTGGAAAACTATTTGCCTCCAAACAATTAAATTATGGTTGTACTTATTTTCCCCTCCCATCTCCGTATTTCAAAATGTGAGAATTGGGGTCAACCTTTTTTTTTAAGGTTGTTTGAGAGGCCTATTGAGGTTATGCCTAAAGTAGTTTTGTGACTAACTCAGGTTAAAATGGGACCACAGACTTTATTCTAGACAAACCCTTAGACAACATAGAAAGTTCAGGGCTTGGGTATCTTGTAAAAAAGGCAGGCCAGTTGGGGGATATAGGAGAAGATAGATATAGGAGAAGAGGGCGCCCTTAATGTCGGAAGAGGTTTGTTCTTTACAGTTAGCCTGTCTTCCCTGGGTGTTCTGCCCCTTTTGCTGTATCTGAGAAGAAACTCCTGTACGGAAGCAGCTGAGCTCCTGAAAACTCCTCTCACTTTTTTTCTGTTAAACATAGATCCATTTGGGGCCACAACTGACCCTGATGCTTTTTTATAAAATAAGGACTGGGTGTGCAAAAACAATTAAAGTTGAATAAATCAAAAAGTTTTCAGAGGGTCTCTTTCCTTTGCCCCTGAGTATTTTTAATCTGAGTTCAATTAATAGTCTGAGTTCATTCTGAGTGATAATAAATGGTAGGTTTATGATGAGGGTTTAAATAACATAATGTGATTGTTTGATTTGCTATATGTGCATATTGTTCATTTACCATTTTTGAATACAAAGTTGATCACTGTTAAATTTAAGAGTGGCATTTTAGATTTTTTAATAAATGATTTGAGACACCTACATAGGCACAATAGAAAGAGAATTTTGTTCAGGAAGGCATAGTAAAATAAATGACTTCATAGGCGTTAGAGAGATGCAGTGGTAGAGAAGAGTGGGGGTGAGATGAGGATGTGGGAAAGGAAAAGGCAGGTAGTGTGGTGATGCCATGCAGGCACAGTTAAATCAGCTGGCAGCAATGAGGTGTGGAGTGAACTAATTAAATGGTTATTATGTGGTGAAATGTGTGCAAGTTAATTAAATGCAGTAATTAAATGGTGTGGTCTGAAGGCATTAAAAACCGGAAAAGTTTTAAAAAATAAAAAAGGCACTGATGGCACTCCTCTGCTGTCTGCTCTTGCTTTGGGGCTTAGAAAAAGTTGACTGTACTCTATCTTGAACCGTGAAGCTTTAATAATCTTCTTATGCAGTGCTGCCAGGGAAGAGAGTTTCTGCTGTGTAGAATAGCCTTTTTCTCCATTGCTCAAAAGGTTTTAATGGATTTGTGGCCTTTAACTACAATGATCACATGCTCTGTCTAGTTTAAGGAAGGTGGGGATGGTCCCAATTTCTATAGCGCACAAGGCTCAAAAATTCTTTAATCTGACCCTGCCTTACTATATACTTGAGCTTAAATATGGCGCTCATTCGGGCAGTGGAAGAAGAATTTCAGTTTAGGTTACAGGATCCTAAGGCTTCAAGCCGCTTTGCCAAAAGGGTGGAGACATTTTCAATGGAATGGGATGGTAATATTGCAGCTGGTTCTTCAGAGTATTCTCTTGCTCCAACTGGGATCACTTCAGTTTTATCTGGGTTGAGTTTGAGTTAGGTGTTCGTTAAGGTGATGACCTGTAGGCATTGTGACATATATATGATGTCGATTGTTGTGCCTGGATAACAATGTACATCTGGACATCATCAGCATACTGATGATAGCAGAGTTTGTGGCACCTCTGAAATTCTTCAGGTGGTCTCATGTAGATATTTGAGGTGGAAGGACAGAATAGATCCATGTGGGGCTCCACAGGTGAGAAACTTTTAAGAAGAGGACCAGTTGCTATCATCACACTCTGGGTCCTGGTAAAGAGGACTGATAGAAGTCATTGTAGTACTGTACCATTTTCTCCAGCTATGTCGTATAAGTGGGTCAGCTGCACTTATGGCTAACTTGGTCAAAAACCTGCAGAGAGATTGAGTAGTTACAGGTTTGGAGTGAAAGTGTTAATGCTTATAGTCATCAAGTGAAAACTGAAATGAGTATGTGACTCTTTTGTTAAATCACTGTTTACTGAATTGCATGATTGTATTAGCTGGGGTACAAGGTAGTTTCCATATTATTTGGCTACCAGTTAAAAAAATTGATTTTTAGATTGTGTGTATACATATAAGGTCATTTTTTGTATTCTAGTCCAAAACTGTACACATCTCTGAATCCATTATATGTTGAGTGTGGTCCAATATCTAGCAAGGAGAGTCAGTTTATTGCTCTAAAACAATGAATAAAAGACTTTTCTGAGCATGAGTGTTTATAATCGTAGTTTACATGCCTTAACTGGCAGTGAGTTCCAACCTTAGGAACATCAAAATCAAAGTTAGAAATATACTAATAGATGGATCTAATGGTAACTTTCAATTATCTCTTTTATTATTGCTGTTCTGTTATGGTTAGAATATTTGTGCAAGAATTTTCATTGTAGTTAATTGTTTGCAATCACCTAGAATACACTTCATGATACTGTACCATGTGGAAGGCACTATAAGCACAAAGTAACGTACAATATGGCTAAAATTTTGAGTTAATTGGGACAGTTTAAGGCAGGGATGTCAAACATATGGCCTGCAAGCCAGTTCCAACCTTTTCTTCTGTCTAGCAACTCCCTCTATGGTTTACAAAAGTTATCCAGCCCACATCAGAGCATCTGAGAGGAAGCCGGCATTGGGAGGAATTTTATACCTGACAGGGCACAGGTACTGAACACCTCCTTCCTCTCCTCCCTCTGTACAGCTGGCAGCACTGCAATATTGCACAAATGAGACTCAGATGAGGCTCTTTGGCAGCCTCACACACCCTTTGCCCCCCTACCAGCATTGCCAAAGCTATGCAAGAGTGGAGTCCATACTCCACTCCGTACTGTCACTGAGCCATGCAGCACCAGAGCGAAGATGAGGCTTCTTTTCAGCCTCCTTCCTTCACATCTGCTGCTATTGCCACTGCTGCTGAGTTTACAGGATTCATGGAATCAGCTGCTTCTCTGACCCCCTCAGCAGCGGCGGCTCCAGGCAGCAGCGCTCCAAGCGCGTGCCTGGGGCGGCAAGCCGCAGGGGGGCGCCCTGCCGGTCCCTGCGAGGGCGGCAGTCAGGCAGCCTTTGGCGGCGTGCCTGCGGGAGGTCTGCTGGTCCCGCGGATTCGGCGGCAATTCAGCGGCGGGTACGCTGAAGCTGCGGGACCGGCGGATCTCCTGCAGGCATGCCGCCGAATCTGCGGGACCAGGGACCTCCCGCAGGCATGCCGCCAAAGGCAGCCTGCCTGCCGTGTTTGGAGCAGCAAAAAAGCTAGAGCCGCCCCGCCCCTCAGATGGAACATGAAGCAGAGGGAGAAACTCCCAAAGAGAAGGGGAAGAGGAGAGACTCTCCAAAGGGAAATGTGGGCAAGGGAGAGACTTCCCCCAGAGGTATGAAATTCCTAAATATTGTGGGAGAGTGGGAAGGAAGGCTGGCATTAATATACAAAATGAAACAGCAGATAGGGAAAAGTCTCAAAAAAGGTGGAAGATTGAGATGATTGGTCAGGGTGGAATGCACAGAAGGATAAGTTGATGGGGAGAGGAACAAAGGTTTCATACATACTTTTATTCTAAAGAGAGAAAATAATTGTCTTTAACTGGTCTCGGCTGGGGCCTCTAAATGCTACTTTAAAACAAATAATAAATAATTAAATGCAGTATTTAACTTAGCTAGGCACAAACTAAAATCACACAAAGTGCTAAATTTGCCTCTTGTCAGTGAACTTTTTATTCCCAGCCCATGAACTGTAACTGAACAGGTAGTTCAGCCCTTGCTACTGAGGTCTTATCTAATGAAGGATTCAGAAGTGTGATGTTAGCTAACTCAGTCGTTCTCAACCAGGGGTCCGGGCCACCCTGGGGGGCTGTGAGCAGGTTTCAGGGGGGCCCCCAAGCAGGGCCAGCATCAGACTCACTGGGGCCAAGGGCAGAAAGCTGAAGACCCATCGCATGGTGCTGAAGTCCGGGGCGCCGAGCCCAGCCACCTCGGGCTGAAGCTGAAGCCTGAGCAACTTAGCTTTGCGAGGCCGCTTGTGGTGTGGGGCCCTGGGCAAATGCCCTGCTTGCTACCCTCTAATACTGGCCCTGGCTTTTATATGCAGAAAACCAGTTATTGTGGCACAGGTGGGCCATGGAGTTTTTATAGCATGTTGGCAGGGCCTCAGAAAGAAAAAGGTTGAGAACACCTGTGGTAACTAATAGTATTTAAAATGTATTATAGACAAAGCACTTGACCAGTTTTGGCAGCTGTTGATGGCAATTGTCTATGACTTGTTTACAGTGGATTTTAGACATGTGCGTGTTAGTATGTTTTAGGTAACAGCACATCATAATCCTAATATGAAAAAGTCTAGAATGTGTTTGGCCAGGGCCGGCTCCAGGCACCAGCTTGTCAAACAGGTACTTGGGGCGGCAGCTCCGGAGAGGGGCGGCACGTCCAGGTATTCGGCGGCAATTCGGCAGACGGTCCCTCACTCCGCCTGGGAGCGAAGGACCTCCCGCCGAATTGCCGCCGCAGATCGCGATCGCAGCTTTTTTTTTTTTTTTTTTTTTTTTTTTTTTTTTTTTT
>NW_020664413.1:6680889-6830467 GCF_002925995.2 Terrapene triunguis
GGACCCTCTGTTGCTTTTTACAGATTCAGACTAACACGGCTACCCCTCTGATACAATTTTAAACAAGCAATTTAATACAGATATTAAACAGGCTGGCAGCCCCCCTGTCAGCTCCCCTACATCTCCCCTCCCCAGTGCCTCCCGCCTGCCGGTGGACCCCGTGGATCAGCACCTTCCCCCTGCCTCCTGCCCACAGCAATCATCGGGGGGGGGGGGGGGGGGAAAAACCAGCCCAGTCGCGTGCCAAAGGTTGCCGATCCCTGGTTTAATGTGTTTCAGAAATTATCATGTAATCTGACTGTATTGTAATGAATGTGCCCATTGCATCCTTCATGCAAGTTAAGGGCTAAGTTCCCTGTAAGCTGCACGTCTGGGCGGCCGCCCAGCAGGCTATCAAGGGCCGCGCCGTTCAGGTATCCCTTCCCCCATTGTTGTGTGCTGTTTCTACCCTCTGCCTTGGAGCTGCTCCTGGAAGCTTCCTGCTTGCTGTGCGAAGCAGGGCTGGGGGAGGGGAGAAGGGTGCTGATGTCAGGGTGTCCGCTGCCCCCCCCCACTCCCCTGTACCCCATCTCCACAGAGCAGGGGTGGAGGGACACGACAGGGCTCAGGACAGATGGAGCTTGATGGCAGCTGCTGCTGTGTCTGAACTTGCTCATCTACTTAAAAGGGAAGCATACTTAAAGTGGGGTCAGCGTACTTAAAGGGGTAACGTGCATGTCTCTTTGTCACACATGCTGCGCGTCTCTGACACACATACACACACAGTCTTTCACACTCACCTTCCAACACATACTTGTGGTTTTGTTGTTACTTCTTGATACTTCTTTCAAAGTGTGTTATTTTAGTTTTTTGACTGGTGTATGCATTTCATAATTTTTATTTCTCTCTTACGCTTAAATTTAATTCTTTAAGTCGTGAGTTCTAAAATGTCTAACCTGTCCTGGCTGGAGTAATTATCCCTAAGGTAATTTTTTTAAAAGGTATATTATATCTAGATTTTTGGTTTCTACTGGTGGCGCACATCTGCATATTACCTCGATATGGTGCACATAACGAAATTCATTCTGCACATGGATGGAAAAAATTAGAGGGAACATTGGTTCAGGGGGTCTTTGTCTAACTAGCTGGAAGAAAAGGGGTGTTGACCATCTACGGGTTCCCTTACAGCAGATGGGGACATGGGGTAAGTTTACAGGGATGGATAGGAAGGGCATGAAGCAGTTGGGGCCAGGTCAGGAGAAGGACACTGCATTGCTCGTCCTGCTCACTGGAGGAGTGTGTGTGTGTGGAGGGGGGAGGAGGCGGTATTTATACCCCATGTAGCCTCAGAAGGCTGCCTTCCAGGATCAGGCTAAGTTAGGTTTGCACATGCAATCTTACTGTTGACATTGCCTGATATTTGAATGCTTAAAAGTACAACCTTAATCTTCTCCATTATGTTTATATGTGAGATATTTTATGGTCCCAGAGGCTTTAGCATATGGAACACTTTATAAATATGTATACACAATAGCTATAAATAGGGCCCTACCAAATTCACGGTCCATTATGGTCAATTTCACAGCCATAGGATTTGAAAATTGGTAAATTTCAGGTTTTCAGATGTTTAAATCTGAAATTTCACTGTGTTGTAACCATGGGAGTCCGGACCCAAAGGGGGATTGTGTGGGCTGGTCGCAAACGTGTTGTAGGAGGGTAATGGGATTACCACCCTTACTTCTGTGCAGCCTTCAGAGCTGAACTCTGAAGGCAGCAACCGCAGAGCTTCCTGCAGCCGCAGGAGGTTTCCGGAGTTGGAGGTGGGTCTGATCTGTCCTCCTCCCTCTCCCTCTCCCCTCCCCCACCCCCCGAGCAGCTGTGCAGGAGATGGACAAGTCCTGTCCCTTCCCTGCCCAGCCGGAGCTAGGAGCCCCCTTTGCTGGGGCACTCCCAGCAGCACAGGGAAGATTGGACACAGCTCCACAAGTCTCCAGCTGCAGGAACCTCTGCAGCTCCTGCCCAGTCCAAGAGCATCCTGCAGCAGGGGGTGGCACCCAGATGTGGGTCTGGTCACCCCCCTCCAGAGCAGCTGTGCAGGAAATGGACAAGTCCTGTCCCTCCGCTGCCCAACCAGAGCTAGGAGTCCCCTTTGCTGGGGCACTCCTAGGAACAAGGGGACATCAGATTTAATGGGGAAGGGCTTATTTCACGGTCCATGACATGTTTTTCATGGCTGTGAAATTGGTAGGGCCCTAGCTATAAGGAAATAGTACAGGGACAGTCTTTAACTAAATGTGCTGCTTCTCCAAAACAATAAATCAGTTACAATATCTGAAGTTGATTTTTAAAACTGGTTTTCAGTACTCTCCAATTATAGTCATGCTCTCAAAGCCTAACTTTTTAGCAATCCTACCCATTTTGTTTGTTAAAATTGGTCATAGATCTTAGATTTAATAATGCAGGAGCTGTGATCTTAATTAATGTGATAAAATTATAAAACATCATTTGAAAAATTGTGATAAATTTCTATAATTCTAATCTTCAATTGTTTGAATAAACTGATATGAGCTGATATAAAAATAAGCAATTTTTTTGTGCTTTTGGAAATACCTCGGCAAGAATGCATTACGTTATTTTTGCAAATCTTATATTCTAGAAGATAAAATTATAACAGGTTTTGGAAAGATTGAAAAAGTGAGTCCTCATAATGAAATGAAAACGTGGACACACACAAACAGTATTTGATTGCAGAAATACCCTGGAGCAACAAAATTCTGTTTATTTAGAGTTAATCATGATATAGGTGGTAAGTAAGTTAAGTACATTATAACATGAACATTTCATAAACCATTTTGCCAAGCCAGAACCTTTTTGTCATTCAAGTCCTTTTTAAAAACTTCTTCTGTGATACCGACTGAGCTTATAACTCATGTTAAGGAAACAAGGTGAATTCAAACTTCTGTCTTCTTTGTCTGTTCTAGATCATAATAAGGTGTTTGGGGCCAAGTCTGTGTTAAACTTTGGGTATTATACAATGCTGAATATGTTGTTTGCACTAAACACGTAATAATCTTTCCCTTCAATCTCTTAGCTGAATTGGGAGACTACAACCATTCAGAAAACTTGCCAGGCTACCTCTCAGACTACTCTTTCATCCCTAGCCAGCCTCAAGACTTTGAAAAAGAAATAGCGAAATTACATCATCAGCATATGTAAGAATTTACAGAAAAAAATTATTCTTATTTTATAATATCACTGTCTACAGATGCTGTGCCTTTGTAGAAATATTGCCTGAATAAACTTAACAGGTGAATTTTTACAATGCAGTATTTTTACATGTCTTTATATAAAGTATTGCTGCAGTTTGGAGAAGAGGGAAGATTCAGAATGAGTGTGCTAATCTTTAAAATTACTTTGAAGAAAGGATATATATGAGACTTTTTTTCTATAGTAGTGTGTGAATTTTTATAGGAAATTTTGGGTTCTTTAAGAAAAGTCTTCAGTCATTCGTAATGATCTGTCTGCATAAGGTTTCTGTGTATGTTGCCTTTACCAGCAACAGGGAATTACTGTAGAGGAGTGTGTGTGTGTGTATATATATATGTTTAGAAGTATATTAAAGAGGAGCTCTGTGAACTTCAAAAGCATGTACCTCCAGCAACTGAAGTTGGTTCAATAAAAGATATTATCTCAACTATATTGTCTCGCTCATATCCTGGGACCAAGATGGCTACAATAACACTGTAAATAACTATGGAAGATATCAAATTTTGCCATTTAAAATGGAACCTTCACAACATAGAGAAGGAGGAAGCCAGACTGAACAGTGACAGTCACTTCCTGAGCAGATTCAACAAACAAAACATAATTTCCAGAGGATTCACCAGAAAAATGTCAGAAAAACTGAGGAACCATCTCCTGAACTTTTACATATTCCAGAAGGGACCACTTCAAACAAGAAATCATCACATGCTCCCACACACTGGAAGAAAAAAAATCAGGAAACCCCAAATAACCAACAAAAAAAATCTGATGACAGCCAACAACACCAAAACAAAAAGTGGAACTAACTATAACAACTTCACAACCAACAACACCACCTCTGGGAGAAATCAAGATACCATAACCTATCACATGGACATTAAACAACACCCCATCATCAACCTATCAAGACTACTTCTAATCTATACGGTAGTATCTGTACTCTCCAAGGGACTGAATTTCTGCCCCACCACAGAACATGATAACGTACTAACATGTGGAGAATGAGAAGAATTCTTTTGATGACTCTTCCTCAAGGAATTCTTTCACAACAAAGACGACAACACCCACAACTACCACACTTCCGTTGACAGTCATAAGAAAAGGTAATCATCTGACTGCACACAAACACACACACAGCAGAAGAAACCACATACTTGATCATTACATTGATTACTTTCAGAGAAAAATTGACTGAACTCCTCAACAAATATTATATCCACACAATCTCTCTACCATCCAAAGGATTGTTGTACAGTCCCTGAAATCCAACCATCAAATAGTGAACAAATCAGTAGACAAAGGAGGCGCCATCATAGTCGTTAATCATAATGACTACATCAGTGAGGCCAACAGATGACTCTCTGACACCACCTAGCATAAAAAACACAATTCACACAGGAATTTAAAGATACTATCAACTCCTTCCCCAGGCAACTCCAAGAAAAACTCCATAACCTCATCAACCCCTCCTCTCCCACCCCAGTAACCGTCTACATGCTTCCCAAAATGCACAAAAAAGGGAACCCAGACAGACCCATCGTATCTGGCCATGACACTTTCACGGAAGAAATATCAGGACTCATAGAAACCATCCTCGAACCATTCGCGATGCAAAAGGCAGCTTCCTCCAAGACACTGCCAACTTCCTCCAAAAACTCCACAACATTAACGGCCTCCCTCAGAGTGCCATCCATGCCACCACAGATGTCACCTTCCTACACACCAACATCTGTCACCATGATAGCATCACTGCCGTTACATTTAACAAACACTTTGTCCAAACCATGGGTACTAGGTGGCTCCCCAGTATGCCAGCCTCTTCATGGGCCATCTCAAGGAAGAATTTCAGGGAAAATGCACCACAAAACTAGTGATTTGCCTGAGATACATCAATGATATTTTCATCCTCTGGACAGATGACCTAAATTCCTTGATAGATTTCCCCCACAACTTCAACAGCCATTCTAGAACACTCCCACACCAACATCAACTTCCTGGATACCACAATCAACTTCAACAGTAGAACCCTCCAAACAGCTCTATCCAAGAAACCTACAGATCACCACTCTTACACACTCCACCGATCCAGCAACCATCCCAGACATACAAAGGAATCTGTTATCTGTGGCGAGGCACTCAGATACTACAGAATTTGCTCTGAAGACAAAGTCTGGGATACACAGCTAAACACACTTAAAACTGCCTTCACTAAACAAGGGCACACCACCAGAGAAGTAGATCACATTATGTAATAGGCCACCCAAATACTACGGGAGGACTTGCTTCAACACAGAAATAAATACCGCACTGACCGCATACCCCTAGTTGTCATTTACCATCCGACATTGGAACCCATATAGGGTATCATCAAACAATTACAACTCATATTTGTCTGCATCCTGAAAGAGATCTTTCCCGAACCCCTTATTCTGGCCTTCAATGAACCCCCCAACCTAGTTAAGCAAGCTCCCCGCAGCACCCGCCAACAGAACAGATGCAAAAGCTGCAGACATATCTCCACGGCTGTGATGATCATTGCCCCCCCACAACACACCTTTCAAGATTCATAGGTCTTGCACGTGCCCATCACTCTGTGATGCACCTCATCCAGTGTGTCAAATATCCCAACAACAGCAGTGTTGGCGAAACCAGACAATTCCTATGCTCTTGAATGAACTCTCACAGTAAAATGATAAAAAACCAAAAACACCCTATCACCATGGGTAAACACTTTTCACAAAATGACCACTCCATATCGGCCCTCTCAGTACTCGTCCTCAATGGAAACATTCAAAAGGCAAGCGTGGGAAATTAAATTCATAATTCTGTTACACACTAAAAACTATGTACTCAACAGAGAGACTAGTTTTATGGCTCATTACAACAATTTTTAATACATCTTGCTGCCTGCTAACCCTTAATCGACCTCTTCATTTTAAGTGGTATCTTACAGCATGATTTAACCCCTTATGCTTAATAGTTTGTCCCAACTTGTAGTTAGCTCAAACATTCTAGTTACCTTCCCCGAACCAGCAAAAGAGCTCTGCAAAGCTTGAAACCTTTACCTTCCACCAACAGAAGTTGGTCCAACAAGAGATGTTACCTCATTGCCTTGTCTCTCTCAGAAGTAGATAAAGCAGTTTTGCAATTCATCAGATTTTATCAGTTCTATGCAGTTGTATGACTTTCTACTACAGAGCCAAAAGGATATGAAACAAAAGAATCATTGAAAGTAAATGTCCTAATTTGTGTAATAATATACAGTTGATAAACTTTCAGTTAAAAAGAGTCTATTAGTATGTTAGGAAATAGGCACTAAAATGTTTAACAAGGGTTGTACTCCGTTAACACATTTATTTATTACAGATAGGGGATTACTGGTGACTTTAGCAACTACCAAAATTGCCAATTAGTGACTGTCTACACTGCTCAGTTTCAGTCAAACATATAGCAAATTAAAAAGGTTGGGGGAGTAAGGAAAAACAAACAATTCAAACTCGGTGATTGTACAAATATTAAAATCTAGGGTGGACCCTGCAGAGAAGATATTATTTCAATTCGAAACGTAGTACTAATTGCAAGAGCAGTTTCTAGAGACTTCACTGCCAACTCAAAGGTTTTCAGGCCCTTTAAGGCACCTTTCACTGTGCCATTTGAAATAAACATATATATGTGCAGAGTATGTATTGCAGACTTCATTTAATGACATTTTTGTTGTGTGGAGGCAGAACAGGCAGAATTGTGAGTGTACACATGTGGAGACCAATCAACTAATTAACAAATATCTGTGAGGAAAGTGCTTAAATCTCTAGCTACCAAAGTTGCTGCATGACAATCAATGTATATGGTGGAGTCAAGGGGGAGTTAGTTTATCAGAAAAAATGAGGTTAAAGTAATGAATTTTTAAAATCTGCTTGAGCTGACTAAGGGACCTGGATATTTTACGTACTTTTGGGCTGCTTCGTATTTAACCCATCTTTGTCGTTATAGAGGCTTGTCTCCTGCAGAAGCTGAGTTCAATTATCTCAATACAGCACGTACCTTAGAACTCTATGGAGTTGAATTGCACTATGCAAGAGTAAGTTTGAATGAATTCATACCATAATATAAAAGTAGATTCATGATATTTTCAGGAACAGTTTAGTATAATTTGAGTATAATGTTCAAGGCCCTAATTCAGCAGGGTACTCAGTCATGGGCCTAACTTTCAGCAATTTGAGTAGCCCTTATTTGACTTCATGCTTAAAGTTACACAAATGATTAAGTACCTTGCTCAGTCTGAGGCTAAGTAAGGTGAACATCAGGCTGTGCCAGTTATTTGCAACTGTATTGGATAAATGTGCTTGTTGAATGTCTCTTTGGCATTTAGGGAACTTTTGGCTTCTGAAGTTTTAATTTGGCTTCAGTTAATATCCTATTAAACTGAATGGGAAGTTCTCACATTTACTATCTCACTTAAGTTGCAAGTTCCATAAACCTTTGTATAATTTAATATTGTGAAGGTTACATCATTGCAACCAGGGCAATAATACACTTTTAAAATGGACAATGCAGATTATGGCCAATATCCAAGTGTGTATCTAAGAGTTCATTATCTAAGTTCTTGTCAATATGTTAAAATGCATCATTTGTAAGTAGGTCATTCGTAGGAACAATTTCCCATCTGTCTCTTGAAGCCCCACCAACACAGATTTACATTTTACTTAAAACTATAATCTTCAAACAGCATGGATTCTTCTATTAAAAACAAGTCATGTGTTCTGATTTCTGATCTTAATTCTACATAAAGAAACGTGCTAAATAGGATTTCAAGTATTTGCAACTTTTACATTATATGGATGCACCCAATCCTTGCTTATACACATGTTGGGATATAGCAGGCATTTGATAGAGTGCAGAAACATTTTTAGCAAAGTATGGTTTGAAATAGCAAAAGTCTTATTTGTGCTAGGATCTCCCACCTCCAAACCTAAAACTTAGGTTGACCTAGCTACGTCACTCAGGGATGTAAACAATTTTATGCCCTGTGTGACATAGTTAGGTCGACCTAACTCTCACAATAGATGCAGCGAGGATGATGGAAGAATTCTTCGTTCGACCTAGCTGCTGCTTTTCAAGGAGGTAGATTTACTATAGCAATAGAAAAACCCTTTTCGTCTCTGTAGTAAGTATCTATGCTATATCCGCATAGCTGCAACACTACACACGTGCCACTGTAGCGATTGTAGTGTAGACAATGCCCTAAGTACTGAAATTGCAACTTGCTTTCACGTATGAGTATAAGTTGTTAGTTGAGTTTACTGTTGGATTGCTACCAAGTCAGTTTACTGAGCCTGTGATTCATAATCATCGGTGTTTGGATACATTGTGTAATATATTTCTTTTAGGTAATTTTCACTACTACAACTACTTCCAATAAGTTACCTTCTATTTCAAGGCTATTTAAGCAGTTAATTCCATTAGAAGACAAGAATAGGAGTATCTGTGTAAAACTGAAAAAAAGATGCATTCTTCCAGAGAATGGATTACCTCAGTTTAAATTACTAAATCAATATTAAAAGTGTCATAATCTAAAAAGGATAGTGGGCCTATGAGACAAACTGCAGGAATGTGCACTTTCCCTTTAGAGCCTGCCATAGCGGCTAAGAATCTCGGATTTTTGCTTTTAGACATTTTCATAATTATTACTTATCACTGTAGCATTTGAACACTCTTTAGTTTGTCATTATTACAATTAAAAAAATTGGAATTATGGGAGGAGGAAGAGACAAAGGCTATGATATAAACAGGGAAGGCACTGTGTAAAGTCTTGCAAGTGGTAAGTTGGAACCCCATGTTGAATGGGGAAGGAAGTTAAGGTAGTGGTTCACAGGATTGGAGTGACATGCAAAGAAGATAATTTCAGTTGCTGGGCACCATGTGTACTAGAGTGCATATAGATTAGAGTGAGGGAGACAGTTACTGTAGTCTAGGTAAGTGAAAAGGGCATGGAACAGAGATTTAGCAGTGAGAACAGAGGGTTAGGTAGAAAAGGAAAGATAAATTGCATTTGTGAGGGGAGTACTTCCTAATAGTGAAGGGAAAAAATGGGGTAAATTTTCAGCTCAGGTTAATAGGAACTGTACCATTAAATGTTCATTGCATTAATAACTTGCCCCAATAGGTTAATTAAGATATGATTTTGGTGTGTGTGTATGTGAGAGGGGATGTGGATGATCATATATAAAATATATATGGCTTTCTACAATATATATTTTAATTGTTTTGTGTTGAATGTATTGTTTTGTTCTCTTTTAAAGGATCAAAGTAACAATGAAATTATGATTGGAGTGATGTCAGGAGGAATACTAATTTATAAGAACAGGGTACGAATTAACACCTTTCTGTGGTAAGGAAAACTGTTTTCAACAAATGCTTTTGTGTTTATTATTTCAAAATATGTTCTTCAAATTAATACAAGCAGCTTCATGATGATAAAGCGACCTAAAACTATTCAATATTTGTACGTCAGGTATAGTGAGTGACTTCATATATTGTGCACTGGATACCGCATGTGGATGTTTTTATGAATGAGGATTTTCCTTCTAAAAACTTTTTAGGCTATACTGTTAAATGTTTGCAAAAAGAATCGGAGTACTTGTGGCACCTTAGAGACTAACAAATTTATTAGAGCATAAGCTTTCGTGGGCTACAGCCCACTTCTTCGGATGCAGCTTATGCTCTAATAAATTTGTTAGTCTCTAAGGTGCCACAAGTACTCCTGTTCTTTTTGCGGATACAGACTAACACGGCTGCTACTCTGAAACCTGTTAAATGTTTGTAGCGCATAACATAGTTTCACCACAGTTTTCCTGCAGGAATTTGGAAACTTACATAGTGTTCAATAAGACTGTGTAGCCAGGGTCAGTGTCGTGGGAATTAAAAAATTTTTGTTCTCACTGAGAAATTTTATGACTATGTTGGATTCTTAGTGTAAATATTTGTACTAGAACTTAGAACTACAATCTTGATCAATAATAAATTATCATGACTGTTTTTTCTGTTTCTTCTTTTGTGGTTAAGCTATACTGAGTATTAAAAATGTAAATTATTGGCTTGGTGCAGCACTTGAGAATATTCAAGGAGGAGTGTTTGTTAGTATGTTTCTCTCCATTCATAGGTGGTATAGCCATGTTCACTTTAGGTAGAAGATAAAGTAAGAGCATTTGTTTAGGAAAATGCAATAATCATTTCCCTTAAATATATTGTATTTTTAAGATTTTCTGTCCTGTTACCTTTAACTCCAAATTTTTCATAGGAATTGCCATATTTCAGTGGTGCTCAAAATTGTACCTACTGGGATGCCCTGTCCCACATAGCAATATGGGAAAGGAAGGGTAGTAATGAACCCCAAGTTGAGAACGCATGTCCTATTGGATCCAGACCTTTGCCCCACCAAGCCTGGCATCTTGACTCTGTGCCACATAGCTTACGCTTCAGAGGAAAAGAAAAAAAATCCTTATAATTTCATCGAAGAAGCAAGGCTGTATGTAGAGACCTACTGGAAGTGAAGACTAGACATGAACCTAATTGAAAAACACATGACGTGTCAAGTATCAAGGGGTAGCCGTGTTAGTCTGTATCTACAAAAACAACAAGTCTGGTGGCACCTTAAAGACTAACAGATTTATTTGGGCATAAGCTTTCTTGGGTAAAAACCTCACTTCTTCGGATGTGCATAGCTTATGCATCCGAAGAAGTGAGGTTTTTACCCACGAAAGCTTATGCCCAAATAAATCTGTTAGTCTTTAAGGTGCCACATGACATTGTAATTTCTAATAAAATAAGACTGAGTGAAGTAACTGCTGTCAAACTTTCATAACTTTTCAAGGCTGTTTCCATTTTTCTCATAAATAGCCCTTGCTCCATTGGTTCTGTTTGTCTGTGCAGAAACCGTTTAGGTTTTCTCATTGAACATATCATTATAGAAACTGAGTGGACTGTATCTGCCTTAGAACTGTGACTGGAATAAATCAGCCTTACAAAATTGTTATGAAAATGTACCAGCCCTACATTTATCAGACACCAAATCTATTTACCCCAAGATAATGAAAAGTGAACTCATATTTTGCTTGCCCATTGATTTGTTTGTCGTTGTTAAGCTAATAAAATTTTGCAAGGCTGTACTAAGTCCTTTTTCGCTTAAGTCTGATTCTGACATCAAGCAGCCTCACAGAAGTGTCCTCTCTAGTCAAGTAATTAAGGATACCAAGTATAGATTTCTGTTTAAAGGCACAACACAACAGAATGGTAATCTTAGCATAGAAGGTAGGTCACATAATTGGTAACTAAAATTGTATTTCTCTAGGATACACAGAAGCTGTCACAAGATGGGAATTGTAGCCTGATCTATAGATTATGTATTAATTATATTGATTACATAAGAATTCCCAGTTATCACTTTGAGGGTTGATAGGTTCTTGTCCCAAGGTCAGGCCCAATAGTATTAAAATTATTATATAATTGGGAACTCTGATGTGCATAGTTGCAACATGAACACTATAGGAACTTTTCTATATTTACGGTAATTTATTAATACATTTAGCAAAGTCACAAACACTCCAACTCAATAAGATAAATAATAATATAATACAGAAAATACATCTAAATATCCATATTCACACCATCCATTGCAGAACAACCTGAAATACTAGCCATTATCTTCATCATCATCAGTGGCCATCATTCTGGCATCTTCCAAGGACTACATCTCTCTCTTTCACTGCCCACTGGTTGGGATGTAACCTTTATAATATGTTATGCTGACTCCACCATGTCTAATGTATATTCAGTAGGGGTTTCTCCCCTCTTCCTTATTTGTATTTTCTCATCCTACTAATGTTGAGGTGTTCTTTTATAGGTTAGTAGATTAATGATTTCAACATATTATATATGCGTCAATTCATTGCCATGGCAATCTTGCAATTGGATGTTCTTTCCAAAACTTTCGAAAAGCTGATGTTAGCACATTTTTTTGTGGCTAGCTGTGTGGACAGAATTCCCCCTGGAACTCTTATTTCCAGTTCCCCAAAACTTATGGGTTCCCGTTGGGTCATTTATCTGTGCCATAGTTCATAGGCCTCAAGCTTCGTGCTCACTGCTGAAGCCAAAGTCTTACGGAATACAGGCCTGTAGGTTCCTTGCATTACTGCTGAATATAATAAAGGCAGAATATAACAGGTGTGGCCAAACCGTGTCTCGCGAGCCACCTGTGGCTCTTTTACAGTTAAAGTGCAGCTTGCAGAGCCCCCCATACTCCCCTCCATTCTCCCACTATCAGACTGGGGTGGGGGGAGCTCGAGGCTTCTGCCCTGAGGCAGAGTGGTGGGGCTATGGGCTTTTGCCAGAGATGACTGGTGCCTGCTGAAAGTGTGTGTGGGGGGGAGGGCACAATTTAAAGGTTCGGCCCCATCCAACAGCTTGTGTCATGCCCCCCCAGGCCTGCTCCTCCTCTTTCCCTCAGCAGCCCCTCCCTGCAGCTCCCAGGTGTTAGGTCCATGTGGAGAGACAGCAGCAAACAGCTTCAGGGAGGGACCGCTGATTTAGCTCCTCAGGGAGAGGCAGCAGCTCTCCCTGCATTTCCCAGCTGTTTGTCACTGCCTCTTCCCACGGCCACAGCTCCCTGCTTGCTGGCTCCAGCAGCTGCCATGCAAGGAGAGAGGCCAGCAGCGCCATGTAACCAAGTGGGGCCAGCAAACCCTGGCAAAAATCTGGGGGCGGGGGCAGGCATGTGACCCCATGAACCCCCCTCATATGTTGCCTTCTGCCAAGCAAGGCAGGGGGTCTTGGGGCTTCAGGCCCATGGGGTGCACTTGCTGGGGCTCGGGGCTTCAGCAGGAGTGGGGCTGAAACCCTGAGCCCTGGCAGGCACGCTCCAGCTCTCAGACTTCTGAAGATTGTCATATGCGGCTCAGACAGTCAGCAAGTTTGGCCAAGCCTGGAATATAATGAAGGCAAGGCAGTGAATATAATAAAGGCAAGCTAGCCCTATGGGCTACAGAACTGTATTACACTATGATCACTTTAGTCAATGTGGTAATTCTGCTAAGAGCCACTTAATTATAAACTGTGAAGTGTTTCTGCATTGATGAAATAGTTCTTCTATTCTGAGCTTTTGATTAAATCTATCTGTGGCTGTGGGTGCTGAGTATTCCTGAAAATTACATGATTCAGCATCTGTTTCAGGTCTTCTCTTTAAGTTTCTTAAGTAACAGAAAAAACTTAAATATAAGGAAATATTTCTTACCCTTAAAGATAATGCATCTAGAGATTTTTGTGATCTCTGTTTTTTGTGATCTCAATGGTTAAAGTTCTAGCCTGGGATTCAGGAGACCTGAGTTCAGGTTCCTGCTCCACTACAAAGCTCCCGTGTGACCTGGAGCAAGTCAGTTAGTTCTTCTTCAAGGAGTGTCCCTGTGGTCACTTTAGGTGAATCTGCTTCCCCACGCTTGTAATCGGAGATTTTTAGTAGCAGTGCCTGGTTGGGTCGCACATGCGTTGTCTCTGTCTCACATCACCTCTGGCAGGTACATAGTGCTGTGTGACCAACCTTCCCTCAGTTCCTTCTCTACTGCCCTTAGCTTGAGACGGAGCATTTAGCAGTGTCTCTGTACTTTAGCTTACTCTAGTTTAACTTTAGAATACTAGCTGGTTAGTTAATAGTTAGTCAATAATTACTTACCCATCCCTGTTTATTTTCTTAAAAAAACAAACAAAACCACTTTTTTTTTCCCCCCTAAGGAATTTAAATTTCAGTTGTTAGGACACCCCTTGGTGTAGCATAGTTACCCTCCCTCATGAGAGGAACCCTCCTTTGAGGGGCATGCCCACCTCCCCCCGTTTTAAATGTTGCCTCACTTGCTGCTTCTCAATCTAAGTCTGTGATGGGCACTCTGTGTGTTTGCTGCCTCGGTGAGACACACGTACCTCAAAAGTGCTCCCACTGCCACAACTTGAAAGTCCGTGCCAGAAAGGTGAGAGACATAGAGCTAAAACTTCTCATGATGGAGAAGTCTTTATGGCCCACGTCCAATCCGGGATCACGGACCCCTCTGGGGCAACAGTTTCCTACAGCGGCATCTGACAGGTTCTCCTCCACACGCTCAGGGGAAGGAGCACTCTGCCAAGAAGGCAGCAAAGAAGCGGGTTCCGAACTCCCCTCCTTGGGAATACGCCAAAAAGCGCCGACTCAGTAGTCTCCATTGGTATCAATTGCACCAAGACCTTCCACCTCTGAGGTAGCGGGACCATCCGGTACCGTGAGTACCACGCAAGCAAAAGACCCTAAGCAGGCTGGCTTGGAAAAAGGCAGTAAAGGGAGATCTACAATCCCTGTCTCGGTACCACCGGAGCCACTCAAACATGTGGCACCGAGCAGCTCGGCAATGCTACAGGCTGTGGCGCCACCTTCTGCATGACCCTTGGCACCAACAACCGTGGCAAAGTCATCGGTACCGCTGACAACACCTTCTTCGGTACTGATGCTCTCAGTACCGCAACAGTTTCTCTGCCACAAAGATCTTCTGGTCTCCTCAGCACCGGAGTCTCCACTCCTTGGTAGCGACCTCAGTGCTGCATGCTCGGTACCAAGGCAACTTACTACACTGCACAGATCAGCTCCTCCTTTATCTAGTGATGAGAATGAAGGGAAAATCTACTCCTCACCTACCCACACAGCTACTAGACAAGGTCCACAAGAACGTGATGATTATCACCCAGGACTTAAAACTCCAGGCTGGTACAGGCACATATAGATGCCACATATGGATGCCATTTCTACCACAGTGTCCTTTCTGGGATGCATGGGCAGAGTACTGCCAACAATACCCTAAGCCTCCCAGTCCACTCAGGATGAGATTGAGGCATTCTTCTTCACCCTTTGTACCTGGACCATCTGACCCTCCGGGAGAGGCAGTCAAGGAATTAAAGGAGACTTTGGACCAGGACCCTGCACCAGGTGCCAAATTTTCATCCTCTTCCCTGAATGAAACAATCATGCCCACCATGGGGGATGATTTTAAACAGTTCCAGGAACTGTTTACGAGGATTGCAGATTCCCTGGAGATACAGATCGATCTGATACAGCATATCCACTTTATGTGCGAATTTTAGGATGCATCAATATTGTGAGGAGATCTGCATATGTGTACAGATGATCTTGCTTCACCAAAAAGTCCCTCCTTGAGTTGATGCAATCCTGATCTATTTATGTGCCCGCTCCCCCCAAGTCATAGTATTATCTGAGTGCCTGTGGATTGTTTTCTGCAGTATCATTTGAAGTCTCTTAATTTGTTCTAAATTCTGAATAATTTGAATATGCACTTGAAGGATGAATGCTATAGGTTAGGTCAGGATTTACTGGCTAACATGACACCAACGTGGGTCTGCCCCTGCTTTCTGATGCAGTTTATATAGTTGGTCACACTCTGTATCTTGATTTTGAGGCTAGGATTAGAGATAAGGAAGGGGTGTGTGTGTGTGTGTGTGTGTGTGTGTGTTTTGCAGGCTAAAGAAACGATTGGCTAATGGACAACTTTGTCAATGATCTAGTAAGATGTTCTCCTGTACCATCCTAAACACTCTTTTCCTTGGCTCCTTCCTCACGAGTTCCCATTGTATTTAGTTGACTTGCAACTGATGAAGCAAAAGGCTAGATACCAGACAGTCTCTTGGTCTGAGTTCTATCAATTGCTGCATAATGAAATTTTGAAATCTTACACCATGCCTGTGGCAGAAGGATGCAGAGAAGTTTCTTCACATCTAGCATCAGCAAAGTCACAGTCAGCGGAACTGTTTTGTGTGGTTAATAACCTGATTAATCCAGGCTGCGGTCAGTGATGGAGTGAGATTTCTCCTCACCTTTGTTCACCAGTGTCTGGATTTGCTGATCTTGTTTTCTCAGATTTTTCCTGGGTCGAAGGAGTTGGGAAGGTTGTGATAGGCTTAATTTTTTTTATGTTGAATGTGCTTAGAGATCAAAAAATGCATACTTGGCAAAGTCTGAATACACCTTGATTATGTTTGTAATGCTTTGTGTACTTGCTAACCAGTTACTTGGCATGGACTTTATCCTAGGTTTATAAAGCTAGTTTTGCACCTCATTAACTTTATTAGCAATTTATTTTATTCTTAAGAGTAAATGGGTGATGGTCATTTTCCTTTGACCTCAGTTATATCACAAAGCTGGAGAAAGAGGTGAAGCAGAATTTGGCAAGTGTAACCAGGGAAACAGTTCCATAGCTAAAAGAACAGGAGTACTTGTGGCACCTTAGAGACTAACAAATTTATTTCAGCATAAGCTTTAGTGGGCTACAGCTCACTTCTTCAGATGCATAGAGTGGAACACACAGACAGAAGATATTTATACATACAGAGAACATGAAAAGTTCCATAGCTGGCATGCTGGTGAAGGTTCAAGGTGACTTTGACCCACTTGTCAAGATTCTGTCACCAAATTAAAGGGAGGGTTGGGATGATTTCCTGACCGTGGTGCTTTTCACTTCATTTTCAAATATTGCTCCATCATCCCTGACTGACACAGCTTATCTTTGGACCTCATTTAAAAAAAAATCTTCTCAGGAGTAAATTTTATTGCCTTTTGAATGGAGCAAATTGTGCTGGATGGCAAGTATTTTCAGAAACACCCAGAGGAGTATGGCCTGGTACCCTTTAGATCAGGGGTGGGCAAACTTTTTGGCCCGAGGGCTACATCTGGGAATAGAAATTGTATGGTGAGCCATGAATGCTCACAAAATTGGGGTTGGGGTGTAGGAGGGGGTGAGAGCTCTGGTTGGGGGTGCAGGCTCTGGGGTGGAGCCAGAAATGAGAAGTTCAGGGTGTGGGAGTGGTCTTGGGGCTAGGGTGGGGGAGTGGGATTTGGGAGGGGAGGGCTCCGGCTGGGGATGAGAAGTTTGGGGTGTAGGAGGGTGCTCTGGGCTGGGACCGAGGGGTTCAGAGGGCGGGAGGGTGATTAGGGCTGAGGCAGGAGGTTGGGGTGCAGGCTCTGACTGGAGGTGTGGGCTCTGGGGCGGGGCTGGGGATAAGAAGTTTGGGGTGTAGGAGGGTGCTCTGGGCTGGGACCGAGGGGTTCGGAGGGCGGAAGGGGGATCAGGGCTGGGGCAGGTGGTTGGGGCGTGGGGAGAGGCTCAGTGGTACAGGCTCCAGGCGGCGCTTACCTCAAGCGTCTCCCAGAAGCAGCGGCATGTCCCTTCTCTGGCTCCTACGTGGAGGTGCGGTCAGGCGGCTCTGCATGCTGCCCCATCCGCAGGCACTGCCCCCACAGCTCCCAGTGGAGTGCCGGAGGGGGCCATTGGAGCGCGTAGGAGCTGGAGGGGGGCCATGCCGCTGCTTCCGGGAGCCATGTGGCGCGGCCCCCGACCCTGCTCTCCGGCTGAAGTGCCGGAGCGGGGCAAGCCCTAGCCCCTGCTCCCCAGCGGGAGCTCGAGGGCCTTAGTTTGCCCACCCCGCATTATATCATTGCCATCTTCTTCAAATTACAGAAGTTGAAAGTTGTCATTATATCCCATATAATTTTGATTTAACAAAATATGGTATAAATTCCAGTTAATAAGTGCACTTCATACAGGTTTGTTTACCCAGTGATCGTGCTTCTTTGCTTGGTTTTGTGGAAAAGTTCTTGTTCAAAAGGAAAACACCCAGAGGAGTGTTTTCCTAGTCCCTTACTCTTTGTCTTACTTACACTTGTGATAAGGCTTTTTCGTAGATCTAGTGGGAAGGGGACTCTTATTGAAATGATGACAGGACATCAGTGGGTTACTATGGGAGCACATTGAAGAAACTTCACTTAACATAACTGTCTGCATAAACTGACTATTTTTGTATTTATTCTTATAATAGCCATTGATTTAGTTCTGAGGGAAAAGCAGGTATTTTGTAACATTTCTGTTCTGATTTTTTTTATTTCAACAAACCTGTATCTTTTCATTCAGTAGGTTTTCCAAAATTTGGGAAAGGTGTATTGTAACTGTTTATAGCATATGTATCTGCCATGAGTCCAGTTACTTTTTAAACAGGGATACAAGCCCATTAACAAATTCTTTACTAAAAGAATTTGATGGTAGGTCTAAGGCCTGTGTTTCAGGCTGACTGTCCTGGAATTTGACATAAAGGACCTGCTTCACTAGCTTGTACAATTAGAGATTCTCTTTCCCCTCAGTTCCTTATAACTGACCATAGCATTTTGTCAGAATGAGCAAGTTGCATATAACAAGGTGGCAGCACTTGTCAAAGAATACACTTGACCTTGGGTTCCTGTGCTGTAATTGACTTTACTAGATAAAGGGACTTCTTCAGCAACAAGGAAGCAGCCTCCATTCCATAGGTCACAGGAAGTTGCTTTAACAGAGCAGCAGAAAATCTCTTAAAGTAGTCTAAAGTAGTAAAACACAGCAGGATGTATTGTAATGAGAACTCCAACTTTCAGATGTTGCCATTATTTCAGAAAGCTGCTCTGGCATGGATAGAATACAGGAATTAGTAAGTGATCTTCAATTAGTAATGTACAAGGGGGCTTTTAAAAAAAGTATATTGAAATATTCTGTTCTAAGAATATTTTACATTTTAAAAACTAGACTTAATTTTACAAAATGAATTGCAACTTATTCATGACTATATAGATATACCAGCCTCTAACTTTCTTTTAAGTGACACATTAATCCCAGGAGTTTCACCTAAATTTAGTTATTGCTTCGACATTGTTGTAGTATGTTTCTAATAAATAAGATATGACCCCTGCAGAGATGGTGATTTCTCAGTAAGTAACAGAAGCTCTTAAAAATAATAGAGAATTTATTAGGGATTTACAGTAATACTGAAAGATATGTATGTGGAACAATTATTTAAAAAATTACCAACATACCAATGAAATGTACATCGGGAGAGTGCCTTCGTTTACAAAACTTAAATCATGCAAACTACTAATATAGCCATTATTCTTTTTAGCTATTTCCTGCCAAATGAAATTTCATATGAATTAAATTAGTTCTCTGTAAAAAAAAAAAAAACATACCTTTCAATAAATATACCATAATTGTTTTAATATGATTTTATTATACTAAAAGTGTATAAATATTCTGATTTTATTTCATTTTTCATTTAGGTTGAAGATTGTAAAAATTTCTTTTAAGTGCAAACAGTTTTTTATTCAACTTAGGAGAGACTTGGTGAGTATTTGTCTTAAAATTTGGTGGTCTGAAAAATAATAGCAATGAAATTTCCCCATAAAGAAAAGACTGTATTATCCTTTCCCTCTTGTTATGTTGATTCTGTGTCTTTACCTATAATAAAACATTCAGTTCTACCAGCTTTCTTCATAATTCAGTAATTATCCAAAGGACAATTAGTCTATTTTAAAACACTTCTGGTTGTAATTTGTTTTGATTGAGTTGTCTTAAATATTAGAAGATTTTAAATTCTGTATATGTAGACTGGCTAAAATCATCTGCTCTTAAATCAGGAAGAAAATAAAACATGGTCTTAGGTTTAATTTTGGTTTGAGTAGAAATCAAGTTAAATTGAAGTTAAACATAATGCTTGATATTTATTTGAAGGTTTGAGTTTGTAAGTAAACTTTTAGTTAAATATGCTTTTTTTTTATTTATATTTGTCTGACTTTATTAACATAGACTGGCTTTGTCTCACTTAAATTTAAATGGAAAATTGATGATGATATCTTATACAATTCCAGGCAGCATAATATATAAATCGTTTTACTTTTAGAGACTTCTAACTTTTTTGAAATATGTCTGAAAAGTTATTGAAGTTTTCTATAAAGCATAAGTATTTTGCTGATTATGGTTATTTGACATCTGTAATGCAATGCCATAGGACTGCGTGATACTGAACTCCGTGAGTAATGACCTTTTCCATGCCCGAAAGAGTTTACAGTCTGAACTGATAAGACAAGTCACTGAGGAAGAGAAAAGGCATGGGAAATGGAAAGACATAATTCTTTAAGTGATGGTCCCTATTGCATTCCACTGCACATATGCCATGCACCCAGAGCCAGAGCTTTTCCAAGTAGTATTGCTTGGTGGTTTGTGCATATGTCCTTGTATTGCCTTGTGGTTTCTTCAGTTCCTTCTCACCGCTGGATGGTCTGAGTCAGAGCATCTGCTGACCCCTTGTTCTTAGTGACGCATTTTCAAAATATTTTACAAAAAGAGTTCTTATTTTTGTTTGTAGTTAGGATTGTAGTGTTTTTCATTGTACTTTAGTAATTCCGAGCAGTTTTTATAAATAAGGACCTTGGATGCCGCTCTGGCTGTTTTTCTCATCAAACAAATCTCTCTTTCACCCCCACTTCCCCCCAAGCTCCTGGGTCTGGGTACTGGATTATGCCAAAGACACCGGGATTCAAAGTCTGTGCTTCCTGCCCTTGTTCATTTTCCATCAGTGACAAACACCAATGCTGTTTGTACTCTTTGGGGAAAGTCCACATTGCTTCCAGGTGCAGTATCTGCTCCTCCTCCTTCCCGTGTACAGGGGAAGCCCAATCTCTCCGCCTCCAGAAACACCTCATGGAGGTAGCTGTGGTCCTGAAGTCGGATCCTGGCCACAGAATCCCCCGTACATTGGCCTGAGCAATCCAAGAGTGGTACTGCGGAGCCTCTGTCTGGATCTGCTGCTACCAAAGCTACAGACCCCATGTCGGGGCCTAGCCATGAGCCATGGAATCACGCGCATAAGCATAGCGGTAAGTCTTCATCTAAACCCAAGAAGGACACTGCATCATCCATGAGTTCCAGCCACGGAGGAGCTACTCGCTCCAAGGCACACAAGAGTGATAAGAGGCCACACCGCTCACCAGATCCCCGATGCTGTTTCCCACCTGCCTCCGCTCTGCCAGCGTCCCGCAAATTTTCAGTCCTGAGACCACGCCCCTTTACCAGTTCTGGTCCTGTCAATAAACAGGATACCATTGACTCTGGGGAAAAATCGGAAGTGCTCCTGGCCTCACGAACTGTTAGCCTTGGAAGGAGTGTGGTCTCCACATGTTCTGGTGCACTCACCTCTGCAGAGGGCTCCATCTCTTGCATTATATCTACCTCCTGCTGGCTATACCTTTCTAATGCATCCCGTTCTGATGGCTCCATCAGCACCGCCATTCATGCAAGACTCCGAAGACCAGAACGTTTGGCTCAGTCTGCTGCCTCTGTTCTGGAAACACAACTACCTGAGGGTTCCGATGGCTCCATGGCAGTTTCCTCCTTTGCCATATCCAAGAAGCTGGTATCCGGCTCTTTGGGCACAAGTACAACAGCAGCAGGATCAACTGAGTTGGCCATGTTGGCCCAAATATTCGCCTTAGGAACAGTCTCATTCAGCTTGGGAGAACTTCCCTGTTTCACCGTCCAACCCTTCATCCGATAGATATTCGGAAATGGGGTTAGACGATGCACCGATCAGCCCGGCTTCGATGGTGCCAGTGGATCCAGAGAGATTCCCTTTGTGGTCTCCAGATGCAGTTGTGTCATGGACACCTTCCTCCCTGCTAGCTCACTGTTGTCAGTTTCAAGAACTCCTATGGAGAATAGCCAATGCTCTTGAGATGCCACTGGAAGAGGTGCAGAGTAGTCAGTGCCAGTTACTAGACATTCTGCACGTATTGGCATTGGAAAGGGTGGCCTTACCAAGCAATGATGCCATTCTTCAACTGGCATGCACCATGTAGCATACCCTGGCCATGACTGCACTGACCCCAAAGGAGGCTGAGAAAAGGTACTATGCCCCCGCCACCCTTGCAAAGGGTCAGAATTTTTATTTTCGCACCCTTCACCTAACTCTTTGGTAGAAGCTGTGTCAGAGCAGACCAAACAACACCCACGCTCCACCCCAGCAGACAGGGAGGGCAAGTAGTTTGCCAGGTTCATACTTTAGGCTGCAGTTGATTCAGCGGACACATTCTCGCGTGTATTAGCGACTGGAATTGTCATGAGGAGGAAATCCTGGTTACGCTCCTCAGGTTTCCCTAGAGAGGTGCAGAACACAGTTGAGGACCTTCCCTTTGACGAATCACACTTCTTCAACCAGAAAACTGATACTTCCTTGCACTCTCTAAAAGACTCTAGAACCACCTTATTATCCTCGGACTTATATACACCAGCATCAAAGAGAAAATTTTATTGTCCACTACCAGCCCAATGCTATAAAACTCCTCACTTCTACCACTAACGGACATACAAACCTCCTCAGAAGCGCCCTAAGGTACATAGAGCCCATCCGCCTGTTCTGGCAACGCAGACCTCTGCACAACACACTCAGTAATCGCGAAAATGGTGTTTCAGAGTGCACCTAGAGAGCCATCAGCCACTCCATACACCAACACTCCTACCCTCCATACCTTCTGTGGGTGGTCTCAAACTCTTTCTACCAGCTTGGAGAGCTAGAACAATGGGTAAGTGGGTCTTGCACATGGTTCAACACTGCTACACCATAGAGTTTGACTGCGCCTCTACATCTCCCACCCTGACCCCCCCGGCATGGAGATCCCTCTCATTGACAGTATTCTTACCCTAGAGGTGGACTCCCTCCTACAGAGAGGAGCAAAGGAGTCAATCCCTGCAGCCTTTTGGGGCACAGGGTTCTATTCCAACTATTTCCTGGTACCCAAGAAGAAAGGGGAATGCAGCCAATCTTGCATCTCCAACACCTCACCTGCTCAATTCGCATGCCGAAATTCTGTATGGTCATGCTTGCAACTGTCATTCCCTCAGTAGAAAAAGCCCTGTGGTTTATGGCTCTCAACATGCAAGATGCCTACATCCATATCAATGTACATCAGACCCACAGAAGGCTCCTGAGGTTCAAAGCGGGGCATCAATACTTCCAATACAGGATTCTCCCATTTGGACGCACCACTGCCCAACAAATTTTTACAAAGGTTTTCTCTGGGGATAGCGGCTCACCTACAACATCAGGGAATCCTTTCCTTTCCATACCTGGATGACTGACTGCTGGCAGTGCAGTCCAAAGAGGAAGCTCAAGCATTGACATCCCAGCTTCTTCTCTGCTAGGAGTTAACAGCAACATAGAAAAATCAACTTTGCACCCTACTCAGTCCCTGGAATTCATAGGACTGTGCATCATGCATCTCCGCATGAGCATATCTGCCACAGGACAGATTCCAGAGCCTACTGAACCAAATAGCCCTGATAACCTCCAGCCCTTCGGTCTCAGCCAGTACCTGCCTCTCCAACCTAGGGCACATGGTGGCGTGCACATACACCCTTTGCCCGCCTGCACCTTTTGCTGTCTACAGCTATGGCTGCAAAGAGTCTATTCTCCTATGCACCAATCCATGGACACCAATCCATCAACGTTCCATCGGAGGTCGTCCCTTCTCTTCAGTGTGTTGGACAGACCCAATACAAGTCTGCTGCTAGATGCCCTTCCTTCCATCCTTGCTGACTGTGACAGTCATAACAGGCCGGGGCACTCATATTAAAGATTACATGACAAAGCACCTGGACCATGCGAGAGGCCAGGATGCACATAAACATTCTCAAACTTCGGGCAGTACACAAAGCATGTGTTCTTACCAGCTATCGTCACGTCTTCGTCATCAGACAACACCATCACAGTATACTACATAAACAACGGGACATGAGGTCCCCAGTGCTGTTTATGGAAGTGATTTGCCTCTGGGAATGGTGCATTGAACATCATATTCTTTTGTCAGCAGCCTACCTGCCTGGCATGCAGAACGTGAATTAGAGACCTCTTTGCATCTCACACCAAGATCAAATGCACCCAATATTACTCCAGCAGAGGACTCAGTGCCTGCTCACTGGGTGACACTCTGGTTGTCGATTGGTCACACCGGACAAACTACACCTCCCCCCCCCCCACACACACACACTCCTATCCTGTGTCCTCTACAAACTCTGGTGGGAGAGAGCGATGGCCATTCTGATCACTCCATTCTGGCCTCACTAATTCTGGTTCCCTCCTCTTATCTGCATGTCGAAACAACCTCCACTCCCACTCCAGACATTTCCGGAACTGCTGACACAACACACCAGCATCTAGGCATCAGGCATCCAGATCCATGGATGCTACACCTGACAGCATGATGTTTGGATGGACACCACTATTAGCATGAGAATGCTGATTGGCAGTGCAAGACATCCTCTCCAGTAGCCGAAAGGACTCCACGAGGCGATCCTATCAGGCCAAATGGATACGCTTCACCTGCTGGGCCCAACAGCAAGGTCTTGACCCTGAATCTGTGGGCATCCCATATCTCCTCCATGTGAATGTCTTGGGACTTGCTCTCAGCTCTGTCAGAGTGCATGCAGCCACTATTAGTGCTTTCCATCCTCCCGTGGCAGATCAGTCGATTTTTACCCATCCCTTGGCCTCCTGCACTCTCTCTGGCCTCTCCAGAAAGGTTGCTTTCCTTGTTGCCATTACCTCAGCAAGAATGGTTGGTGAGCTGGGAGCCATGATGGCAAAACCCCCCTTTTTACCATGTTCCATAAGGACAGAATCTCACTACGACTGCATCCCAAGTTTCTGCCAAAGGTAGTTTCACATTTCCACCTCAACTAACCCATACATCCACCTACCTTCTTTCCAAAACCACATGCCTTGAATAAGGAATGGCAGCTTCATTCCCTCAATGTGCGTAGGGCCCTGGCCTTTTATCTACAAAGGATAAAGCCAATCCGGAAGTCTCCCAGACTATTTGTTACCATAGTGGAGAGAATTAAAGGGCAGGCCATTTCCACCCAGAGAATCTGTAAGTGGATCTCAGGGTGCATTATGCGCTGCTATCACTTGTCAGGGCTCTCCCCACCAGATGAGATATGAGCCCATTCCACGAGAGTGCAAGCATCAGCAGCCGCGTTACACGACGTGCCCCTTGTGGACATATGTAAGGCGGCCACATGGAGTTCAGAACACACCTTTTCCTCTCACTGTGCTCTGGTACATGATTCTGCGACGTATACCTCATTCGGCACAGTGGTCCTCCATTCTACGGTTCAGCCATCTTCCTCGCACCCTCTGCTTCTCAAGGTACTGCTTGTCAATCACCCTCTGTGGAATACAATAGGGACCGTCACTTGAAGAAGAGGAGGAGGTTTGGTTACTTGTAACGAGGTTCTTCAAGATGTGTGGTCCCGATCTGTATTTCAGTCCCACCCTCTTTCCTCTCTGCTGTGGCTATGTAGGTCTGCAGTGGAGAAGGAAATGGAGACATGGCCGGGCCGCCCCGCTCTTTATCGCCTTGGGTGAAACCGCAAGGCAATACAAGGGCTCGTGTACGGACCGCCGAGCAATACTGCTTTGAAAAGCTCTGGCTCCGGGTGCATGGAACATGCACATAACCCTTTCTGGAATACAGATAGGGACCACACATCTTGAAGAACCTCCAGTTAGGTCCAGGTAAGTAACCTCGTATTAATACCAAGAATAAGGTAATACAATTAACACATCAGGTTAGGTCTGTCTTGATATGGTTCTTGTTTATTCTTTAAAGGAAATCAGTGGACCACTGAATGTGGAATAACTAAGTAGATTGAGAAGGTGGGGAGGTGTATGTAATGTACATTATTAAGGAAGATATTCCAAGTATAGGAGATGACATGGGAGGTGCTTATTAGAGAAGGAAAATAGGGCTATAGGGATAGAGAGGGAATAGGTGTACTGTAGGATCTTACCATGAGAGTTGTTGGTGACCAGTGATATAGCTGTGCCCAGGAACAGAGCTGTGCAGAATTTTAAAAGTGAAGCTGAAGAATTCGAAATTGGTGCAGAAGGAGCAGTCAGGCTAGAAGAAGAGACTTATAAAGAGGATGATGTGGTCAGACTCGCAAGCAAGGTTTGACAGCTGCATTTTGGAGCATGGTGAGTATCACTAAGGCCAAGTAGTAGTCCAGGAAGGAGATTATTAAGGCAAAGGCAAATGTTTTGGTGGTAGACATTGACAAGAAGGGATGGATTTTGGATGTTTGTGAAGGAAGAAATAGCAGGAATTAGCAACAGCCTGAATTGAGGCATAAAAGCGCAATTAAGGATGATAAGATTGCGAGTTTGGGGAATATCTCAGCAGTGTGATATATCATGTATGTTAAATAAAATATTTATTGAAAAGAAGGCAGTTTTTAAACAGTATGCTGACCTATAATATCCCAAAGGTCAGATTTTGGCTCCAGGTGTGTGTGTAGTTTGCAGGAGTGAAGTAGCCAAATCTGAGATTAGAATTTGGCTTTAAACCTTCTTAACAACTAGGATAGCAATATCTAAATTAATTTAAGCAAACAACTTGGAGGTTTGTAATTGGTATGATTATCTCTGATGTCTGAATTCTACCATTCACAAGTGAAATGAGATCAGATTCTATGGGGATGCATTTTTCACAGAGTTGTCTGGAGTCTTACCTAATACAGCACATACTGACCTTCTTGTGACTTTACAAAAAACCATATGGCTAAAACCCCATGCAATGCTTTAAAAATTATTACATGTAAATACATCTGAAAATAGTTTTAAAAAAAATCTTCCAAAAGGTATGGAGTCACCTTTGTGTATGAATAATAGAAGTGTTTTTCTGATTTCAAAATGTTGCATAAACCAAGAAAAACAGATATATACTTCTATATTGAAAACTCTCATAAAAGCAAATTCTGTTTATCTGAAACACTTTATTGTCCAAATTTTTTGGAAGTCCCTTGAGCTGTTCAGATAATCCAGGTTTACCTGCAATGCTGAACAGTTTGAGGTTCTGATGTAATTATCAGTCACACAAGTCTCTGTCTCACTGTACCTGTTGTGACCTCAAAGTTATTCGAAATGTATGTAATAACACAATAGACGCTTACCATTTTCACCAGAGAACCCATACCCTTTAAATGAGCTCTGAAGAATTAAGTTGAAGACTAAGGTTTTTCATCTACCTGTGAAGTGAGTTAGTGATCACAGGTAAAATTTCTGAAAGTGACTTAGGCACTTGAAAGCCCAAGTCCGATTGATTTGTAAATTTTAAGTCTCTTTTAAATGGGAATTAGGTTTGTTAGTCACTTTGATGCTTTTAAAAATATTACCCCACATGATTATGCCAGCCTTTTGGACTGTGTAATTTGTTTTCATGAAATATTTTAAGAGAAGAAATTTAAATATTTCAGCTTTGAAGGGTAAGAATTTAAAGAACCTCTTTGTAGTCCATTTTATTTTATTTGCATTTTTCACACACTGTTGAAGTTTTGACTTTTGGTAAACAGTGTTGAAAAACTCTATTATTTAGATACTAATTATTATGTATTTGAAATGCCTCCTGCTCACCTGATCCATTACTGTGTACGTTTTTCTTTAAATAATTACATAATGTGATTGTAAAAGGTTGTTAGTTTGAAAGCACTGCTGGGGGAGACCTTCTTGTTCACAGAAGAGAAACTGCACGTGTAGCAGCTGTACATACATCCCGTATTTGCCCTACCACTTAAGAAGCTAAAGGTCTGGCCCCAAACAATTAAATAGAGAAAATGTTCTTAATTTGGGACACAATGAATTATTACTTCTCTAGAAAATAGTTGAGAGAAATACTAATATGCCAAGGCTTCAGGAAAAGGACCTTGCAAACCCTTAACTTTCTCTTCTTGTGATTTTTTTTTTTTTTTTTTTTGCGTGAATGTTTTTGATGAGTGTTTACTGGATCCCAGCAGGATAATCAGATTGGCACAAATATAAGTTCCTTACCTTTTTTATATTTTCCAACCTTTCATATACAAGATATCTTGCTACTTATAGCAGAATGTACTAAATGCTAAAGAATGTCTTCAATTTCTCACACAAGTCACCTCATCTATATCAACAAATTATCCTCATCCTTTTACGCTCTGCTTATCAGATGCACACAAACAGCAAGGACTTCATTTTCATTCCTTGGAGATCTCAGACATGAATAGCCAAATAAATGGCAAACTCATATTTAACTCTTTTAAATGTCATCTACTTAAAACTGATGTTTAGTCCAACCTAGAAATTGTGTTGACTACCCAAACTACCAAAAATCTTATTCAAGCTATTATTCTTCTTCGAGTGATTGTTCACGTCCATTACACATTAGGTGTGTGTGCGTCGCGTGCACGGACGTCGGAAACTTTTTCCCTCAGCGGCTCCCGTCGGGCCGGCAGGGGTCCCCCCCCGCCAGAGCGGCGCCCCGCTCTAGCGTATATATACACCTGCCGACCCGACCCTCCCTCAGTTCCTTCTTACCGTCCGTGATGGCGTTGGAACAACTCTTATCTCTCGCCTGAGAGTGTCCCTTAGCGTTAATAGTTATCAGTGTTAATGTTAGTAGTTAGCAGTTTGTTAGTAGATAGTTAAGCGCCTTTGTTTTAGGTGTTTGGTTACATTCCGACACCGGCCCTGGGCAGCGGGGCATGCCGCACGCCCAAGGCTTCAAGGCTTGTGTCACGTGCCGCAAGCCTATGCCGATTAGCGATCCCCACGACTCATGTCTCCGTTGCCTGGGGGAATCGCACCAGAAAGAGCGCTGCAAGATCTGTAAGGCTTTCAAGCCCAGAACTAAGAAAGAGAGAGACTTTCAGCTTAAACAGCTACTCATGGAGGCTGCATTACAGCCCTCCACTTCGACTCATCCGACCGCGGCACCATCAGCCTCGGTGCAGAGTGCCCCGGCATCGGTCCGTGATCCTGCACCGGTGGGGCACCCTAAGCCTATGGCACTGAAACAACAGGACTGCCCCCGGCCCCGGTTGTCTTCGCCGACCAAATCGAAGGGCCAACCCAAGGCCCGAGGGCGCTCCCCACATAAAAAGGTAGCGCCCGTGAAGGACTCGAGTGCGCTAAAGGGCATTGCTGCCCCAGGACAGATCCCGGTGCCAGTGGCTCCGGCGCCGAAAGGCCCGTCGAGCCCCGGGATAAGCGCCTCGAGTGAGGAGGAAGGGCTGGAGGAGTTTCTGGAACAGCCCTCCACGCCAGACACGTTTGAGGCAGCAAGGGACCTCATCGAATTGTCCGCGGAGAGCCCCCTCCAGGCCAAAGACAAGCATCCGGGGCCGACACCGAGACTGCCATCCAGAGGCAAACCGGCAATGGTGCACCCATCAAGGTCACCATCTCGGCACCGTTCACGGCGCTGATCCCGGTCGAGCTCCGCCTCGGTGGACTCCCGGCTACCCTCGGCGCAGAGAGCCTCACAGGCGACTTGCCCTAGCAAACGCCCGGCACCGGTCCAGCGTTCCCTGGCTCCTTATCCGAACAGGCACCGGGACATTTCAGTCACGTGATCCCCGAGGCTGACCACTAGCAGTCGTTCCCGGTCCCGAGGGCACCGGTACCAGTCCCGGTCCCGGTCGACAAGGCGCCACTCCCAATCATGGTCCCGGTCAAGAAAGCTCCGCTCTCCGGTCCCGGACCGGCACCGTTCCACGGCACCACCGTGGCCCTCGAGGTCGCCGTCCGTGGTTTCTGAGGCAGACTTGGGCCATTCCAGCAGATATACCCACAAGGCACCAGCCAGCAGGGAACTCCAAGCCCCTTGGCACCCACAGTGGGGCCCGCCAGGACAGTGGCCATTCTGGACTCCATGGGCCTACCACCAGCACCAAGGCCCCCCTCTAGGGCCTCGAGATCCGGCCTCTCAGGACACCGGTCCCGCTCCCCACAGGGGCGTCCCTCCTCTCACAAGGAGGCCACGGTTTCCAGACCACCAGAGCAAGAGAGAGCTGACACGGCACCGAGCCCGGTACCATCTCAGGCCCGCTCAGCTGAACAGACTCCAGAGGAGCTCCCATCCGGTGAGGAGCTGCAGGAAGGGCTAGAGGAGGAAGCACAGAAGGCTTTAACTTCTTCCTCCTTGCCAGATGAAGCCATGGCGGGCCCGGCAGTATCAGGCCCTCCCCCGATTGACCATCAGGCACACCAGGAACTACTACGCCGAGTAGCCCTCAATTTGGGTTTACAGGCGGAGGAGATGGTAGAGCAGGAGGATCCCATGGTGGACATCCTAAGCCCTGAAGGCCCCTCCAGAATCGCGCTCCCGCTCATAAAAACGGTACAGTCCAATTATAAGACAGTATGGCAAACACCGGCCTCCAGTGCACCAACTGCAAAGGACGTAGAGAGGAAGTACTTTGCCCCCTCCAAAGGATTCGACTTCCTCTTTTGTCACCCGACACCCTGTTCGCTGGTCGTATCCGCAGTCAACAAACGAGAGCAACATGGCCAACAAGCCCTGGCCCCCAAGGCCAAGGAGGCAAAGCGCTTGGACTTGTTTGGTAGAAAGGTCTACTCGTCCAGGGACCTCCAATTGAGGATCGCTAATCAGCAAGCGATCCTGAACAGGCACAATTTCAATTCTTGGGCATCAGTCTCCAAGTTTAAGGACTCCCTGCCCCAGGGCTCGCAACCCGAGTTCGCAGCCATCGTGGATGAAGGGAAGGCGGTGGCCAAAACCTCTCTGCAGGCTCCCTTGACTCTGCGGACGCAGCTGCCAGGACAATCGCATCAGGGGTGGTGATGAGGCGCTCGGCGTGGTTACAGGCTTTAGGCCTTCCACCAGAGGTGCAACACACCTTACAAGACCTCCCGTTCAAAGGGTCAGGCTTGTTCTCAGACCAAACGGATGCCAGGCTGCATAGCCTCAAAGACTCCCGAGCGACCCTCAAGTCGTTGGGAATGCACACCCCAGCGACACAGAGGAAGCCCTTTAAGCCCCAACCGCCGCAGCAGAGGCAGTACCCCTCGCCCCAGGCAGGAACCATACTGCAGAAGGGGCAGAGACAACAGGCGTAGGCGAAACAACACGCCTAACCAAAACCAAGGCCAGGGCAAGCCGCAGCCTGGCAACAAACAAGGATTTTGAAGTTGCGATCGACAGCGTACCGACCCTCACACCGGATCCTCCCCTATGTTTCAGGGACCGTTTGTCCTATTTCTACTGTGCTTGGTCCCATATAACATCGGACCGTTGGGTCCCTCGCACGGTGGAGGTGGGATACACACTTCAGTTCTCCTCGCCCCCTCCCTCCCACCCCCCATCCCCATCCCTCTTCAGGGACCCCTCTCACGAGCAACTCCTTATGCAGGAGGTGCAGGCCCTCCTCAGGGCAGGGGCGGTGGAAGAGGTCCCTCCAGACCTAAGAGGGAAAGGGTTCTACTCCAGATATTTCCTTATCCCCAAAGCAAAAGGAGGTCTCCGCCCATTTTGGACCTTCACAAACTAAACAAATTCTTAGTGAAGGCCTGCTTTCGCATGGTCTTCCTTGGCGCTATTATCCCATCCCTGGATCCGGGGGATTGGTATGCTGCCCTCGATATGAAAGATGCGTACTTTCACATCGCCATCCACCCTGCACACCGGTAGTTCCTGCGTTTCACCATCAACCAGCACCATTTCCAATTTACGGTCTTGCCCTTCGGCCTGGCAACGGCCCCTTGAGTGTTCACGAAATGCATGTCCGTGGTGGCAGCCTTTCTTCGAAAAAGAAAGATGCGGGTATACCCATACTTGGATGACTGGCTCCTCGCGGGCAGGTCAGAGGACGAGGTTCGCTCCCACATGACACTGGCGTTACGTGTGTTCCACAAGTTCGGTCTCTTGGTCAATGTGCCCAAGTCCTCGCTGATCCCCACACAAAGACTGGACTTCATAGGGGCAGTCGTAGACTCGGTGGAGGCACGAGCAAGTCTTCCAGTTCCCAGGTTCCTGGCCATTCAAAGAGCCGTAACCTCCATTCAGCAATTTCCCACAACCACAGCCAGGTGCTGTATGCAACTCTTGGGGCACATGGCGGCTTGCACACAGGTAGTCAAACATGCCCGCCTGAGACTCAGATCGTTACAGCTGTGGCTAGCCCAAACGTATTGCCCCAGCAGAGACCCCTTGGACCTTGTAGTGACAATCCCAGCTTGGGTCTCGAGCCACCAGCGGAGGGAGTTCGATCAACAGCAAGTTTGCCAAGGGGTCCCCTTCACTACTCTGCAGCCCACCCTGACGCTAGTAACAGATGCATCAGACCTGGGATGGGGGGCACACTTAGTGGACCTACGAACTCAGGGCTTATGGTCCAGGAAGGAAAAGTTGCTCCACATCAATGTGAAGGAGTTAAGGACGGTTCGCCTCGCCTGCCAGACCTTTCACACTACCATAGAAGGCCACAGCGTGTCAGTTCTGACGGACAACACTACCGCCATGTTCTACATAAACAAGCAGAGCGGGGCCCCCTCCTCTCCCCTCTGTCACGAGGCGCTCCTCCTATGGGACTTCTGTATAGCCCACTCAGTCCAATTGGTGACAACATATCTTCCGGGGGTTCAAAACAGGTTAGCAGACCGCCTCAGCAGGTCGTATCACATGCGCGAATGGACGTTAAGAAAGGACGTCCTGCATTCAGTCTTCCGGAGGTGGGGTTTTCCCCAAGTGGATCTCTTTGCCACCAAGGACAACAGCCAATGCCCTCGGTTTTGTTCATTCCAGAACCTCAGCCCGGGCTCATTGGCAGATGCCTTTGCGATTCAGTGGGGCGGGAGCCTGAGGTACGCCTTCCCACCATTCCCGCTCATCCACAGGGTCCTGCTCAAGACCCGCAGGGACAAAGCGGTGATTATCCTCATCGCACCGGCGTGGCCACGCCAGCATTGGTTTACGACCCTGCTGGAACTGTCATTGACCGCCCCGATTGCCCTACCCATGCACCGAGACCTCATCACGCAGGACCGGGGTCGCCTACTCCACCCGAACCTACCGTTGCTACATCTCACAGCGTGGAATCTCTGTGGCTAAACGCTACGGAGAATAGGTGCTCCCACCAGGTCCAACAAATTCTCCTTGGTAGTAGGAAGCCCTCCACAAGAGCGACTTACCTTGCCAAATGGAAGAGGTTCTCCCACTGGTGCGAGCCTAATCACATACAGCCTCTGCAGGCCTCCATCCCATCAATACTGGACTACTTGCTGCACCTCAAACATCAAGGGCTTGCCCCCTCCTCAATTAAAGTGCATCTGGCTGCCATATCGGCGTTCCACCCGGGAGAGTTGGGACATTCGGTGTTTTCCAACCCCACAGTAATCCGATTTCTCAAGGGGCTGGAAAGGGTGTTCCCCTACTCACGCCCGCCGGTCCCTACATGAAACCGTAACCTGGTCCTAACTAAGCTCATGGGACCACCCTTTGAACCCCTAGCCTCTTGCTCTCTCATGCACCTCTCATGGAAGGTTTCATGAGCGTTTCTAGTGGCCATTATATCGGCTAGGAGGGTGTCGGAGTTCAGAGCCCTCACTTTGGAACCTCCATATACAGTTTTTTACAAGGACAAGGTGCAGCTGAGACCGCACCTCAAATTCCTCCCTAAAGTGGTCTCGCAATTTCATATGGGGCAGGATATCTGTTTACCAGTGTTCTTCCCCAACCCCCGTACGGACCCGAGCCACCGCAGCCTGCATACCCTCGATGTCCGTAGGGCCCTGGCGTTCTATGTGGAACGGACCAGGCCATTTCGCAAGTCGACACAACTGTTCATTGCCATTGCGGAGAGAATGAAAGGCCGCCCTATCTCGGCACAATGGTTATCATCATGGATTGTGCTTTGCATCCGCACATGCTATGAGCTCGCCAAAGTACCAGCCCCGGCGATCAGGGCTCACTCGACTAGGGCCCAAGCATCCTCGATGGCTTTCCTGGCGCAGGTTCCACTCCAGGAGATCTGTAAAGTGGCCACCTGGTCGTCGGTGCACACATTCACAGCCCATTACACAGTCCATCATCAGGCCAGAGAGGACGCGGCGGTCGGCAGGGCTGTGCTTCAATCAATTGTTGCTTGACTCCTACCTTCCTCCTATGGTAAGCTTGTGAGTCACCTAATGTGTAATGGACGTGAACAATCACTCGAAGAAGAAAAAACGGTTACCTACCTTTTCGTAACTGTTGTTCTTCGAGATGTTTTGTTCACGTCCATTACACTTCCCACCCTCCTTCCCCTCTGTCGGAGTCACCGGCAAGAAGGAACCGAGGGAGGGTCGGGTCGGCAGGTGTATATATACGCTAGAGCGGGGCGCCGCTCTGGCGAGGGGGGGGACCCCTGCTGGCCCAACGGGTGCCGCTGAGGGAAAAAGTTTCCGACATCCGTGCACGCAACGCACGCACACCAAATGTGTAATGCACGTGAACAACACATCTTGAAGAACAACAGTTACGAAAAGGTAGGTAACCGTTTTTTTCTGTAATAAATCAGGACTTAGTCTCTGAGTGGACACTTATTTATTTGGATTTATAAAAATTTGTCAACCAGTACTCTGGGTGCCTGCAAAAACAACAAAAATGCAAATAATACTGTGTTTGGCATATTTCTCAGTTATGTTTAAATGTACAAATAACACAGGAGTTGTTTCATGCGTCTGACGAAGTGGGCATTCACCCACGAAAGCTTATGCTCCAATACATCTGTTAGTCTTAAAGGTGCCACAGGACCCTCTGTTGCTTTTTACAGATCCAGACTAACACGGCTACCCCTCTGATACAGGAGTTGAGTAGCTGTAATTGAGGCTGAATTTGAGGTGCTTTATGATATTAAATTAGTCTTGAAAGTGAAAAAAACTGTTCAACAGACTTTTTAAAAATAGTTCTACATACATATTTTTAAAATACTTTTAAATATTAAAGGTTTTAATGACAGCAGTCCTCAAAAAGACTAGTACATCATCCGTTAATTACTTGAGAGAGGTTTATTCTCTAATTTGGCAGTGCCGTGAGGTGTCAGCATAAGTAAAGAATAGTTCACCTGCTTTTAACACATTATGGGTTTTAGGTCTACATGGTGCTGGCAAAGCCCACTAAAGGAGTGTTATTTGTAAAATGTTCTAATGTGCTGTGCTCTGACTGCCCCATGTAGACCCTTCTGACACACTCTAAAAGTTACCTAGTTCTCTTTTACACAGGGCAGGGCTACACTAGAAGCGCTACATCGGCACAGCTGCAGCAGCGTGTCTGGTGAAGTTGCTCTATGGCATCAGGAGAGTGCTCTCCCATCAGTATAATTACTGCGCCTCTGAGAGAGGTGGAAGCTATGTTGGTGGTAGAGCGTCTCCCGCTGACATAACGGTTGTGTAGACTGCGCGTAAGTTGCTATAATTTGGTCGCTTGGGGGATGTCTTTTTCACACCTGTGAGCGACGTAAATTAGATCGACTTAAGCAGTAGCGTAGACCTGCCTATAATCCTATGGTACCTTTTAGAATGCCCCAGCAGGATCTACACAGGGCAGTTAGAGCGCAACATGTTAGTGTTCTGTATAAATCACTCCCCTCTGGAGTGCTTGCCATGCTATGTAGACAAGCCCTTTATCTTTGTTTAAATAATTAATTGTAACCAAGTTGTGATGACTGAGCAGGTAATGTATTTTCTCTGTTAAAACTCCAATCATTACAAATTCTACTTCAGATATTTTGAGATAGTTTCAAAGTATACTTTGACTTGTGCATAGGATGTTCATGGATGAAATTGGTTGTCATGAACCCTACAAAGTCTGTCCACTTATGCAGTTAGTTCATACTATGGAATGGTTTCTTTCCTCTAGCTTCTTTTGAAAATGTTTACACTTGCAGCCCTGGGGCCCAATTGTGCAAGCTCTCCACATGCGGGACTTCAGTGAGTACTACATACTGTTAGGCCCCTTGCTGGTTCTGTCCCATACACTAATTTCCCTCTGCATGATGAAACTTTTCCAATATTCCAAGAAGGATAAAGGAGGGATGAGTCTCAGTTGCTTGGAGGGAGAACTAGCCAGCAAGCAAGTGTCTTTGAAGGAGGATGCTGCAACTAGTAAACAAAGGCAGGTGAAATGTACTAAACCCAACCTTCTGCTTGAGAGAGAGAGCCAAGTTAGCATTGGGTATATCTTGTTAACTACCATGGCTAGTAACAAACTCTCTCAATTGCCAGCTTTTCCAGCACCTACTACCCTTGCTCTGCTCTTTCTACTAGTAAGCACAATAAAGGTATTAATTACACAGAGTTGAATATTTCAGCTGTCCTTGAGTTTATCAACAATGGCTGTACGGTCTTCCCATCCTTTAACTCTCCTGTGTGCATGCCTGCCAGCTTACTTCCTCTCCTCCTCTAAACCATTAGGGCTAAGGCTTACTCTCTTCCTCACCCTTGTTGGAGTCTTGGAACAGGGAGGCAAGGTTTTGGGGATTTCTTTCCTCTGTCACAGCACCTGAGCATAATAGCTGGGAGATGGTCTATTAGCAGCAACATCCTCTCCCCATCTGAGAATTCCTTCAGGCTCACTAGACACCTGGGGAGACCCTGTTGCTGAACTGAGAGCAGGATCATTAAAGAGAAAAAGTGGATATAACATTTAACTAGTAAAATTAACATAAAACACACACACTGTTGGAGTTATTCATAGAAGGGCTTTAAAATGTGTAAACTTGGGAGTGGTTAGATTGGCACTTCAAACATATTCTGAAATAGAATGCTTTGTACTGTTTTGGAAAATATAAGTGTTATCAATGAACAATAATAATCTTAAATACATTTCCTAAACATAGTAGAGAAGCATTATAATTTTTCTAAAATCAAATTATACTTTTCTTTTTTAGCATGAATCTAGAGAAATGTTACTGGGATTCAATATGGTGAATTACCGAGCATGTAAGAATTTGTGGAAAGCTTGTGTTGAGCATCACACATTCTTCCGATTGGACAGACCTCTGCCACCTCAGAAGAACTTTTTTGCACATTATTTTACTTTGGGTTCAAAGTTCCGGTACTGGTAAGTAATTGTTGGCTGCGATAAAGGCTGATATTCTGGGGTGTGAAGTTAGGACAAAAAGTAATGGCTTGATCTGCAGAAAGGGAGATTTAGGTTACATGTTAGGAAAAGCTTTCTAATTGTAAGGGTAGTTAAGCTCTGGAGTAGGCTTCCAAAGGAGGCTATGGAATCCCCATCATTGAAAGTTTTTAAAAACAGGTTAGACAAACACCTGTCAGGGATGATCTAGGTTTACTTGGTTATGCCACAGCACAGGGGGCTGAACTGGGTGATATCTCAAGGTCCCTTTCAGCCCTACATTTCAGGCTAGGCCTGTTACTCCGTGAGGGGGGAAAACAATAACTGAAAATGTGGAAATGACAGAAGTGTTTTATGACTTTTTTGTTTCAGTTTTCACCAAAAAAGTTAGTAGCGATTCAATGTTAAACATAGTGAATACCAGTGAAAATAAGGTAGGATCAGAGGCTAAAACAGGGAAAGAACAAGTTAAAAATTACTTAGACAAGTTAGATGTCTTCAAGTCACCAGGGCCTGATGAATAATCCTAGAATACTCAAGGAGCTGATTGAAGAGATATTTGAGCCATTAGCCATCATCTTTGAAAAGTCATGGAAGACTGGAGAGATTCCTGAGGACTGAAAAAGGGCAAATATAGTGCCAATCTATAAAAAAGGAAATAAGGACAAACTGGGGAATTACAGACCAGTCAGCTTAATTTAAGTACCTGGAAAGATAGTGGAGTAAGTAATTAAGCAATCAATTTCAAACACCTAGAAGATAATAAGGTGAAAAGTAACAGTCAGCATGGATTTGTCAAGAATAAATTCTGTCAAACCAACCTAATAGCTTTCTTTGACAGGGAAACAAGCCTTGTGAATAGCGGGGAAGAGGTAGATGTGGTAGATCTTGACTTTAGTAAGGCTTTTGATACTGTCTTGGATGACCTTCTGAAACAAATTAGGAAAATACACCTAGATGGAGCTACTATAAGGTGGGTGCATACCTGGTTGGAAAACCATTCCCAGAGAGTAATCATCAATGGTTCACAGTCAAGCAGGAAGGGCATATCGAGTGGGGTCTCACAGGGATCAGTTCTGGGTCTGGTTCTGTTCAATACCTTCAGTGATTTAAATAATGGCATAGAGAGTACACTTATAAAGTTTGCGGATGATACCAAGTTGGGAAGGGTTGCAAGTGCTTTGGAGGATAGCATTAACATTCAAAATGATCTGGACAAACTGGAGAAATGGTCCGAAGTAAATAGGATGAAATTCAATAAGGACAAATGCAAAGTCAGTTGCATACATACAAAATAAGAAATGACTGCCTGGGAGGGAGTACTGCAGAAAGGGATCTAGGGATCAGAGTGGATTACAAGATAAGTACAAGTCAACAGTGGAACACTGTTGCAAGAAAAAAAAAGCAAACATAATTCTGGGATGTATAAGGAGGAATGTTGTAATAAGAGACGATAAGTCATTCTTCCACTCTACTCCGCGCTGATTAGGCCTCAGCTGGAGTATTGTGTCCAGTTCTGGGTGCCACATTTCAGGAAAGATGTGGACAAATTCGAGAAGGTCCAGAGAAGAGCAACAAAAATAATTAAAGGTCTAGAAAACATGACCTGTGAGGGAAGACTGAAAAAATTGGGTTTATTTAGTCTGGAGAAGAGAAGACTGAGAGGGGACAACAGTTTTCAAGTACATAAAAGGTTGTTACAAGGAGGAGGGAGAAAAACATTTCTCTTTCACTTCTGAGGATAGGACAAGAAGCAATGGACTTAAATTGCAACAGGGGTGGTTTAGGTTGGACATTAGGAAAAACTTCCTAACTGTCAGGGACTGGTTAAGCACTGGAATAAATTGCGTAAGGAGGTTGTGGAATTCCCATAATTGGAGACTTTTAAGAGCAGGTTAGACAAACACCTGTCAGGAATGGTCTAGATAATATTTAGTCCTGCCATGAGTGCAGAGGACTGGACTAGATGACCTCTCAAGGTCCTTCCAGTTCTACGATTCTATGATTCTATATAGGAGAAGATGGCAGGAGAGGGAGGGAATACAACACAATTAATAAAAATAGGCTATTATTGGTAGGCTCTATTAAATTTGTCATAATTGAAGTAACTTTTGGCTCCCACAACTGATATTTTTCTCTGATTCACTTCTCCCATATGCGTAGTTCTGGTCGATAGTTTAAGACTTTTTAGAGTACATCTATATTTAGTATTTTCACCATCAAAAGGAAATGAAACAGGGAAATAGTGATGATTATTGAGCTTGGATGGTGTTGTATATCATATTCTAGCATCCTAGAAGGTAACTTATTAACAGTTGACATTGCTTATTAGATAATGTAAGTTTTTGTGGCAGTGACATGAAATTGATATTCACTTCATCTATGGTTATTTTTCTTAGATATTTGTCTAGAATGTTTTGGAAATTTTATAATTGCAATATCAACAACTAGGATGAGACTGATATTTAAATTAGATTGTACATCTTTGTTGGCTACTAAAAGGGAAAACTCTTATCTGTTGAGTTGTTCTCAGAATATCTTCTGTCACATCTTCAAAATCATTGGCCTGGTCCCTCTGAAAGCTGACAGAACTGCTCTTCGGTACCCTGGCAAGTGTGTATCCTGAAGTCCTGTCTACATTAGATTAGCGGTTCTTTACTGGGTGTCCGTGGCCCCCAGGGGGGCCGCAAGCCCTTTGAAGAGGGCCGCGGGGCCCCGCGGCTGAAGCCCCGATCCCCGGTGCCCCCCACGGAGCTGAAGCCCAGAGCCCTGGTGCTCCCTGTGGGGCAGAAGCCCTGAGCACATGGGCAGAATTGGGGACATGGAGGGCATTGCCTTCCCCCCCAACTGTAGCGCAAGAGCACGGCAGTCCCAGGGGCAACTCCACACCTTTCCCCCCGCCCTCTGGCAAGGTCAGAAGTGGGAAGCTGAAGCTGGAGCCAGGCAGTGTGGGGCAGCTGCTGCTCTGGCTGTTGCCATGGCAGAGGCAGCGGCAGCATTCCTTCCTCTTCTGCTGGTGCCCCAGGTTGAAGCTGCTCCTCAGCTCCCTGCCCCCTTGGCTCCTGCAGAGGTAGCCAGTAGTAGCTCCCTGGGTGGGGAGACCTGGCTCTGTGGCTGGCAGACCCCTCTGGGAACAGGGACCACAGGGGAGTCCTCCCAGCACACAGCCCCTAATACCACTCTCCCTACACCCTAAGCTATGCCCTCCCTGCACCCTGAGGTACCCCCACCCACACAGAGGCCCTAGTACCCTCTCCCTGCTCCCTGATCTATCCCCCTGCCCACACACAGCCCCAGCTACCCCCTCCCTGCAAGGTGAGCTACCCCCATCTGCACACAGCCCCCAGCGACTCCCTACTTCCACCCTGAGCTACCTCCTGCCCTCACACAGCCCCTAGCAACCCCCTCCCTGAACTCTAAGCTGTTTTCAAACTTTTTGCGCTAAGCTCCCCACCTTTGAGTTATAATTTTTGATTGTGTGCCCCTCTCCAACCCAGATAGGCTTGGTGGCCTGCTGAGGTGAGTCAGGGGGTGGAGGTGGCACTCCTTCCCTGGACCCCGCCACGTGGAGGTGGATCTAGCCCTGCTATCTCCCCCCCAATGGAAGTCAAACTATGCCTATGCCCGAGGCCCTGCCCTGGGGTCCCCCTGCCCCCGCTGGGCCCTGGAGTTTTTATAGCATGTCGAGGTGGGCCTCAGAGAGAAAAAGGTTGAGAACCCCTGCACTAGATAACTGATAAATTACTGGCAACTACTGTTAGCATTGGGTCATTTTGAACTCGCAGTTGAAAATAGCTTAGTTGCTAGTATAGTCAGAGCTTGAGTGTAACTGTTTCAGTTGTGTATCTGTCAGACTTGCATCTACTTTGTTACTTGTTACAATGTTGGTGAGAAAATGTTTCATTCCTAAAAAATGGTGAAAAATTACCTTTTAACATACAGGCTTGTTTCTGAAATTAATCCCACTAAGTGTTTATATTTTTATGTTCTTCTTTGAGTGCTGTCCCTGTGGGAACTCCACATTAGGTCTTTGTGCGCTCCTGTGCTCATAATTGGAGACTTTTGGTAGCAGTGTCCAGTTACATCACACAGACGTGGTCCCCGTCTCGTGCCGCCTCAGGCGGTTAACTAGTGCTGTGCGACCAACCTTCTCCCCCACCCCCAGTTCCTTCTCTACCATCCTTGGCTATGAGTCGGAGCACTTAGAAGCGCCTCACTACTTAGTTCTTTAGCTCATTTACTACTGTTATTAGTTTAGATCAGGGGTAGGCAACCTATGGCACGCGTGCCGAAGGCGGCACGCGAGCTGATTTTCAGTGGCACTCACGCTGCCCGGGTCCTGGCCACCGGTCCGGGGGGCTCTGCATTTTAATTTAATTTTAAATCAAGCTTCTTAAACATTTTAAAAACCTTATTTACTTTACATACAACAATAGTTTAGTTATATATTATAGACTTATAGAAAGAGACCTTCTAAAAACATTAAAATGTATTACTGGCACGGGGAACCCTAAATTAGAGTGATTAAATGAAGATTCGGCACACTACTTCTGAAAGGTTGCCGACCCCTGGTTTAGATAGTTGATTTGTTTTTCTTTGTACTTGGTCGCCTCTTTTAAAAAAAAAAAAAAAAAAAAAAAAAAAAAGTCTTACAGTTCAAAGTTAGTTTTCATTTAGCCCTTTAGGATAGACAGCCTCCATGAGGGCAACGCCTTCCCTGACGGGAATGCCCGGTTTCCTGGGCTTTAAAAGTTGCCTCACTTGCAGACTCTTGATACCTGTTTCGGACGGACATGCTCAGTGTGTGCGCCACCTAGGCAAAACACACATTACACAGAAGTGTCCTCATTTTCTCAAATTAACTACCCGAACAAGAAAGGCTAGAGACTTGCAACTCAAACTCCTTCTCATGGAGAAGTCTCTCAGACTGGTGTGTCAGCCTGAAGCCCAGACCTCCCCCCCCGGACAAGCCTCACCAACCATGCTTCTGACCAGGGTCCCTCCTCTGCTCAGACTTTTGATCAACCTGCTAAAAATGTGTCTAAAAAGTGGGTAACTACGCCCCCAACTATATCCCCAATGCAGGAATTGGCCAAGAAGTGCCGTTCTGCAATTGGGCAAACTGCACTGGCACCGACCGTACCTTCAGTGCCTGGAGCTGAGAGAGTGGGACCATCCGGCACTGCCGGTAATGCTAGAGCTAAGGACTCTAAAAGAGCCAGCTCGGACACAGGCGCTAAGTGGAAATCGAAACCTTATGCCTTGGCACCGACTCAGCCAAAGCTGTGATCAACACACAGCGGCGTGGCACCAGTGCAGACCATGGCTCAATCCTCGAACCCCAATGCACACTCGGTGCACACACTGGCATAGCTACAGTGCCGACATATGTGCCACAGCTCCCAGCACGACCACTCACACAGCCCCCGGTGCAGATCATGCAGGCACTTTTCAACTGTTACTCCATCCCCGTTCTTTTCAAGCTCCCTACCCACCTTCCCTCCCCATCCCTCTTCAGGGACCCCTCTCACGAGCCTCTACTGAGTCAGGAGGTAAAAAATATAGGTAAGTAAATAACCTGAGTAAGGTGAAACTGAGATAGGGTGTGGTCTTAATGCCACCTTTTTCTTGAAGAATTGAGTGTATAGAGGATCTGCCATTAAGGCCTGCAACTTGCTGACTCTTCTTGCAGATGTTATAGCCACAAGGAAGGCTATCTTCACTGAGAGGAGAGCCTATGAACATGTTGCTTTCAGTTTGAATGGTGCCTCCAGTGCCTTAAGGTCCCGCAGTGGTACTGCTTCCTTTACCAATGGAAAAAGACGGATAATACCCTTTAAAAAATCTCACCATTGAAGGGTTTAACAATACCGACTTACCTTGAATGGGAGGATGAAAAACTGAGACCAAGTGAATATTAAGGGAGCTCAGAGTGAGGCCTAAAGATTTCAAATGCATTAGATAATCCAAAATGTCTTGAATCTGTGCTAACATGGACTGAATTTGCTTGGACATTGCCCAAATCAAAACCCATTTCCATTAAAAGTATAGGTGGACCTTTTGGCTAGTTTTCTGTTACTAAGCAGAATATCTCAAACTGCTTCCGAGCATAGCCCTTTATCTTCATCTAGCTATGCAGCATCCATGCAATGAGGTGCAGACTGCTCAACGCCGGATGAACAGCCTAGCCGTAAGAATGGCCATACTGAATCAGACCAAAGGTCCATCTAGCCCAGTATCCTGTCTTCCAACAGTGGCCTATGCCAGGTGCCCCAGAGGGAATGAACAGAACAGGTAATCATCAAGTGTTGCCCATTCCCAGCTTCTGGCAAACAAAGGCTAGGGACACTATCCTTGCCCAGCCTGGCTAATAGCCACTGATGGACCTATCCTCCATTAATTTATCTAGTTCTTTTTTGAACCCTGTTATAGTCTTGGCCTTCACAACATCCTCTTGCAAGGAGTCCCACAGGTTGACTGTGCTTTGTGTGGGAAAAAAAAACTTCCTTTTTGTTTGTTTTAAACCTGCTGCCTATTAATTTCATTTGGTGACCCCTAGTTCCTATGTCATGAGGCTGCGAGTCTGTCATGGAGGTCACGGAAGTTGTGGATTCCGTGACTTTCCAGGACCTCCATGACTTCTGCAGCTGGCAGGTGTGACTGATCCCATGGCCACCCGAACAGCTCGGGCAGCCCGGAGCCAGCTGCGCTGCCCCGCCCAGCAGCGGCAGCGGTCCGAGCTGTCTCTCCCCCCTGCCAGCAGCAGCGGTGGCAATCCTGGGTCGCCTCTCACTAGCAGCAGCGGTCCCGGGCCACTCCTTGCCAGCAGCAGTAGCAGCGGTCCCAGATCTCCCCTCCCCCCCCCAAGCACCAGTGGGTGCCCCAGAGGCCCCTCTCCAGCACCAGCGGGTGCTCTAGAGGCCCCCACACCAGCGGGTGCCCTGGAGGTACCCCCCAGCACCAGTGGGCACCCCAGAGCACCCAAGATTTAGTCAGGGGTATATAGTACAAATCATGGACAAGTCACAGGGCCATGAATTTTTGTTTATTGCCCGTGACCTGTCCATGACTTTTACTAAAAATGCCCTTAGTTATGAGAGGGAGTAAATAATATTTCCTTATTTACTTTCTCCACCCCAGTCAGATTTTATAGACCTCTATCATATCCCCCATTAGTCGTCTCTTTTCTAAGATGAAAAGTCCCAGTCTTATTAATCTCTCCTCATACGGCAGCCGTTCCACACCCCTAATCATTTTTGTTGCCCTTTTCTGAACCTTTCCAATTCCACTACATCTTTTCTGAGATGGGGCGACCACATCTGCACGCAGTATTTAAGATGTTGGAGTACCATGGATTTATATAGAGGCAATATGATATTTGCTGTCTTCTTATCTAACCCTTTACTAATGATTCCCAACATTCTGTTCGCTTTTTTGACTGCCGCTGCACATTGAGTGAATGTTTTCAGAAAACTATCTACAGTGACTCCAAGATCTCTTTCTTGAGTGGTAACAGCTAATTTAGATCCCATCATTTTATATGTATAGTTGGAATTATGTTTTCCAATGTGCATTACTTAGCATTTATCAACATTGAATTTCATCTACCATTTTGTTGCCCAGTCATACAATTTTGTGAGATCCTTTTGTAACTCTTTGGAGTCTGCTTGGGACTTAGCTATCTTGAGTAGTTTCGTATCATCTGCAAATTTTTGCCACCTCACCGTTTATCCCTTTTTCCAGATCATTTATGAATATGTTGAATAGGACTGGTCCCAGTACAGACCCCTTGGGAACGCCGCTATTTACCTCTCTCCATTCTGAAAAATGACCATTTATTCCTATCTTTTTACCAGTTACTGATCCATGAGAGGACCTTCACTCTTATCCCATGACTGCTTACTTTGCTTAAGAGCCTTTGGTGAGGAACCTTGTCAAAGGCTTTCTGAAAATCTAAGTACTCTATAGCCACTGGATCTCCCCTTGTCCACATGCTTGTTGACCCCCTCAAAGATTGATGAGGCATAATTTCCCTTTACAAAAACCATGTTGACTCTTCACCCCAAGAAATCGTGTTCATCTATGTATCTGATCATTCTGTTCTTTACTATAATTTCAAATAATTTGCCTGGTATTGAAGTTAGGCTTACCAGCCTGTAATTGCCGGGATCACCTCGGGAGCCTTTTAAAAAAATTGGCATCATATTAGCTATCCTCCAGTCAGCTGGTACAGAAGCTGATTTAAATGATAGGTTACAAACTACAGTTAGTGGTTCTGCAATTTCACATTTGAGTTCCTTCAGAGCTCTTGGGTGAATAACATCTGGTCCTGGTGATTTATTACTGGTTAGTTTATCAATTTGTTCCAAAACCTCCTCTAATGACACCTCAATCTGGGACTGTTCCTCAGAATTGTCACCTAAAAAGAATGGCTCAGTTTTGGGAATCTCCCTCACATCCTCAACCGTGAAGGACAATGCAAAATAGTCATTTAGTTTCTCCGTAATGGCCTTATCGTCCTTGAGTGCTTCTTTAGTATCTTGATCCTCCAGTGGCCCCACTGGTTGTTTAACAGGCTTTCTGCTTATGGTGTACTTTCCAAAAGTAATAGCAAAAAATTTTTTGTCTTTGGCTAGCTGTTCTTCTTTGGGTGATTGCTCATGTGTATTCCACAATAGGTGTGCATGCTCGCCACGTGCACCGGTGCCGGAAGTTTTTCCCCTAGCAGTACCGGTTGGGGGGGAGTGCCCCCCGCGACCCCTGGAGTGGCGCCTACCTGGTGCGGTATAAGGGGAGCTGCGCGCACCCCCCACCATCAGTTCCTTCTTGCCACCAGTGAAGGTGCGTCGGAACTGCTCTGCTCCAGTTTTGCTGTAGCTCGTCCCCAGAACTGTTCGTTCATTTAGTACCTGTAGTTAGTTTAGTTTAGTTAGTCAGTGAGCCCAGGCTGGGGCACGCCCCGAGCCCCGGGATTTAAGTCATGCAGTTCTTGTTGGCGTTCTATGCCAAGAAGCGACCCACACAGACTGTTTGCGCTGCTTGGCAGAAACCCATATCGGCAAGAGGTGCAAGATTTGCAAATTGTTTAAGCCTCGGACCAAAAGAGAAAGGGACATTAGGCTCCGAGCCATTCTGATGGAGTCGGCGCTGACCCCGACCCCGGTACGCCGCTCTGAGCCGGTACTGGGCACCGCGGTGTCGGTACGCGGTGATCCACCCGTGCCATCGACTAGTCGGCACCGCTCCCCGTCCACGGGGCACACCAAGAGGGCCAAGAAGACTCCCTCTTCGCAGCAGCACCGAGGGAAGTCTGGGACAGAGGCTAGGCCCATGTCGGGCAGTCCTCGATCCCCACCGGGACCTAGGCCTCCGAGTCACGTAGAGTGGAGTAGCTTGGCCCCTTCGGAACAGGCCTCTCTGGATGTCCGGATGCCGTCCACCCCTGAAGCCCTCCAGGCGGCCCGGGACATCTTGTCCATGCCGGTGCCCGGAGCGCCGCCGATGTCGGCCCCATGCTCCAGAGGCAAGCCTCTGCTGGGATCTCCGCAGTCGCCCCCGGCTCAGTACCGGTCTTGGTCAAGGGAACGTTCCCGATACCGATCATCGTCCGCTCGGGGCAGAGTCCACATGGATTGCCCTCGACGCCGACCAGACTCTCGGGCTGGGTTCTGTCCTGCCGGGACTCGCGGCACCGGTCCTCCTCAGAGAGCAGACATCGACAGGACCGCAGTGGATGTCGTCATTGGTCCCTGTCTCGGAGAGGGTACCACAGTAGGTCATAGCACGGTCGTCGACGCCATTCCCGCTTGGGCTCCTGCTCCAAGTCTCTGCCAAGGCACCGCAGCCCCGGGCGTTGATCGCCGGTGCCTCGCTGTCGTGGGTCCGCCCGTTGAGGCCATTCGCGGAGCAGCTATTACCATCAGTACCGGTCTCGTGACCGTCGAGATCGCGGTCTCGTGACCTTCGCAGATCCCGGCACCGCTGCTCCTCCTGGTCGAGAGACAGCAGCGGATCCTACACCAGCCCGGTCTCCGTTCGTAGCCCTCCTTCGACGGACCAGACCAGTCAACCAGGCCCCGCCGGTGCCACAGCAGGTGTAGTGGCACCAAGCGTCGTGGCTGGCCCAGTGGTACCAGTGGGCACCGTGGCTTCCAGCGCAGCCCTCGGTGGCCGGAGCTTCGGAAGCACCGTCGGCCTCCCTCTCCAGACCCCTGAGAAAGGAGTTGGTGGGACGCTTGTCCTCGCTACCACGCCCGGAGTCCGACCTGGTGGTGGATCCTCCGGTGCCAGCCGACACCCAAAGCACCGCACCGGCCTCTTCACCCTGTCTGGAGGAGGCGATTGTGGCCCCACCTCCCTCCATCCCGCAGGAGGACTTCAGGGCCCACCAAGAGCTCTTAAAGAGGGCAGCAAGTCTCCACCTCCAGGCAGAAGAGATGGAGGAGCCCTCGGACTCCTTGTTGAGCGTGTTGTCCCAATTGGCACCGGGTAGGGTGGCCTTGCCGCTCCATGAAGGGGTGGCTAAAATTTCAAATGCCCTGTGGCAAACACCGGCCTCATTGGCCCCTATATCAAAAAAGGCAGAACGCAAGTACTTTGTACCCACTAAAGGGCATGAGTACCTATATGCCCACCCAGCGCCCAACTCCCTGGTGGTTGAGTCGGTCAACCACAGGGAACGACAGGGTCAGCCTGCCCTGACCCCAAATAACAAAGACTCTTGGAGACTGGACTCTTTCTGAAGAAAAATTTATTTGTTTTCAAGCTTCCAGTTACGATTGGCAAACCATCAGGCCCTCTTGGGTCGGTGTGAATTTAATCTGTGGGGCTCCCTGCCTAAATTTGAGGACTCCCTCCAGGAGCATGATAAGAAGGAGTTCAGGGTGCTGGTGGAGGAAGGGGCAACGGCAGCTCGGGCTTCCCTGCAGGCTGCCTTGGATGCTGTGGACACAGCCGCACATTCAGTGGCCTCCACGGTGTGCATGAGACGGGCGTCATGGCTCCTGCTCTCGGGGCTCTCCAGTGAAGTGCAATCTTCCATGCAGGATCTCCCATTTGATGGGAAAGCTCTGTTCGCAGAGGAAACAGATGCAAGGCTGCATGGAATGAAGGACTCTCGCACAACCTTCCAGACCTTGGGTCTCTATGTTCCGGCTCCGGCAAAACCTAAGTTCAAGCCGCAGCAGACTCCGACCCCGGCCGCCCTCCCGAAGTACGAGGCCGCCCATAAGAAGCAACAGGACTATAAGAGATGCCCTCACAAGCAGTCTCGGCCTGCCCTCCAGCCTGGATCCTCCAAGGGCAAGCAGGCGGGGAAAAGGCGATTTTGACGGGACGCTCAGGGGCAACCCACCAGTCCTCATCAGGGATCCAACCACAGTAAAGCTTCCCTTCTCCAACTGGTTCTGTGCTTTCCTTCCAGAATGGTCTCAGCTCACTTCAGACCGATGGGTCGTCAACATCATCTCCCGGGGTTACACCCTCCAGTTTACTTCCTCCCCGCCCAACCACCCTCTGCCCCCGTCCCTCCTGCGGGACCCCTCGCACGAAGCTCTGCTTGAGCAGGAGGTGGGGTGGCTCCTAGGACTATGAGCGATAGAAGCGGTGCCCGAGGAGTTCATGGGCAAGGGGTACTTACTCCTGTTATTTCCTTATCCCGAAGGCCAAAGGGGGTCTCAGGCCCATACTGGATCTACGGGGTCTGAACCAGCACATGGTGAAGTTCAAGTTCCACATGGTCTCCCTGGCCTCCATCATCCCCTCCCTCACTCCTGGGAACTGGTACGCTGCCCTCGATCTACAGGATGCGTACTTGCACATCCACATATTCGAGGGGCACAGGCACTTCCTCCGTTTTGTGGTGGGACAGAATCATTACCAATTTACGGTTCTGCCGTTTGGGCTGTCCACTGCCCCCAGAGTGTTTACAAAGTGCATGTCGGTAGTAGCGGCCTACCTCAACGGTGGGGGTTACAGATATTTCCCTATCTGGATGATTGGCTTGTCAAGGGCACCTCCCGGTCGCAGGTGAGGGATCACTTGGCGCCCCTCCTGTCCACGTGCACCGCCTTGGGCTTACTGGTAAACAACACCAAGTCCACACGTAGAGTTTATCGGGGCGCTCCTGGACGCAGTGTCAGCCAGGGCCTCCCTCCCTCCCGCCAGACAGGTTCAAGACCCTGAAAGGTCTCATTGACTCAGTTGGAAGGTTCCCAGTGACAACAGCCAGGGTTTGCCTGCAGCTCTTGGGTCATATGTCGGCGTGCACGTACGTGGTCCATCATGCCAAACTCATTATGAGGCCCCTCCAGTTCTGGTTGGCCTCGAATTTCTCCCAGACCACGGACAGGATGGACAGGGCCCCATCGCTGGAGCTGGTGTCCGATGCGTCAGACCTGGGTTAGGAGGCCCATGTGGGGAGCTTTCAGACCCAAGGCCTGTGGTCGGTTCAGGACCTGACCCTACACATAAACGTCAAGGAGCTCAGAGCAGTGTGGCTGGCGTGTATGGCCTTCCTCTCGCACCAGTAGAGCAAGGTAGTCAGGATCCTCACGGACAACACGGCCTCGATGTTCTATATCAACAAGCAAGGCGGGGCCTGCTCCTCTGCCTCGAAGCCCTCAGACTGTGGAACTTCTGTATAGCCTACAACATCCATCTGAAGGCTTTCCACTTACCGGGCACCTGCAATGAGAGGGCGGATCGCTTGTGCAGGGACGTTTCCTCGCAACACGAGTGGTCCCTCCACCTGGAAGTGGCCCACCGGCTCTTCCGAAGGTGGGGAACTCCCCAGATGGACCTATTCGTGACTCGGCAGAACCGGCGATGCCCCCGGTTCTGCTCCAGGGGGGCCTGGGGAGGGGCGCTATCTCCAATGCCTTTCTACTGTCCTGGTCATGCCGGCTTTTCTACGCCTTCCCCCCATTCCCTCTAATCAGAAGGGTCCCGGAGAAGATAAAGTCGGACAAGGCCCGAGTCCTCCTGATTGCCCTGGCGTGGCCCAGGCAGTATTGGTACGGGACCGTCACGGGCCTGGCAGTAGCTCCGCCGTGGCTGTTGTCGCTCCTCCCAGACCTGCTGTCACAGGACCACAGCCACCTCCTCCATCCCAACCTAGCAACTCTTCACTTTACGGTGTGGCTGCTCAGTGGTTCGGTGGAGAGGAAAGTACGTGCTCAGAGCAAGTTCAGCACATCCTCCTTGAAAGTAGATGGCCTTCCACTCGCTGCGCTTATTTGGCGAAGTGGTCCCGGTTTTCTAGGTGGGTGGCAGACCAGGGTGTCTGCCCGGTGACCGCCCCGATCCAACTTATCCTTGATTACCTCCTCCACCTGAGGACCCAGGGCCTGGCGCCCACATCCGTCAAGGTACACTTGGTGGACATATCGGCCTTCCATCCACCGGTGCAAGGGCACACAGTGTTTTCCCATGCTATGACCAGCCAGTTTCTTAAGGGTCTAGACCATCTTTTCCCATATTCTAGACCCCCAGGTTCCACAGGGGGACCCAAACCTGGTGTTTGGCTCATCTCACGGGGCCCCCGTTTGAACCACTGGCCATGTGCTCCTGGTCTCACCTCTCGTGGAAGGTGGCCTTCTTGGTTGCTCTCACGTCGGCCAGGCAAGTCTCCGGAGTTCAGGGCCCTGACCTCCGAACTGTTGTACACGGTCTTTCATAAGGACAAGATCCAGCTCTGCCCACACCCCGGGTTCCTCCCAAAGGTGGTCTCCACCTACCACATGGGTCAGGACATTTTTCTACCGGTCCTCTGCCACAAGCCATTCAGAAAGTCCTCGCAAATGTTTGTCGCCTCGGCAGAGTGCACGAGGGGCCAGCTGATTTCCACTCAGCGGCTTTCCAATTGGATCACTTCGTGCATCCGTTCCTGTTATGAGCTGGCGGGTGTTCCCCCGCCACCCATTGTGAGGGCACACTCGATCTGGGCACAGGCCTCATCGGCTGCCTTCATGGCCCACGTCCCTATCCAGGACATTTGTAGGGCCGCCACGTGGTCTTCGGTTCACATGTTCACCTCGCACTATGTGATCGTCTCCCAAACCAGGGTTGATGCCAGGTTTGGCAGGCCTGTCCTCCATCCTGGGAACTTGTGAACTCCTACCCACCTCCAACAGATATAGCTTGGAATCACCTGTTGTGGAATACACATGAGCAATCACTCGAAGAAGAAAAAACAGTTACCTTTTCCGAAACTGGTGTTCTTCGAGATGTGTTGCTCATGTCTATTCCACATCCCACCCTCTTTCCCCTCTGTCGGAGTTGTCTGGCAAGAAGGAACTGAGGGTGGGGGGAGCATGCAGCTCCCCTTATACCGCGCCAGGCAGGTGCCACCCCCCCCACGGGTACTGTTAGGGGAAAAACTTCCAGCACCAATGCACGTGGCGAGCATGCACATCTATTGTGGACTAGACATGAGCTACACATCTCGAAAAACACCAGTTACGGAAAAGGTAACTGTTTTTTCTTCAAATTCTTTTTTGGCCTTCCTAATTATATTTTTACACTTCATTTGCCAGAGTTTATGCTCCTTTCTATTTTCCTCGCTAGGATTTAACTTCCACTTTTTAAAGGTTGAGTGAGTAGGTTGATGTTGTGTGAGTAGGTTAGGAAGAGGAGAGTGAGGCTTAGTAGGTAAAGCCAAACGAGAGAGGTAGTCAGAAAACCAACATTGCCACGGCCATGCTGGTGCAATCAGAATTAGTTTGTCATGATCCAGTTTGAGCTTGAGGCTAACCTCAGGGATCAGAGGGATTGGGGGAAGGCATAATCCGGTTCCCTTCCCAATTTAGATGGGTGGCATTGATAAGAGACTGTGATGGGATGTGCTCCCCATGCTTGTCTTGAAAGGGTTAATGTAGGCCACATGGGCCAATTAACCTAGTAGGCTGCAAGCTGGTGGATATTTAGGCTGAGAGGAGAGCCCTAATTAAGGGAAGCTCACCTGTGCAGTAACAGGAGGGGCTTCAATAAAACCAGGGGGCTGGTAGCAGAAAGGGGGCTGAGAGGAGGAGGGCTGCAGTCACTCTTCATGGGACAAGGTAGAAAAAGGGGTTTGGACCCAAGAGGAAGGGTTTGTCTAGCAGAACTGGGAGATAGGGATTTAGCTAGAAGGGTGAAGAATGAGAGCCTGGAATAGGCAAGATAAGAAGTAGACCAGAGTGTGGCAGGAAAGTTTGAGCTAGTACAGACCTTGGCTGCTGAAGATTGGGCTCCTGGACTGGAACCCAGAGTAAAGGGTGGGCCTGGGTTCCCCTACGGCCACTGAATGAGTGGCACAATCGGGGCAGTAAACTTGAAGGCTGTCCGGGTCTATTTGTTGTAGCCACTGAGAGAGTGGCTCAGCCAGGGAAGTAGAGTTAAGGACTGCCTGAGACAGTGTGGAAGACTGTGATAGTACGCCGGAAGGGGAGGATTCTTGTGACTTGGCCAGAGGACTAAGTCAAGGCAAGGTGTGGCAGCTCCTGAGGAGCAAGAGAGGGGTCAAAGAGCGGGACAGCAGGACGAGGAACCGTGAGATGAGGTGGTCAGGCTGAAAGACTAATTCCAAGAGTGGCCAGGAGGAGGCGCCTCTTAGCAGTTTGTAGAAGTCCCTTTGATAGAGTCCTGCTTCAGAACAGAATTGCTGACATTATCTGTTGTCCTTTGTTGCAAACAAGTCTATGGAATGGATGCTTCACTGCCAGAAACTGGACTTCAGCACACCATTCTTTAGGGACCACTTATGAGTTGTCAAAAAAGACCTGCTGAAGTGATCAGCTAGGTGTTCTGAGAGCCTGGTAAGTGAGCCACTGTGGATACAATATATTCCTCAATGCAGAGGTGCCAGAACTTTATTAGAGCAGCCACCTCCCTGCTTTTTCATGCAATATATTGTATTGGTATTGTCCATGAAAATGAGTCATTGTCCCTTAGATGTGATCCCAAAAGGCATTGTATATTGCTCAAAAGTTCCAGCAGGTTGATGTGACAGGAAGCTTCCTCTTCTGACCACAAACCCTGAATTTTTAACGTTCTCAGATGTGCTCCCCAATCTGTTGTATAGGCGTTGGTAACTACTGTGTTGGTCGGTGAAGGGCGGGCAGAGGGGACACCCTGACACATTGTATTCTATCCACCACTGTAAAGAGTGCAGTATCTCTGGGGGCACCCGGACAGGAGTGTCCAGTGGCTGGGAAATAAAGATGATAGACTAATTTCAGCCGCTACTGAAGGAAGACACAGGCACAATCTCACATGTTGCACTATATACATGCATGCGGCCAGATGGCACACTAACTTCAGGCATGCCCAGATCATGGTCAAAGAGTGCAAATGGAGATCCTGACAAAGTTGCCGAATTGTCTGGAACTGTTTGTTTGGATGGGAGACAGGCCCTCGAATTCGTAGTCTATCAGGGTCCCAATGAACTTGATTTTTTTAGTTGACTTCAAAGTTGATTTGCCCCTTTTTAAGATCAGACCCAGTCCATCAAAAAGGTTTATCGTGAGCCTGAGATGACTGAAGATCTGTTCCCTGGATGAGCCTCTCAGGGTATGTCTACACTTCAATAAAACACCCATGGCTGGTCTGTCTTAGCTGACTTGGGCTTGCGGGGTAGGACTGCAGGGCTATCAAATTGCAGTGTATACATACCCTCAGTAGCCAATCATCCAGGTATAGGAAGATATGAACTACCCTCCTTGTGAGAGAGGCTTCCACCACTGTCACGCATTTGGTAAAGATGTGTGGAGTTGATGACAGGCCAAAAGGGAAGAACTGTGTACTGTTAGAATTGGCCAACAACAAGGAACTTCCTCTGGCTTTGGAAGATTGCCACATGAAAATAAGCATGTTAGAGATTGAGAGCAGCAAACCAGTCATTGTGATTCAGAGTGGGAAGTATAGTAGCCAGTGTAACCATATGGACTCTTATGTACTTGATGTGTTTGTTGAGGAACTTCCTCTGTGACCCCCAGAGTACAGAGGGTTTGTTGTGCCTGCTGTAACAGCAGTGACTGGTGAGAGGGGTCCCTGCAGAGTTCTGGGGTAGCAGGATGTAAGTGGGGAAAGGATAGGAATGTCATGTGTAACTCAGTCCCAAAGTGCTGTCTATAGTTATTGTCTCACAAGCACTGTAGAAGCAAGATAGCCTGTCCCAAATAGCTGAGCTGTGGAAAGGACAGTGACAATTGAGGTGCTGCTCTTGAAACACCAGTCAAGCGGACTGTCTAGCCAAAGAAGGAAGAGTAGAGCCATTTGACTAAAATTAGACATAAAAGGTTTCTTCCTCTGTGATTTGTTCCTCTTTCTGGGGAAATCTTGTGCCTCACAAGGTAGGAAGACTGACAGAAATGTCACTGAAAATACTGCTGCTGTTGATTCCCAAAATGGTGTCTCTTTGCAGCCTGGGTCTAAATCCCCAATGAGCATAGTGGAGCCCAGGAGTCCTTGAAATAATGTAATGTCTCATCAGTTGTCTCTGAGAATAGGTGACGACCATCAAACAGCAAGTCCTCTGTGCTTTGTTGGATCTCAGGAGCTATGCATGGTTACAAAACCATGAGATTCTTCTCATCCTTACAACCGAGCCCATGAGTCTGGAGAAAGCATCTGCTATATCCAGGGCTGACTGTAAGGACGTCTTCACCATTAAACTGCCTTCCATAGCAAAGACTTTGAATTCCTCCCTGAAGAATTCTGGTAACTTTTCCACAGATTTAAATGTAGCGTCCCAGTTCACAAAATCATATTTTGATAATACAACTTGCTGGTTTGCAATACACATTGTAAGGAGGAAGTCGAGTAGATCTTTCTCTGCATTAAATCTAGCCTTTTGGACACTTTCCTTAGGCTTAGATTTATATCTTCCCTGACTCACTCTCACTCATTTGCTGCTGTCACAACAAGGAAATTTGGAGCTAGAAGACAGAAAACAGATTTGAAGCCCTTCAGTGGCACAGTGTCTTTTGTCAGTGCATTTTACAGTGGTGTTAATGGAGGTTTATTTCCTAGGGATTTAGATGCTATAGTATTGCTTCATTTATAGTGAGAGCAACTCTCCCAGGAACAGAATGTTGGAGGATCTCCACCAATTTATGGGTGTTTCCTGCACAAACTTGGCCTGAATACTTAAGACCGATGCCATGCATCTGAGCAGATCCTGATACAATCTGAAATCCTCTGGTACTGGAGATGAGTACTGAAGTACTGCTGCGTCATCTGGTGACGAGGGGGAAGATGCAGTTGGGACAAATGGAATCCCTTGAGGAATGACATCTGACTGCCCTAAAGGTTCAAGCTGCTCTAACACAGAGGGAGCCCCCTCTGCTGGTGGCTGCAGGACTGGTGGTTCATGCAGGGAGTCTACTGGAGGTACAGGTGATCTCGTCCTAGAGTGAGCAGAGAACTGGGACTTTGCCAAATGAGGGACTTCCCAGGGATTCCACTGAGGCCATTGTGGATAAGGATGGGGAATTGGCAGCCAATAATAAGTAGTCCAGGGTCCCTAGTCTCTACTGTTGGAAAGTTACCAATCCCAGTACCCACTATAATTCCTGCTGTGTCTCAATAACCTGTGAAATGGGGAAGGGGAGGGAGATGCCTCTGAGCTTGACTGTGAGGATCTCTCCAAATAGCTTAATGGTGGCAGTGGGGCCAATCCTAATGGGGCCACCAAGCATCCAGTGTCATCCATGGCCCAATCCACGATGCAATCAGTACCTAAGGAACAATCAATGGTTCCTTGAATATTGATACCAGCCTCAAACTCATACTGGGCCCCGAAAGAAGAGGCATCGTTACTGAAAACAAAGGTGCTCATGGGCCAGCAGATGCAGACTTTATCATAGTCAGCACCGGTACTTAAGATTCCATCCAAGTAGATGCCCTCGATGCTGAGCGATAACTCTACAACAACCCTTCACGGTAGATAAACTGCAGTGCAGATGACAGTATTGGAATAAGTGTGCCACCAATCCGGGGTTTGCTGAGGATGATGTCACTGTAGTCAGATGGTCCAGAATAAGCACCCAGTCAGGGACAGGCAGGCACAGCAAATCTGCTGCTTCATGATATACAGTCAGAGTGGAAACTGACAGTGCCACTGTCAAAGGTACTGGAGTCAATGGTATAGATTCCCCCTGATCCCACCTCGGTACCATAGAGCGTGCTGATGGCCCCATTCTATCCCACATATGAGGAGACTACTGGTGCTAGCTGGCACTTCTCATACACAGAGAAGACGGATCTCTCTGACTTCTGGAGCGGCTTCAGTCTGTTTTGTAGGTTCTTTTTCTCAGGGAGCCTGACGAAGGAAAGCGGTCTGTCTTCCTTCTGGGTGAGTAATCTGAGCTCATTCGAGAAGTATCTGTCTGTACCGGCTCAGGCACACTTTGCAGGTCCTGACAGTCCACAGCAGTCCCCAATGCTGAGGCAGGTCTCATTGCCTGCTCGAGAAGGTGTTGCTTTTATCTTAAGTATCTAGCCACCTGTGTCCTCTTTTTAAAGGACTTACAACTAGAGCACCTTTTTTTATGTGCCTTTCCCTGAGGCACAGTAAGCATGTAGTGTGGGAATCATTATGGGGGAGAGCTGCCCTAGAAGAAGGGCAATGATTAAACTCCGATGAGAGCTGTGACGTTGCACTCCATAATGTTTTATGGAAATATGCTTATGAGTGTGAATATAATGTAACTGGAATATCATTACAAAGTTTATAATCTACTGAGTGTGTTCATCCTATTTGTAAGAATGTATCATTCTTGTATCTGAAACTAGGAATATAAAGTATTACTCTGAGTGTGCAAAGTGTGGACCATTAATGGTGGTTTAGAATCTTTAGAATGGTTTAGGGCCCATTGACTAGGACAATTGGTTGTAAATGGCTCTGTTTACTTGCAAACCTTCCTGGGTGTGGGCGGGCCAGCCCTGGAAGAATGAAGACTGGGTCTCAAAGGACATGTGACCATGTCACAGGATACTGGAATCCATCCAAAATCTGGTACCTTTCCATTTAGAAGGAGGGGTGCGGACCCAGAGAGACAAAAGATTCCTGCCTTATGCAAAAGCTATAAAAGGGGGTGGAACAGAACAAAGGGGGCTGCAGTCATGAGAACACCCCTGCTTTCCACCTAAGATGTCTGCTGGAACTAACAAGCATTGTATCAGGGGAAAGGATTGGGCCCAGACTAGGTTATTGGAAGCTTATTGGAACATCTCTGAGGGTGAGATTTACTTGTATACCTCTACCCTGATATAACACGAATTCGGATATAATGTGGTAAAGCAGTGCTCCGGGGTGGGGCTGCGCACTCCGGCGGATCAAAGCAAGTTCGATATAACGCGGTTTCACCTATAACACGGTAAGATTTTTTGGCTCCCGAGGACAGCGTTATATCGGGGTAGAGGTGTACTTGAAACCACTTAAATCCTACTTTTTTTATACTTAATAAAATCACTTTTTTGTTTATTAGTAAACCCAGAGTAAGTGATTAATACCTGGGGGAGCAAACAGCTGTGCAAATCTCTCTATCAGTGTTCTAGAGGGTAGACAATTTATGAGTTTACCCTGTATAAGCTTTATACAGAGTAAAACGGATTTATTTGGGGTTTGGATCCCATTGGGAACTGGGTGTCTGGGTGCTGGAGATAGGTGACCTGCTGAGCAGTTTTTGGTTAAAGTCTGCAGCTTTGTAGGCATGGACCAGACCTAGGTCTGTGTTGCAGCAGACTAGCGTGTCTGGCTCAACAAGGCAGGGTTCTGGAGTCCGAAGCTGGTAGGGAAAACGGGCTCAGAGGTAATTCCAGCACGTCAGGTGACAGTTCCGAGGGGGTCTCTGTGATCGAACCAGTCACAAGGGCATCCCACTGGAAGAAACTACCTAACTGCTAACTAATGGTACTAACTATAATTATATACAAAGAAAGTCACAAAGAGCTATGAAGACAAGTGTAAGGAAAGATCATGCTAAGAGCTCCAACTCTAGCCGCAGGTGGTGAGAAGGAGGTTGGGACGGTGCAGCCCTTATATAGCCATGGGAGGGGCTATGCAGGGAGGGGCATTGAAGTCTGCACGAGGAGGGGGTGCTCTGAGCACAGAGACAGAGATTCCAGACAGAGCTCAGAGTCCACCTATAAGGACAGATAATATAAAGTGTCTGGAAATAAAACCATCACTCTCTGCATGGTGTCATGGACTGGTAAGGATATGGAGCAGCTTATGACACAGATACAAATTTCTCCAACACTGACCCCAGCTCAAGTGACACACTCTTGGTTTTGATGTGCCCCTAGGAGAACTGGGATCGTCATTGATGTCAAAGCACCTACTAGTACAGATTCCATTACAGAGAACGTCATATGCAGCTGAGCTGCCCCTAGAGAAGATCTATTCCTCCTCTCTGTCCTTGGAGCATATGTTCTCTCATTCTTCAGCAGAGAACCCTCTCCTCTGAGGTCAGTGATGAACACCACAGAAAGATATACTAGTTTTCTCTGCAGGGCTCAGACACTGTGAGCTCATCAGAAAAGACACTGGCCTGGCCAAAAATATACAAGTCAGCCATATTACATTATGGCACCACAGCCTATTGAAGATACTGCAGTACACCATACTCACCGAAGAGGTCACTTCCCTCATCACTTGTCTCTGGCCAGACTACCTACGCCAGAAGATCAAGAAGAAGGGGACAGAAACAATAGCAACCTATATCGCCTCTACAGGTCCTCATCTTCATTGCCTGATGAAGCAGTACTGGTACCAGATGACTTAAAAGCATTCCAGAATCTTGTTAGGATTGCTGAATTCTTCGAGTGCTGGCCCCTGTGTATATTCCACTGTGGGTACACATGCACTCCCTTTGAGACCAGAGAATTCTTGCAAGCACCGTTCGTTGGTCTACACCTGCACCCCTGTTCTCCTCATGCTCCGCATGGGGAGTATAAGTGGCAGGGTGGACTGACTGCCTCTCTAGCTCCTTCTTACAGCTGCATGGCCTGAGTTGGCACCATGCATGGACACCTCCAGTGTCCAGAGCTTCTCCTTTCTCTTCAAGATGAGGCAGTTTTGGCTGTCAGACTTGTTGCAGATAGCCCCTTGTGCACCTCTCAACCTGCCCTGACATAATATCTCAGAATAAAAGTCAGATGTTGCACCTGATGCCTTGAATTTTGACTGCTGAGCACTACTGATAGTATTCCCTCAAGATTAACTTCTCAAAATGGAAAATATATTCTATATGAGCCATCCAAAATGATACAGGCCCAGGGGAGGCCCTGAGACTCATCGACTTTAAGGCCAGAAGAGACCATCATGATTAAGGTTTAAGATTTTTTCACTGTTATTTTTAGTAAAAGTCACAGACGGAGGCAATAAACAAAAATTCATGGAACCCTGTGACATTTCTGTGATTTTTACTAAAAATAAGGGCAGGAGGTTTGACAGGGGAAAGATTGAAGCCCAAGCAGAGGGGAAGAAAGTCTGAGCCCTGCTTCTGGGGTGTGTGTGGGGGGTGGGGAGGAATCCAGGACCCACCACTGTGGTGGGTGACAGCTCTGGGGCCCCTGCCGCAGCCCCAGCGGCTCGGAGCTCGGGTCCCTGCCGCCCATGGCAGCTGACAGCACTGGGGGTCCCGTGTCTTCCCCCCCACCCCGGCAGCTCGCATATCCTGGGTCTTGTAGACCATGTTCTTTCTTTTATTGTTGTTTGGGTTTTTTTGAGATAAGGAATGATCATTGTTATTCTGGTAAAACAGCTTAACATAGATACCTATTCCCCCAACCACTTTGGCCTCAGAGTTCTGTGTAATTATTTTGTTTAATTGTTTTTAAGGAATAGAGGCAGGGAAGTTACTGTCCATTGGGTAACTGAGGCAGATGTACTCCTCTAATGATGAGGCAGTGCAATAGTTAAGACCTTTAAGCTATGCAGAAATTTGACCCATATTCATAATAGGAATATGATCCACAAGTTGATGATCTATTGTCACTAGATACCTTTTACAAAAATGCTAACAATGGCAAATAACTAACTTCCTGTTCTTTTATAGGCATAGGCTTTTTAAAAGGCTTGTTTAGTAGCATTTACAAGTGTCAAAGTAAACACTTATCTGACTCATGAAGCAATGTTTTTCTGTTTTGTTTTGGTATTTTTTTTTAAACTAACAAGATGTCCTGTTTTGGTCATTAGTAGAACTAATTTTACTACCTGAATTTCTCTGTTTATTAGTAGTTAGCTGCAGTTCTTCCTGTTCTAGGATGGTGAGTAAGGCCATATTATCTATTTTGCTAACTACAGAATTACCTGCCCGAGTCCTGCCGTGTGTGCACCTGAAGTTCAAGAGTGAACTCAAAACTGGCTCCTTAAAGGAAGTAGGGAGCAATACAGAGAGCATGCTCTTTGTTTTAGTAGTGTTTGTGGCAGGGAGGATTTACAGTATTAAGTGCCTCCAAAGGGTGAAAGTATGTGACGTAGGTCGCTTGCTCTGGCTGCATTAAAATGGAAAAGGAGATAGAGCTTTATTCTGTAGATGGAATAAATATTACTGAATCTCTCTGTGTTACAAAACGGATTTTAAGGTGAAAGAAGAGACTTGGGTTTGAATACGTAAATCCAGATTCCGCCCTTAGTTAAAACCCACTGAAGTCAGTGGGATGGTTTGGACATAACTGAGAGCGTAATTTAGCATTTAAGCTGAGGAGGTACAGCTTGCCTATATTTATTAAGTAGAGAAGTTTCTTTTACATTTCCAATGTTGTAATTTTCTTTCAGTGGGAGGACAGAGGTCCAGTCTGTGCAGTATGGTAAAGAAAAAGCAAACAAAGACAGGGTATTTGCCAGGTAAGTTATTTACATTTGTTTGTATGGAATTTAATTATATGGTAATTAATACTTCTTTCAACTTAGACGTTTTAGTAGCTTACTTTGTGGTAATTTTGACACACGCTAGAGCACTTCAATAAGCTTCCTCCGAATACCAGTATATTTGGATGGAGATGTTATGATAAACTACTTTTCTCTGGTTTTTTTGTTTGTTTGTTTTGTTTTTTTTAAATAATGGACATGCAAGCTTTATCTCTTGTGAGCTGCTCTTTTGGTGGAGTTTAACCCATACCAAGGAGTTATAATTTGAATACTGGAACATATCTTTTTATCTGAGGGGGGCAGAAGCGGTAGAGAATCACATAACCGAAAAAAGGATACTCCAGTATCTTCCTTTTTATGTGTTCGCAAAGAAAAGATTGCAAACTCTTCAGGGTGGGGACTGTCTTCCAATCTGTACAGTACCTAGCACAGTGGGGGGCCTCAGTACAAATAATAACAACATTTTCGACAAGAAGAATTTTCTTATCTTCATTCTGTTGAACGCTTATGAGTTTATGGGTATGTTCATTCAGTGATAATATTCTAAAATTGTAATTCCCTTTAAAATATTTGCCCTAAATGCCCAGATTTTTATAAATATGTGCTTCACTATAACCTCTACTACCGTATTTTTGCTATGAATTTTCTTGAGAATGCCTTCAGAAGTGATTCATTATATCATAATTGGCTGACTGTAGAAACTGTTCTGCAGTATTGTAATTCTAATTATTATTTTTCTGCTGGATTCCATAGTGTCCACAATATGCTAGGCACTTAACAAACAAAAGGAAGCATTGCTCTTGCCCTGAAGAGTTTACAATCTGAGACAAAGGGTAGGGAAATGGAAAACAATGTATGTGTAAAATAGCTAAACTGGTGATTGTCCATGTCTTGGAAATAAAATGTTTTAATGAGACAATACGAAGATTTGTATGTCTCCTGTTCTGATTTACCCACATTCTGCCATGTATTTCATGTCATAGCAGTCTCGGATGATGACCCAGCACATGTTCGTTTTAAGAATACATTCACAGCAGATTTGACAAAACACAAAGAAGGTACCAATGTGAGATTTCTAAGGCTATGTCTACACTGCTGTGGTAAGTCAGCCTATGCTATGCAGCTCCAGCTACGTGAATAACGTAGCTGGAGTCGACATACCTTAGGTCGAGTTACTGCGGGATCTACACTGCATCGACTTACCTTACACTTCTCATTGGGGGTAGAGTACAGGGGTCGACTGGAGAGCAATCTGCAGTCAATATGATGGGTCTTTACTAGGCTACGACAGTGCCATACGGAAGCCTGTTCTCACTTTCAGGTGACATTGTAAACAAGACGTGGGCAGCATTATCTCCTGCAAATTGTAACGAAACTTGTTTGTCTGAGCGACTGGCTGAAGTAGGACTGAGTAGACTTGTAGGTTCTAAAGTTTTACATTGTTTTGTTTTTGAATGCAGTTATATTTTGTACATAATCCTACATTTGTAAGTTCAACTTTCATTATAAAGAGATTGCAGTATAGTACTTATATTAGGTTGTAATAAAAAATAAATATAGAACGAGCACTGTATTCTGTGTTGTAATTGAAATCAATATATTTGAAAATGTAGAAAACATCCAATAATATTTAAATAAATGGTATTCTATTAGTGTTTAAGAGTGCAATTAATTGCGCAATTAATTTTTTAATCGTGTGATTAATTTTTTTATTGCTTGACAGCCCTATAAATTAGCCTTCGAGCTAGCCAGTATTATGGCTCAAAGTGCTGTCACATGGAAGTCAAAGCTTGAAAACGTTCCAAAGTACTACAGTACAGGGTAACAATTTTATTGCAGATAGTTTAAAACAAAACTAAGATTAAAGCCAGTTTATTATTATTTTTATCTCTCTCTAATCCAGAGAAAAAGTATTTCTTTTGGATGGCCGTCAAAATCGGAACAGCTACTTTTGGCTTAATATCCAAAGGTGTTTTACCATTTATGCTCAGTAGGTGTGAGATAACATCCTGTGATCTTTCACGTCCTATTGACTAGAAATGGACTACCAAGGAGAGATGGATTTTTTCAACACTTCCATATAAAACGTCTTTATATCATCATCCCAGGTTTCAAAATAAAAACACATACCCCTAATCTCTTTTCGTTATCCGAGTGATGTAAAGGTAAAGTCTCTGAAACTGCACCAAAAGGCTCCAATCCTACAATGTTTTTAATTGCACGATTAATCGTGGTTAATGTTTTTAGTCGCTTGGTAGCCCTGTTATTAACATTTTGTTTTTATTTTGAAGAACACTATAGTAGTGATTGGGAAAAGCTGTGAATAAGAGCTTGTCTGCAATTATTGCTTTTCAGAAAGTTCTGACCTAATTAAAAACTACACTCTTGTCAGACCTCAAAAGCTAAGTATGGTTGGGCAGAGCCAGTACTTGGCTCCAGGAATACATAGATGTCTCAGGAAATGATGTTCGTTATTAAGTAGGTGGCACTCTTCTCTTTGAGTCAGTGCTGAACAGGGTAGATTTGATTTAAATCACTAGTCAGGGAGACTCGATTTAATCATGGATTTGTACATAAAAGTGCATTCTTGTTGGTTGTTATAAACTTAATACAGATTCTTCACAACTCAGAGATAGATGTAGGTTTCATTTTTAGAAGGTACACACTGTACATTTTTAAAGTGATTTATTTTGAAAACTTTTCAGATTAGTTCTACAGCTATATCAGAAAATGAATGATTGTTTGGTTATTTCATTAACCAAAGGTAATTGAAGCAGATATTTATGAAGTCATTGGGAGGTGAACTATCTCCAATTCAACAGGTTAATAATTAATATTTGAAGGATTTTCTTGCCATGCTGTATTAGGAGGAGAACATCACCAGACAGACATTTAAATTGTTTTATTTAACTAAAACAACAACGTGTTATGTATTCTGGATTTTTTTCTTGATCAGCAAACATATAATATTTTAACAAAAAAAGCATATGAATTTTTGAATTTAGTTAAGATTGTTTTTAACTAAAATAGTTAAATGAAATATTTTTTAAAAAACACAAATTAAATTGACTCTGTCAACCAGGTCAACATGAGAAACTTAAAATATTGGCTTCTGCAGCTAACTCAGTCATCTTCATTTTCCTGTTTGTTCATAATCTGGAAAAGAAAAACAAGCTTTCCTGCTTTTTCAGGTCCCAAACGATTTCTCAATTTGGAATGAATTAGTCCAAAGGAAGAAAATACTCTTTCTACACCGTCAGAAAAAGCTACTGCTGTTAAAAGTGAGATTATCACTTCAACAGTCTCTGAATCCAAGTGCTTAAGTGACTTTCTTTAAAAGATCATCAGCAAACATAGATTTCTTCAACAGTTCACCCTTAGCGCTGAAGTTTATTATAGTTGGCATTATGGAGGGATGATTGCTGGATGTCCATGTCATAGCCAACTCCTCTTCTTCAGCAGTTAAGGTTTGACCCTGGTACCGAGTATTGAGAATATTCGCAAGAAACTGAGCTAGAGATAGCACTTGTCCCATTCGTTTTTTTTAATGCTTGTAATTTAACTCTGTCATTGCATATTTCTCTTTTTAAGATCTCACTCACTTCATTCCAAATTTCAACAGCATCAGCAATAAAACAGTTATTTCCCTGCATTTTGTTGAAGGCTACAGAAATAGGCTTCAGGGTACTCAGCATGTGTTCAGTACAGTAACTCCTCACTTAACATTTCAAGAAATGATGTGGAGAAATTGGAAAGGGTCCAGAGAAGAGCAACAAGAATGATTAAAGGTCTTGAGAACACGACCTATGAAGGAAGGCTGAAAGAATTGGGTTTGTTTAGTTTGGAAAAGAGAAGACTGAGAGGGGACATGATAGCAGTTTTCAGGTATCTAAAAGGGTGTCATAAGGAGGAGGGAGAAAACTTGTTCACCTTAGCCTCTGAGGATACAACAAGAAGCAATGGGCTTAAACTGCAGCAAGGGAGGTCTAGGTTGGACATTAGGAAAAAGTTCCTAACTGTCAGGGTGGTTAAACACTGGAATAAATTGCCTAGGGAGGTTGTGGAATCTCCATCTCTGGAGATATTTAAGAGTAGGTTAGATAAATGTCTATCAGGGATGGTCTAGACAGTATTTGGTCCTGCCATGCGGGCAGGGGACTGGACTCGATGACCTCTCGAGGTCCCTTCCAGTCCTAGAATCTATGAATCTATGAATCTAACATTGTAGTTATGTTCCTGAAAAATGCAACTTTAAGTGAAACAATGTTAAACGAATCCAGTTTTCCCATAAAATTTAATGTAAAGCCGGGGGGTTAGGTTCCAAGGAAAATTTTTTGGGGCAGACAAAAGGCATTATATACTGTACAGTACTATACTGTGGTGGGACGGTGCCCCTGGCTTACCCCTGGGGCTCAGGGCTGGGGTGCAGGGTCTGGGAGGGAATTAGGGTGTGGGAGGGCGCTCAGGGTGTGAGCACGGGTCGGAGGACTCAGGAGGAGCAGGGGCAGCCGTGCAGCCAGCGGCCGGAGAGAAGCGTCGCTTTCCTCTTCAAAGCGCCGCTTCTCTCCGGCCAGCTTTGAAGGGGAAATTGCTGTTTTTTTCCGGCTGCGCGGCTGCCCCTGCTCCTCCTGAGTCCTCCGGCCCGTGCTCGCATGGCCGCATTCCGAAAGGGGCTTTAGAGCTGCAGGCCAGGGCCCCGGGGCCCCCTTAGCCGGGGGGGGGCAGCTTCCCCGCTCGCTCACTCCCTTTCTCCCAGAAAGTCTGAAGCGCTGCCAAACAGCTGTTTGGCGGTGGGGGAAGTACTGGGAAGGAGAGAGGGGGAGGAGGCGGAGAAGAGGAACTCGTGCAGTGCTCCCTTGTAAAGTCAGCCATACGACGTTATAAGGGAGCATTGCACAACTTTAAACAAGTATGTTCCCTAATGGAGCAGCGATATAACTTCGAAACAATGTTAAGCGGGAGTACGGTAAGTGAGGAGTTACTTGTATTTCTCTTAAGCCCAATGTTGAGAACTTTGGCTGTGACACTGCCATCTATTTTTTCATGATTTTGTTCACAAATTGTCATCAGATTAGGCCAGTTCTTGATATAGTGCTCAAAACAATCCACTACTGAGTTCCATCGCGCATCTTGTGGGAGAGTTAGCATGGTTCCTCCCACTTTTTTCAGATCAGCTGCTGCAAAGTGATTGTTACGAAAGTATTTTGCAATTTCAACTACATTAGCCTTTATTTCTGGAACACTGAAGTCTATGACTAGGAGGTGCATCAAATGAGTACTGAAACTGTCTGTTGCTGTGGGGGAGGTTTCAGTTGGATATTAGGAAAAACTTTTTCACTAGGAGGGTGGTGAAGCACTGGAATGGGTTACCTAGGGAGGTGGTGGAATCTCCTTCCTTAGAGGTTTTTAAGGTCAGGCTTGACAAAGCCCTGGCTGGGATGATTTAGTTGGGAATTGGTCCTGCTTTGAGCAGGGGGTTGGACTAGATGACCTCCTCAGGTCCCTTCCAACCCTGATATTCTATGATTCTATCTATGATCTAGCCAGCTTTCTATCCACCTTATAGTCAGTCCACTCATCCTGCCCATACTTCTTTAACTTGCCGGCAAGAAGACCGTATCAAAAGCTTTGCTAAAGTCAAGGAATAACATGTCCACTGCTTTCCCCCCATCCACAGAGCCAGTTATCTCATCATAGAAGGCAATTAGGTTAGTCAGGCATGACTTGCCCTTGGTGAATCCATGCTGACTGTTCCTGATCACTTCCCTCTCCTCTAAGTGCATCAGAATTGATTCCTTGAGGACCTGCTCCAGGGACTGAGGTGAGGCTGACTGGCCTGCAGTTCCCCGGATCCTCCTCCTTCCCTTTTTTTTTTAAAGATAGGCACTACAGTAGCCTTTTTCCAGTCATCCGGGACCTCCCCCGATCGCCATGAGTTTTCATAGATAATGGCCAATGGCTCTGCAATCACATCCGCTAGCTCCTTTAGCACCCTCGGATGCAGTGCATCTGGCCCCATGGACTTGTGTTCATTCAGCTTTTCTAAATAGTCCTGAACCACTTCTTTCTCTACAGAGGGCTGGTCACCACCTCCCCATGTTATTAGCTTGGGACTCTCTTCACTCTCTTTTAAATAATTTCTTCTCATCTTGGATACATTTGCAGTATTGTCTGTGACTAAGCTGCATACTAGACATTTGAATTTTTTTTCACAGTTTGTTACAGCTTTTACTGCTACTTCTTGTAAGTATTCTGCTGTGTGTGCATTTCCTGATGTATCCATTGTTTCTGTAAGGAAAACGTTCCTTTCTTCTCTTGTCACACAAGCACATACAACAGGATCATTGTGGACATTGCTCCACCCATCAAGACTCAGGTTCACAATTTTACCCACTAGAACTTGTGCACACTGCTCAATTTCTCTTTCATACACTTTATCCAGAAATTTGCCTGTGACATCTGCTCTGTTGGGTGGACTGTATCCTGGTCTTAATGACTGAACCATGTTAATGAAGTGTGGGTTCTCAATCATACAGAAAGGAGAGTTTGTTGCATAAACAAACAGGGCAATTTTTTCATCAATTACCGTATATACTCGATCATAAGCCAGTTCGTTTATAAGCCAACCCCCCCCCCCCAAGATGGATAAGTAAAAATGGAAAAATTTTATGACCCATTCATAAGCCGACCCTATGATTCAGGGGTCAGCAAACTTTGGCTCCCGGGTCATCAGGATAAGCTGCTGGTGGGCCGAGATGGCTTGTTTACCTCGCTTCCACAGGGACAGAGGTAAACCTAAGTAAACAAAGTGTCCCAGCACGCCAGCTGCTTACCCTGACAGGCCGGGACAGCAACTGGTGGGGAAATTTTTTGTGGGGAGAAGCTGGGGGTCAGGGGTGTAACCCCTGTGACCACCCCCCACATGACCCCACCCCTAGCCCGGGACCCCCACACTCTCCCCATCCCATCCCTTCCCACCTTATCTGGGGAGAGCCAGGGGAGGATGTCTCTGGCCTGGCTGGAGCTGCTCAGGCAGGCTGGGCAGTGCAGCTGCAGCCTGCTCCGGTGGGCCAGACCGGGAAGTGCGGCCGCAGCATGTTCCAGCGGGCTGGGCCGGGCAGCTCAGCCGCAGCGGGCTCTGGTGAGCCGGGCAGCGTGACCACAGCCTGCTCTGGGGGGCGGGGCCGAGCGGCACGGCTGCAGCCTGCCAGCCCCGGAGCTGCAGCTGCTTCGGAGGCTAGGGGGAGAGCAGTGTGGCCAGAAGTGGAGAGACTCTGGGCCCGCCTCTTCCCTTCTGGCTCTGCTGGCTGTGCTGCCTCTGTTGGGGGGAGGGGCTGTGTCCCACCTCTCCCTCTCTATACCCTCTCATAAGCCGCCCCTCTTCTCTGGTGCTTCCCTTTTTTACTAAAAAAATTCAGCTTATGAACGAGTATATACAGTACCGTACCTCTTTTTGTAATATGCTGGTTCTTATCACAGACTTATCTATGGCTGTTTCTGGATGATGGAGGTTTTTTTTTCTTTTTGCTACAGGTAATATACCAGGGGTCGGCACCTTTCAGAAGTGGTGTGCTGAGTCTTCATTTATTCACTCTAGTTTAAGGTTTCGCGTGCCAGTAATACATTTTAATGTTTTTAGAAGGTCGCTTTCTATAAGTCTATAATATATAACTAAACTATTGTTGTATGTAAAGTAAATAAGGTTTTTAAAATGTTTAAGAACGGGGCAGTGTAAGTGCCACTGAAAATCAGCTCGTGTGCCACCTTTGGCACACGTGGCATAGGTTGCCTACCCCTGTGATATACTATTTCTATGTGATATACATGATGTAACTGAAACACTATCATTGGCAGATAACTCTGAAACTATAGAAAATGAGGGCGATCTTGAAGGTGGATAGTCTTCAGAATCCTGTATGTTGAGGATGGATTCTCCTAAACAAAATAAGTCAATGCAGTTATTTAATTATTATTACGATACTGCTCATTTATTATTACTCATTGCATTCACTGACACTTAGTACTACTTTAAAGGTGAAATTGTAAAAGGAAGATCTGTTATTTCAGCTATTTATTTTTTATCACAACTGCATCTAAAATGATAGAACGATAGAGTAATAACTATTTTTTGCTCAAACATGAGAATTCAGGAATAGTCCAGAAGGAAGACAGGCAGTCCTTAAGAAAGAAGTATGAAATAAAAAAGTTTACCAGTCTGAAGATCCTGCATGTTCAGACATGTTCCTTTCATCATCTTCAACGCAGCTTCCTCCTGAGAAGGAACACGTCTCATGATGTTGTTTCATTCAGGCAACCAGGCCTTGCATTTCTTTGTTGCACTGTTTTCATTTTGCACGCGTGCCTGTCTTACCCACAGGTACAGGAACTTCATTAAAATATTCCCAAACTGGGTCTCTTTTACGGCCTGCTGCCATTATAGGTTTTCCCTTCTAGTGAGAGAATGGTATGGTAGATCTCAAATCAATGAAGGCTACACTCAGAAAGACCTCAAGATTTCCGGAATATGCTAGTCAAACAGTTTCACTTTTGTTTCTACTTCTTGTCTCTCCCTTCTCACATTTATCTCCAGACTTCTTCTCCTTATCCAGATCTATTCCACCCCCAGCAATCTCCTATTCATTGAACTTTTTGAAACACTGCACTTTTAGAGAGGGGTAAGGGATTGACTCTGTGTACACAAATTTATGGAGGGACAGTAGGGTTGAGGTCTGTTATTTTTCACCTCTATATATTTATTTAGTTATTTAAAAACATTTTTGCTGTTAACAAGCATGTTACCTCTGGAGAGACAAATCCACAGTTTGAGAACTGCAAAACTAAGCATCTCCGATGGTATCTTCTAGGCGGAGCATTGAGTCCCATTGGGTAGATAGAAAGATTAACCTAAATAATCTGTACAGAAGCCCCTGGAACCCCATAAGATTGGGTCCCTAACCCATGAATTGTTGGAACTCATTTACAAAACTTTTCTTAAACATTACATGAATATATTGTCTCATACTATAGAATTAGAATTTATAATCTATTCCATGATGAGATATCTTTGAGCTATAATGTATCTTAATTAAAACTATCTTTAGAGAGGGTTTTTCCTCAAAAAGCATTTTATCGAAAAAATCCAATTTAAATAAAAAAAAAAATACAATTTTTTTTAAAATTATTTTTTTAAATCATTGACTTTTATCCACCCTGGTGCTGAACTAATGCCCTATGGTGCAGTGGGCACTGTGGCTTGGGAACCTATCTTCTTGATAAGATGTAAAGCCAAGATTATGGTTACTCCAACAATCCGCTGAGTATCTATTCATAAGAGTAGATGTGTTTAATTCAGATGTCCTGGCCAAATTCCAACTTCAAGGGTTGTTTGGTTAACCTAAAATTCCTCCTGCAGTTTCAGTTGAATGCAGCATTCTTCCTCACATCTATTCTAAGCTGTTTCATGGTGTTGCTCTTAACTGATAAACATCTGATGCCTGTATCCCAGAGTCAACTGCTTTTGTATGGTGAATGAAGCATTCTATGTATGGTTTGCATATTAATTTGTAAGGTGCATTGGGATTCCTCAGAATGAAAAGCAATATGAAATGTAAGATGTTTGTAAAATATACTACATATGTACAAGGGGCTGAAGTACAATTCCTCTTACCTATTGTGCATTTAAATTCCAAACTATAATACTGAGTTCACATTAGTCCCTTCAGATTAATATAGAGGCTAATTCTTGCTCTCTGACTTTCCCTGGTATTATGCGGATTTTGTTCCTGGAACTTGCCCCTCTGAATTTTCTGTCTCACTAGACGTTGTTTTGTTTTGTATAGATCTGTTTTTTTAAATGGTGGCGTTTAGCATTTCTGTCGATATTACAGTTGGTTCTCGTTAAGTAGGTTTGTGTTGTAGATATTCACGTGTGTTATGAAACCAAGAACATTGGGAAGGATTGCTATAGGATGATGTAATAGGCTATTTGCAATGGAATATACAGTGTTTAATATCTAAAGTATTAAACAGTCAATTTGTAAGCACTTAGAGGATATGGGTAATAAGTAATAGCCAACATGGATTTACCAAGAATACATCATGCCAAACAACCTAATTTCCTTCTTTAACAGGATTCCTGGCATAGTGGATGGGGGGGGAAGCAGTAGATGTGATGTTATCTTGATTTTAGTAAGGGTTTTGATACAGTACCATATGACATTCTCATAAGCAAACCAGGGAAATGTAGTTTTGATGAAATTACTGTAAGGTGGGTGCATAACTGGTTGAAAAACTGTACTCAGAGTAGCTATCAATAGATTGCTGTCGAACTGTGAGGATGTATCTAGTGTAGTCCCATAGGGGTCAGTCCTGGGTCTAGTACTAGTCAGTATTTTCACTAATGACTTGGGTAATGGAGTGTAGAATCCACTTATAAAATTTGCCGATGACACCACACTGGAGGAGTAGTTACTAGCACCTTGAAGGACCGGATTATAATTCAAAAAGACTTCCACAAATTGGAGAGTTGGTCTGAAATCAACAAAATGAAATGCAGTAACGAAAAGTGCAAAGTACTACACTTAGGAAGGAAAAATCAAATGCACAACTACAAAATGGGGAATAACTGGCTAGGTGTTAGTACTGCAGAAAAGGATCTCGGTTATAGTGGATCAAATATTGAGGCTGAGTGAACAATGTGATATAGTTGTGAAAAAGGCTAATATTCTGTAGTGAATTACAGGAGTGTCATGTGTAAAACTCGGGAGGCTTATGATTAAATCATCTGTCTAGGATTTTACATTGTGCCTATCACTATGGTATCTGAGCACACGGTTGTATAATTTGTGTGTCTGGGCAGGCATCTCCAATTCTGCTGAAGTATATAGGTTCCCTTATACTAATGATTGTTCTTCTTCAAGTGCTGGTCCCTATGTGGAGTCCAAACGTGGGTGCGCCATGCGCTGGAGCTGGAACCGTTCATAGTGTGTGTTGACCTGCACATGCATCGTGTGTTGGCCACATGGCGTGTCCATGGCTTTAAGAGGCTGCGCGTGTCGCCGCAGCTCCAGTTCCCTCTTACCATTGCATAGTCAGAGTAGGAACCCCTGTTCCTCGGTGCTCCTAGCTTGCCTAATAGTACTGCGTTTTCCCTCATATTGCCTTGTATATAGTTGGTTTCTTTTATAGTCATAGTTAGTTGTCCATTTTAGATAGTTAAGTGTTCCTCGTTGGAATTCTCCCCTTTGTGGGACTCTCTCTTCCGGGCTGGGGACTATGCGCAGGCAAGCTGGCTTTAAGTACTGTGGTTTGTGCCCTCGCTCCTTCTCTGTAAGCAATGAGCACCAACACTGCCTTTATTGTTTGGACAAAGCCCACATTGCCGCTCGCTGCTCCATCTGCCACGCCTTTCTGCCCCGGACTCAGGAAGCTTGGGAGCTTCGTCTCCGTATGTTCCTCCTGGAGGAAACAATGCAGCCGCATGCCCCTTCAGATCCGGCACCGGTAAATCTTTCAGAATGACAGCTGTCACCAGCAGCGGGCACTTTACCCTGCTCTTCCCACGCAGCATCAGCAGCACCGCCACCTCCACCCAAATCCCATTGTGTGGGATGCACACTCATGGGCATAAGGGCAGATCCCCGATGAGGACAGCCGCTAAATGCAGTGTTACCTCCTCGAGCCGCACCAGGTTGGGTGAGAAGTCGCACGTCAACTCTGAGGTTCCCACTCTGCAGAAGCCTCGTTCGGAGTATGAGTCAAAGCATTGTGCTCCGCCGGCACCGCCCCTCAGCTATGGTGACAGCCCTGACACCATCACCTCCAGTGCCATCCACACCATCGGAACCGTCTGGTCTGTCCCACCCGGTCCTGCACACTCCAGGACACTTGTTCCCCCCTCACACCAACAGCCAAACTGCTGCTGCCCTTCTCTGGCTCTCCTCAGCATTCTGCACAACCAGTAGTCCTTGGCTCTCTGTCTCCAACCACGGAACTTCTCCTCATGGAGAGTATTTCTGCCATATGGCGATGGCCCTTAACCGCCCGGTGAAAGATGTCCAGGACCACCATGATCAGTTCCTAGACATTCTGTTGCCTGTTGGGCCCTCCCGAACTGCCTTGCCCATACACTATGCCATTCTCCAACTGGCACAAGCAGTTTGGCACACCCCAGCCTCCTGCGCCCCCACTAGAAAATGGGTCAGCGTAGGTACTTCATTCCAGCTAAGGGTACAGCCTTCTTGTTCTCCCACCCTCGTCCAAATTCCTTGGTAGTCCAGGTGGCCACAGAACATGCATCTCCATTCCCCACAGACTGGGCAGCAAAAAAGGCTGAACCTTATTGGCCATAAGGTCTGTTCCTCCATGGGCCTTCAATTCCTCATTGCCAGTTAACAGACCATTCTGGCAAAATAGGACTTCCTGATCTACCCAAAACTTGCGGACTTTCAAGCCTTCCTGCCCCCAATAAACAGCAGGACTTTCAATGCCCTCTGGACAAGGGCAAGTTAGTCGCCAAGATGGCCCTTCAGGCAGCAGTCTATGCCACCAATACCATGTCCCACTCCCTGGCTTCCAGACTAGTTCTCCAACATGACTCCTGGTTACAATCCAGTGGGTTCCCGAAGGAGGTCCAAACCACACTTGAGGACCTCCCTTTCGACAATCAAAAATTCTTCAGCAATAAAACTGATGAGTCCCACCCTCTGATTGCTGGGCCTCTGTACCTCTGCCCCTACCTATAGACAGCAACAGTTATTCTTCCCACCCCATATACCAACCCTATCCACAGCGCCAACCTGAGCCCTCTCGCCGCCGTCCATGCTCACAACGTCCTAGACATTCCACTGCCTCTATCTTGGTCACTTCTTCTCTACTGCAACGGACCCCGAGGCAGAACTTTTGACTCCTGTGAGAAGGAGAACCTTCCTCTGCTCCTCAGACTCCACTGCTGGTTACCTTCGGGGGTCGTCTTGCCATGTTCACACACCATTGGCGCGAGATCACCACTGATAGTTGGTTACTGGACATCATCCAACACAGGTACCTGATCGAATTTCTCTCCTTCCCTCCTCGTTGCCCTTTACCGGTTCACTCGGGGAATCCCTCCCAACTCACTTTTCTCTAGCAGGAAGCAGATGCCCTCCTTCAGAAAGGCGCCGTAGAGTGCGTCCCATGAAGCTGCCATGGCTTCTACTCCCTCTATTTCCTCATACCAAAGGAAGGGGGTGATCTCCGCCCCATCTTGGACCTCCGATTCCTGAACAAATTTATGCGGAACTTCCGTTTTCGCATGGTCACGCTCCCCCTTATCCTCCCAGGCCTTCCCCGTGGCGCCTGGTTCACAGCTCTCAATATGAAGGATGCCTGCTTTCATATAAACATCCATTCCGCTCATCGTAAGTTCTTATGCTTCATGGTGGGCACCTCTGATTATCAGTTTCACATCAGATTGCCACTGCCCCCCGCGTCTTCACAAAGGTCTTCGCAGTTGTGGGAGCTTACATGCGTCAACTGGGGCACTCCCTCTTTCCTTGTCTCAATGACTAGCTTCTCGTTGCACCCTCTCAGACTGGTCTTCACGCTATCCGGACCCTCTGTGCCCTCCTGGACTACCTGGGTGTTTGCATCAACGAAGCCAAATCTGTGCTGGTCCCCATGCGCATCTTCACCTTTATTGGATTGTACCTGGTCTTTGTCGCAGCCCTTGCCTTTTTCCCTCCGGACCGCTTTGCTGCCCTTACCACTCTCATCGCATGCCTATGCCGTTGGCCACGCACGCATGTCCGCCTCTGCCTCTCTATTCTAGGCCACATGGCTGCCTGAACTGCAGTCACGCCGTTCGCTCGCTTACACGTGTGCTGCCTCCAACTGTGGGCTGGTCCACACTGGGGCGGGGGATCGATATAGGAAACGCAACTTCAGCTACGAGAATAGCGTAGCTGAAGTCGACGTTTCCTATATCGAACTAAAAGTACTTACTTTGGGTCCACGCGGTGCAGGCAGGCTCCCCCGTCGACAGCGCTTCCTCCTCTTGGCGAGCAGGAGTTCCGCAGTCGACGGGGGAGCGCTTCTGGGATCGATCTATCGCGTCCAGATGAGACGCGATAAATCGATCCCAGAAGATCGATCTCTATCCGCCGAATTAGGCGGGTAGTGTGGACCAGCCCTGTGGCTCCGCTTGGTCTACAACCCAGAGACAGACATTCTCCCCAACCTGGTACTCATACCCCCTCCGTCCTCGCCTCCCTGACCTGGTGGTGCACCCCATCCACGGTCCTCACAGATATTCCATTCACTCCTCCCATGCCTCACACTACTCTCACCACCAATGCTTCACTAGTGTGCTGGGGAGCCCACTTAGATGGTCGCATGGCCCAGGGCCTCTGGTCACATCGTGAGGCGAGATGCTCATCAACATTCTCGAACCATATGCCATCCGCTTAGCTTGCCGGGCCTTCTGCCACTTCTCCGCCACCGCCATGTCCAAGTGTTGTCCGACAATGTGGCAGCAGTCGTATATGTCAACAAGCAGGGTAGAGCCTGATCCCTCTTCCTCTGTGCCAAGGCCATCCTCCTTTAGAACTGGTGCTTCCGGCACAACATCACCCTCCACGTGGTACACCTGGGCATGAGACAGGGCTGGATTACCCAATAGGCAGACTAAGCATGTGCTTAGGACACCAGCAAAGCAGGGGGCACCAAAAAAAATGAGTTGTTTTTTTTGAAAAAATTTGATATTTGCTATTTCAAAAAAAGCATCGAAGTAGTCATCATGGGAAAAATCAGAACTTTGTTAGACTTCCTTACACTCCACTACACACTCTTCCCCCGTTTTTCTGTTCTCTTTTTATTACTTATTCCCACCCAAACCAGGGGGGCGTCCTACTAATGTAGATCGAAATAATGCGAGGAAATCAGAGACTGTAACTGATCATCCTACTCCTGGTGGTAAAACAGACCTTGTTCTAGAAGGTGTGGATGTCAGATACTGAACCTGCTCATGCTGTAAATAATAGGAGAAAAGATCCTGGTATGTGGGTTGATTTCAGTACCAATGATGTAGCTTACTGGATAGATCGTGGACCAAATGACTGTCAACACCACACTGGGCCATTTGAGAAATCACGTTGGACTTTTACCAATGGCAAACAAACAAGATATTGTTCACAAAAAATATTTTTCGGCATGAAAGCGAATGGTAAGAAATACACTCGAGAATGGCTACTGTATTCACCATCAACAGGGTCTGTGTACTGTTTTGTTTGCAAACTTTTTGCATATAAACCTTCAACATCCCGGTTTGCTGCAGATGGATTTAGTGACTGGCGGAATACTGTTTTAATTGAACAATATGAAAATAGCACTACTTACAGAGATTCAATGTGGACATATTTAAATCGAAGACAGGGCTTTGGATTGACACAAAAATTGGAAGAACAAATTAAAGGGGAGCATGCATACTGGCAACATGTCTTGCAGCATGTTATAGCTGTTATTCAAACATTAGCTGAACGTGGTCTGCCTTTCCGGGGATCAAATGACGCATTTGGATCATTGCAGAATGGAAATTTCTTGGGATTGTTGGAGCTTGTGGCTCAGTTTGACCCATTTTTAGCAGGCCATATCTCAAAATATGGGAATGCTGGCAAAGGTAACCCATCATACTTATCCAAGACAATATGTGATGAACTCATTGGTCTAATGAGTGACAAAGTTCGTTTAGCTATTGTGGATGAAATAAGTACTGCTGGGTACTTCAGTTTATCTGTCGACTCTACACCTGATCTTTCACATATTGATCAATTGAGTATTGTACTAAGATATGTGTCTCACACAGATGAAAAACCAGTTGAACGATTTATAACATTCCTCAATTTGAAAAGCCACACTGGTGAAGAAATGGCAAATCAAGTACTGCATTATCTGTGCCAAGTTTGCAAAATAGATTTCTCAAAGTGCAGAGGTCAATCTTACGACGACGCTGCCAACATGTCAGGGCGCTATCAAGGAATGCAGAAGAAGCTTTTAGAACAGAACAAATATGCCATATTCATACCATGTGCTGCACACACTCTCAATCTTGGTGGCCGCAGTGCTGTTGATTGTTGTCCGGTGGCAGTAAGGTTTTCCTCAACAGTTCAGTTACTTTATACATTTTTCTCTGCCTCAACACACCGATGGGCAGTTCTTAAAACATATTTGGGCAATGATTGTGTGCTGAAATCTCTTTCTAATACTCGCTGGGAAGCACATGCAGTGGCAACAAGTGCAATTCTGGAGTCCTTCTCAAAGATTGTGGATGCATTAGAAAGTATAGCTGAAGACCAATCACAAAAGGAATAAACTATATGAGAGGCAGAAAACATTGCAAACGAGATGCAAGAACTAGAGTTTGTATTCACGTTGACCATGTGGAATGAAATTTTACAACACTTTTACCACACAAGTCAAGCTCTCCAAGAAAAAGAATTGGATTTGAAAACATGTGCAGACCTCTGTCAATCATTAGCAGACCACTTACACATTTTGAGGAATGATTTCGAAAGATTTGAAGACATATCAAAAGATATCTTGCCTGATACTAACTACAAAGAAGCCCAGTCCCGCAAGCGAATCAGGAAAAAACAAGCAAATGATAGCAGTGCAACAGAAACATCATTGAATCCTAGAGACAAATTTCGCGTATCTACTTACTATGCTATAATTGATACACTTGAAGCTCATGAAGAGGAGAGGTGAAGTGTACAAAGAAGTATCAAGTAGATTTTCTTTTCTAAATGATATGGACTTATCTGAAGAACAATATTCACAAGGTTCCCAAAAGCTAGTTGACTCATACCCTGTTGATTTGAACATGAATCTCTGTGGAGAAGTACGGCAGTTCCACTGTTATATGTGTGCTAAGTTTAATGAAACAGGAAAAATGGAATTCAGTCACATTGATCTTCATGACACAAGATTGAAAGATGGAATACAATGTGTATTTCCAAATGTAGAGATCGCCCTAAGTATTTTTCTAACATTGATGATTACTAGCTGCTCCGCAGAACGCTCTTTTTCTCAGCTGAAAAGAATAAAAAAACCTCCAGAGAACAACAATGTGTCAGGACAGACTTGATTCACTTTCCCTATTGTGTATGGAAGCGGATATGCTTCGTCGAGTCAGCTTCGAACATATCCAGAATTTTGCAATCAGAAAATCTAGAAAGAAGCTATTTTAATTTCAGCATACATGTAAGTTTTGTGTCATTTCAAAAAATAAAAATTTATTTTACGGTATAGTATTGCTTTTATTTTGAATTACATATGTGCGGGGGGGCACCATAATCTTTTCAGTTCTTAGGGCCTCTAAAGGTCTTAATCCGGCACTGGCATGAGCAACTCCCTTGCGGACCAACTCAGTCACTCCTTACATGCAAACCAGAAATCAGAACTCCACAGTCTTGTTCTCTGCTCCATCTTCCATGAGTGGGGCACTCCTCGATGGGACCTCTTCGCCACATTGACCCAACCACAAACTCCCCCTCTTCTGCTCCAGGGGAGCCCTTGGTCCCGGTTCACAGGGAGATGCCCTTCTCATTCCCTTGACCAGTGGAGCTCTATTACGCCTTCCTTCCCATTCTCCTGCTTCCCCAGATCCTAAGCAAAATCCACCAGGATTGAGGGACTGTTCTCCTTGTGGTCCCTGCTTGGCCCCGCTAGTATTGTTTTCCAGACCTCCTTCATCTCCACTAATCCCCCAATTCCCCTACCCTTGCTCCCTGATCTCCTCACTCAAGCCCACAGCCACCTCTGGTACCCCAATTCCAGCCCTCTTCACCTCATGGCCTGGTATTTTGATGGAGTGTGCGTGTGTTCTGCCCCCGTGCACGATGTCCTCATGCACAGTAGGCACCCATCTACCAGGGCTTGCTACCTCGCAAAGTGGCACTGCTTCAGTGCCTGGGCACAGCACCACGATCTCTGTTTTTATTTCAGTGATCCTGGATTGCCGTTTCCATCTTCATTGCTCAGACCTCGCTCACTCCTCTGTTCGAGTATACCTAGCGACACCCAGTGCCTTCCTTCCACCTGTGAATGGGTTCTCTGTTTTCATGTATCCAACTACTGCCCGCTTCCTCCCTGGTCTCCTCAATGTTTTTGCCTCGGTGGGAAAAACCAACCCCCGTCCTGGAACCTCAACCTTGTTCTCTCCACCCTCACTAAGTTCCCCTTTGAACCCCTGTTGATCTGCTCCCTTGCTCACCTCTCTGAATGTGGTGATCTTGGTCGCCAACACCTCCGCACAACACGTCAGCAAACTGGCCGCCATGATGGCAGACCCACCTTTCACCGTGACAAGGTCTCCCTATGTCTTCACCCCAAATTCCTTCCCAAAGTGGCCACCTCCATTTCACCTCAACCAGAGTGTGCACTTACCCACCTTCTACCTTAAGCCACATGCCTCTAGAAGGAGTGCATGCTACACACCCTTGATGTACGCCAAGCACTGGCCTTTTACCTCCAATGCGCCTGAGCCTTCTGCACCACCCCTTGTCTCTTCGTTGCCATCGTGGCCACGCTCTTTCCTTGCAACGTCTTTCCTGCTGGGTCTCCCGCTGCATCACTGACTGCTATGCACTCTCTGGTGTTCTCCCCCCCACTCCATTGGTCACAGCCCACTCGACACAGCCTCATGCAGCACGTCGGCTTTCCTTGCGGGCATCCCGTGTCAGGATATTTGTAGAGCGGCCACTTGGTCTTCCATTCACACCTTTACCGATCATTGTGTCCTAGTGCCTACAACGGCAGATGTGGCTGTTGGCCATGCTGTCCTTTGAACTGTTATTGCTGGAGAGCCTCCAGGCTGAATACGGCTGGTTGCTATCCCATGTTTGAATCCATATAGGGACCAGCACTGGAAGTCGAGAAGGTTACTTACTGTAACTTTAGGTTCTTCAAGATGTGTGGTCCTTATCTAGATTTCAGTCCTGCCCTTCATCCCCTTTACTCTGGGCTCTCCTATTGCCTGGCAAGAGGGAACTGGAGTGGCATCAACCCCGGCAGCCTCTTAAAGCCTCAGACATGCCACGTAGCCGACGCACTATGAATGTCTCTGGCAATGGCGTGCATGTGCACCCATGTTTGGAATCCAGATTGGGACCACATATCTCGAAGAACCTCCAGTTACAGTAAGTAACCTTCTCTTGCTTAACATGAGCAGTAATTCTGCTTAAAGGGGATGCAGTCAGGTGCTGTAGTGCTGCTTAAATCTTTTGTGTGTTTGGGCTGATTCTCTGTTTGAAGCTCTAGCAGCTTACAGCCTCTCCTCAGGTGTTATGAATTTCATGTTCCTGGCTATTAGTTCATAATTTTCCTACATGCCGTGCTACCATGCTGGGTTTCTCCACAACTGCCCCGGTGTTTGGCTGGGCAGGTAAAAAGGTCAGTCCTTATCCCTGTTCAGATAGTGCCTCCTCCCAACTCCATGGATCTGTTTAGTAACATCTCTGATTCTGCAGACTGACTGGACAACAGGATTAAATCTTAAGGGTAGTGAACTGTGTTAAATGGTGTAGTGGTCCCTCACTCTCAAGTGGGGAGGGAGGCCATTCCACCTTGCTGTATCAGGCAACAGCACTCCGGCTCAGGTCTCGCTGGCCTCACTGATTTGTAAGAAGTCTATAGCTCTGTAACTGCCTAGCAGAGGCGAACAAGCAGTAACAGTCCGATGCTCTCGCCACCTTGGGTGGGGCAGAGTAGTCTTTAGAGGGCAGTCCCGGCAACTCCTCCCCAGGGTTGGCAGCAGACTGGAGAGGTCTGTCTCCTTCCGTGGCTTCCGCCCAACTGAGCTTTAGGGCCCTCTCTTTATACTTCCTGTCCCGCCTGGTACTTCTGGCGAGGGGGGGTGGGGCAGGTCTGGCTCCGCCCACCAGGGGAAGGGCAGTGGTCCTTTTTTCTCAAGTCCAAACGGAGGCCACTCCACCTCACTACAAATGGCTATTCCTTTTAATGGAGATGAAAACTCATCCACTGAGACATCCAGTTTCAGGATTCTACTGAACTTTCAAAGGCCATACAAGCATTTAGAATGGTTTGGTGGTTTACCTCCTCCCAGCATTAGAAGTTATTTTGAATAATGTCAGTAATTAAAGTGATGCAGCAGAAGAATTAAATCAATAGCTAAAATATTTCAGATTATACCTAAAAGTTATCCAGGAGAGACTGTGTAAAGTTAGACATAGAGGTATTGAAAATTAGCACTCAGGTCAGAAACCAAAAAGCCACAGCATCGAAAAGCTCATGCTGCAGTGTGGTAACTCTTTCTTCGAAATTTCCCCAAAGAACAGGAAACGGAGACAGCAAGCATAAGTGGGTGGGACTCTGAGGTTAGAACTGTTATTAAAATAAAATATTTGAATCTAAACTTTGCTGATAAACACTTCAGTTGTCTATGATGGTAGCAGAGAGTAGTATTCCAAGAGATCAGAACCTGAGTACAGTAAATAAGGTGAGTGTTTTTTTTCTTGAGTGATATTGTTTTTAGATTAAAAAAAACATGAGCTTTCTTATCTTAGAGAAAGTTGTATTAATCTGTTGCAGCCTATAAAGTGTTGAGGACAGTTTTCAAAGTTTAGTATCTACAAATTAGGTGGTTTAGAGCAATATTGTTTTGAAAAGATAAAAGAATTGCACTGTCTCCTTTTTAAAATGAATGGTTTAAGCACACTAATGAATGTGAAAATGAGTTCTTGTAACTCTGTGTGGTAAATGTTCAAATTCTTAGCTGCAATGAAGCCTCAAATTCTTCTAATCCAAAATTTGATATAACGTCTTTGTTTTTAGTTTGTAAAATCTCACTCTGTTTTTGTAATTACCATCTATTAGTTTTCTATAGCTTTTTTCAGAGCATCATAATTAAGTTCATTTTTATTTTGGACAAAAATAGTATTTTCTCTTAATGTTAACTTTTATGCCAAGCTCATTTTTGAAGACTTTTTACTGCACTTGCTTGAAAGCAAGGTGTGTTGGTGTTAATTATATCTAGACCAAATGTTAATACCTTATTTAGTTCTATAGAAAGCATCTCAGCAAATCCTATTAATTCCAGTTAGTATGTCATCCAAATTGTTTTGCTAACTTAAATAACAGAAATGTTAAATAATGTCAATTGTAGCTATTATATTATGCAGGGAAAGTTAGATTCTCTTGTAGTAAACACAGGAAATACAGCATGATGAATTCATATTGAAAGTGCTTCTATTTTCCTCATGAAATCTTTATCTTACTTCAGGAGCGGATTTCCCCTGAAACATACCATGCCCCAATGACAGGGGGCCCCCAAAACATAGGCGTGGGAACTAGCGGTGCGGGGGGGGGGCAGCATCCCCACATTTTATGCGGGGCTCCACTGCTGCCCGGGGTCCCGGCTGCTGCCCAGGGTTCTGCGGGCTCCACTGCCACCCAGGGTCCCGGCTGGTGCCCAGGGCTCTGCAGGATCTGCTGCCACCCGAGCTCCCGGCTGGTGCCCAGGGCTCTTCAGGGTCCGCTGCCACCCGAGCTCCCGGCTGGTGCCCAGGGCTCTGCAGGGTCTGCTGCCACCTGGGCGCCTGGCTGGCGCCCAGGGCTATGCGGGCTCCATTGCCACCTGGGCTTCCGGATGGTGCCCAGGGCTCTGCTGCCGTCTGGGGTCTCGGCTGGCACCCAGGGCTCTGCGGGCTCTGCTGCCGCCCGGGGTCCTGGCTGGTGCCCGGGGCTCTGCGGGGTCTGCTGCCGCGTGGGTTCCGGGCTGCTGCCCCGCGCCACTTACATTAAAACATATTGTTAGCTCAGAACAGCCCAGGCTCCTGGGGAGACAGGGAGGTGCCCGAGCCCGGCCACGGGGGCTGCAGCGCAGCGGCTAAGAGGGATCGCAACTGCCTGCTTTGCAAGGACCCAGCGGCCAGGGTAGGCGAGCAGAGATCAGCGCGCGGAGGCAGTGGGGCGCTCAGGTGGCCGCTGATGGAGCCGTGCCCCTCCCCCCCCACCTTCAGATATGTGTTCAGTGAGGCCGCCGGGGCACCCGAAGCTGTCCTCAGCCATGAAGATCTTGATGTCTTCTGTCTCCTTCTCTAGCCCCATGGCAGCTCCACTCGTGCGCTGCCACCCCAAGTCCCGGCTGCTGCCCTCCGCTCCCAGGCTCTGTGGGCTCCACTGCCGCCCCGCTGGCCGGCCCGGAGAAGCGGGCAGAACACCAGCTGGGCAGAACACCAACAGTGGGCTGGTGCCCCGGGTCCTTCAAATTGCTGCCGAAGCCCCGGATGGCGTAGCCCAAGCAGCGCTGAAGGTCTGGCTGGTGGAGGCTAGTCCTGAGCCCAGCCCCTTCTGGCGGCCTGGAGCCAGCAATTCTGTCGCCAGTCCTGCCTTCACCCCTAGTTCCCGCGCCTATGGTCCCAGCTGCCACCCTGCAGCCCACACCCAGGTCTGGACCTGCGCCTGGGGTGGACAGGGCTCTAGCTTTCTTTTTCTTGGCTGTGTCCCTAAAAATGAAGCTACGCACAAGGCCCCACTAACTCTAAATCCGCCACTGTCTTACTTTATCTTTCTACCTCCCATGGTCTTTGGATTTTTATGAGAGAACTTCCAAAATGTTGTGTAATCTGTGTAATTTTGCAATTATCTGATACAATTTCAAATCAGTTATTTACTTCATTCTTCTAGATCCCCAAGTAAACCCTTGGCACGGAAATTGATGAGTGGGATGGACTGGGAGGTAGTGAGTAGGAATTCATTGTCTGATGACAGGTTAGAAACACAGAGCCTACCATCACGATCTCCACCTGGAACCCCAAATCAGTAAGTAGAGTGGCGTATCCTCTCTGCAGTCATCATTGCCTGTTCACCTCTTATTTGTCAGTTATCCCTGTGCTATAACAAAACATTAGTTCATTACCAAAATAAAGCTGTTTGTTTCACAAGGGAATTTCTACAAACTAGCTCTTAACATTCCTTTATGTGGAATTCAATGTTCTAAATTTTATTTTTGATGACATTCTTTGGTATATAATAATTCTAGATGCATTTCAAAAGCATCCAACCTATAAAAAAGTGTAACGTTTGGCACTAAATACCGTAATAGTTTGAGACGTTTCCCCAGACGTTTCCTTGCATGACTGCTAACAGCTGGATTATAATTGCAATATATCTAATATATCTGACAGTGCTAACAGAGCATATGAGATGATAAATATGGCTTGAAGAGATGACATTAATAAAACCTTCAGCTGTATAATTATTTTATTCAGGAATAATTTTAGAATTTAACTTTTTGGTTCTATAATACAGTACCTCTTGTTAACATGTGTTCCAGGTATAGGCAGTAAAAAATGCTAGTGGGTTAATTTCCCTGTTTTTCTGCATTTCTTTTGTTACCTGCAAAATTTACTTTTAAACATCAGGAAGCTTTCTTGTTTTCTGTTTATGATGAATGAAAAGCATTCTTGATTTTTTTTACAAAATAGGAAAGCAGTTCTTTTAGGCTGCTGAAAGTGATGCTGAATGAGAACAGTTCAGTATTGCATAAATGGTGATTTCTCATTGAATGTGTCTCGTCTTTAGAAGTTATTCCAGAGTGTTATGCTAATATCTGAAACATTTTACATTCTAAGTATTATTATTTAATAATAATGTTTAGATTCTATAAAGCACTTTTTGCCCATAAATCTCAAGGTATTTAAAATGAAGGTAAGTGTCAAAAGACCCATTTTTCAGATGGGACAACTGGGGCAGGAAGTTGAAGTGTGACTATCATGGGGTCACACAGTAAGGTTGGTGACTGTGTTAGGAATAGAATCGAGGCTGAAATCCTGGCCCTGTTTAAGTTAATTAGAGTTCTGCCATTGACTTCAGTAGAGCCAGGATTTCATCTCTGGTCCTTTTGACTGCCAGCCTATCCACTGGGTCATACTATTATAAGCAGAACTCCTTTCTTTAAAGTATTCCAGCATGTTTCATGACCTTCAGTATTTATGGCAAGAGAGGGTTTTTTACTCATTTTACGAAGTGATAAATAAGCCATTCTTCATAATATCTCTGATTTGGTTATTGTTTCAGTATTTTTTGAAATAATAAAAAGGTTTTGAGAATTTGAAATAATGGAATTGAAAGAAAAATTAATTGAATGAGTGAAAATGAATTAATGGAATTACCATTCACTGTTTAAAATTCTTCAGTAAAATTATGTATATGAATATATGCTTACATTTAGAAGGAAAATAAATATTTTTTTTTAAATGGTACACTTATAGTTTTAGGACAATGCAGATTAAAAGCATCAATCTTGGAGAATTTTCTAACTGCTTAATTATTCTTTTCCCATTTAGTCGCAATTCTGCATTTACTCAAGAGGGATCCCGTTTACGACCATCTTCAGTTGGACATTTAGTGGACCACATAGTTCACACCTCACCAAGTGAAGTTTTTGCAAATCACAGATCTCCATCCTCCACCCAAGCTAATAGCATCATTCTGGAATCATCACCGTGAGTTCAGCCATTAATATGTTATTACTATAGCACATTGAGGCCCTGATAGAGAGAGTTCCTACCTTGGAGAGTTTATTTAGTTCCCTTTAATCTTTATCAGTAAAGCCCAGGTCCAAAAACCATTAATTTATAAATAACTATTTTTAGAGGGCATTAATATAAATCTGATAAAAGGATAGTTGCCAGAGTAAGTGCCCTGAATTCAGGTGTTACAATGGTGTAGGATTTTATTTATGTCATAATTTTATTTAGTGCCTGTAGATAGGTTTGGTGGAGTTATGTGAGTATCATTCTCAGTGTGTATACAAGATTTTTTTTTGCAAGAAGGAAAGAATGCATGATTTTGTGGTCTGATGTAAAGGTTTTAGTGGCATGGGTTTGGAAATGTTGCATTATTTTCAGGGGTCAAAAACTGTATTCTCTGTGTGTCACATATTTAAAAGAATTTTTTTAAATACTATAAAGCTTTTTATTTATTTTTTAAAAAATATTGGTACAATTTTCGCTATAAGTGTCTAAATCTCAACTTTACTATGAGACCAATTATACAGAGCTCAGATGAAGAAGGAAACTAATATATTACTCACCAGAAAAATGAAAGTAATTTATCGATAGATAAGTGTCACAGGAACCTTCCTTTTTCACTGGTATAAGGCACACGTTTCTAGTGTTTCATGGTCACAAATTACCTGTCACTGAGCAGAATTAGTTATTCATGCTGGGGTCCAGACAAAGGCCATTTTTTGTGGGGAATTCTCTATTTGTGGGAAAATAGGAAAAATTTACAAGTTTATTCTAAAACGAAGAAGTGGTTGTTTGAAGTTGTTCATAGGTTTCAAATGTTAGAAATTTTGATAGAACTGGATTGATGGGCAGAGTGCAAATAAAATGGTAGAAGGTGCGTAATAAATGCTATTTCTCTCTCTCTCATATCACCACCAAATCTATTTCTATGTAGATAAATTGAACACTTGATGTGGTATAAAATAATTGTCATAATAATTTTGGGATGGGTCAGTAAACAAGCAAATTGTGCAGATTATCTCCAAGGAAAACCCATAAAACATTTATTCCGCACCATCATGTATTTTATATGTGCCTTAGGTGTCAGAAAATCTGCTTTAGGATTTTTTTTAATTTTTAGACAGTGTTTAAGAAGTTGTATGTGAACTTTCTGTTGTATCTCTCTGCCTGTAACTTACTAGCAGACCAACTGTTCAGGGCTGTTTTAGAGAGAGAAATTAAAAGTAATAAATGTAAAACACCTCTTATAATGACCTAATAAAGCATTTATAAGACACAAAATTCTCCCAACTTTAATAGCTGATGTATCTTGCCTTTACAATGTTAGAATAAGTGTTGGCAATCTCCTCTTCCTAATAATATGAAACTCCCATTTTTAATCCTGCCAGAATCTGACTTCAAAGGTATCTGACTTCAGACAGAGACATTTTTATGTCTGTTGTTGCTGTGTGATATTCATATTATGGTAGTGGCATATTAGGGTTCCATTGTGGTAGGTGCTGTACAGAGGGAGATGTGATTCCTGCTCCAAAGAGTTTATAATGTAAGATGAAGAGCAGCATACAAAAAGTGGGAGAGAGTGCCACAATGTAATATAAACAACTTTTTATGTAAATATACATATCTGCTCTATATTTTTGGCTTGGTGGTAATGTGATTATCAGCTTTCTTAAACTACCCCTTATTCTATTTATTAAATAGTTGATTTCTCGTAAGGGTCACCACAGAAGGGAGTCTTGAAAAGCCTTCTAGGAAAGGGTAGTGGCTTTGCAGATCAGTTCAGGCATGGATGTTCCTTGCATAAAATGTGGCAGGGAAGAAAGTATAAAGGTGTGTGTGAGAGAAGCAGAAAAGCTACGACTAGACAAAGACTGAATTTTGTCTGAATTGGATGTGCAAAATTGGGACGTAGTCAAATATATAATATACCTACGACACAGTGACTTAGGTGTCTAAGGCTATGTCTACACTGGCGAGCTTACAGCAGCACAGCTGTACCATTGCAGCTGTGCTGCTGTAAAATTGCTCATGTAGCCGCTTTATGCTGACGGGAGAGAGCTCTCCCATAAACATAATAAAACCACCTCCACGAGCTCTCCTGCTGACATAGTAATGTGCACACTACAAATTATGCCGGCAAAACTTACGTTGCTCAGGAGGGTGTTTTTTTCCATACCCCCGACCTGAGTGACATAAGTTTTGCCGACACAAGTTGTAGTGTAGACCTGGCATAAGTCCCATTTAAAAACATGTAGTTTGTCACATGAGTGACACATGTCACTTAAAAATAGAACGTAGGCTCCGAGTCATTTATGTGCTTTTGAAAATTTTACCTCCTCGTTTCTTTGAAGTGTCAAAATGTTACTGATTCAGGATTTGATAATGATAAAAGAACAGAGACCATCATTAAAAAAAAAATCTGTGGACAGAAAGTTAGCTTTAAACTACTTAGCACCAATTTAAAGTCCAGGTAACACATGGCAGAGCACTGTTATGCGTTAAATATATATAATATAAATGAGCTTTTTATGTTTAAAATAAAAAGCTCTTTGGACTGTAAACTGTGAGAGTTTAAAGTTAGGGAACTAAGAGAGCTATACCTCTCAGGACCCTTGTAGCATTAAGCCTGTTTATATCTGCAATATTCTAGAGGAGATGCCTTGCATTACTTACAGATTCAGTTCATTTTAATTTGAAGAGTACACTTTTCACTGCCAGAAAAGTTTAGTCTTTATTGTGCTGTTTTAAGCAAATAAAACTAGTGGGTTTGCTGAATTGTTCTGATTACTTTTATGGTAGAATAACAAAGATATTGAGATCACTGAACTCATTTAAGTTGACTCTTTTACCAGGACTGAAAGGTCTGTAAATAAGATGCATCTCAGTGCACGTATGTGCTGAAAAGTTTTTAAATAAAATTAAATCTAGTTCCAAAGCTAGAGACAAAAGTATATCCTGATTCCTGCAGTATTTAGGGTCAATGAAACTTTGACCTAGCTTATTTTATTGCAGACACAACTGGGCTATCAGCACAAATTACAGGTGTTTCCTGTAATCTGGATAATAAACTTTCAAATCCTGCATTTAACATTCTGGCAACTTTACCTTTTGACGTGTGATCCTCAACAGCAAATAGAGGAAAGTATCTATTGTAGAAAGGTGTAGAAATGTGTCCATACTGCAGCACTCTGAATAACTGACATTTATTGAGACCATAGCAAATATTAAATACTGCTGTTTGTTCTCATATTCCTCTTGCTATTTCACAGTACGTTGTGATGTTTCTGATTGTAATTTCCTGAGATAATTAAAATACCTCCTACATTAATTTTTAAAAGAACATAAGAACTGCCATACTGGGTCAGACCAAAGGTCCATCTAGCCCAGGATCCTGTCTTCCAACAGTGGCCTATTCCAGGTGCCCCAGAGGGAATGAACAGAACAGGTAATCATCAAGTGATCCATCCCGTCGCCTATTTCCAGCTTCTGGCAAACAGAGGCTAGGGACATCATCCGTGCCCATCCTGGCTAATAGCCATGGATGGACCTATCCTCCATGAATTTATCTAGTTCTTTCTTGAACCCTGTTACAGTCTTGGCCTTCACAACATCCTCTGGTAAGGAGTTCCACAGGTTGTGTGCACGTTGTGTGGAAAAAATACTTCCTTTTGTTTGTTTTAAACCTGCTGCCTATTAATTTCATTTGGTGACCCCTAGTTTTTGTGTTACGAGAACGAGTAAATAACACTTGCTTATTTACTTTCTCCACACTAGTCATGATTTTATAGATTTCAATCATATGCCCCCTTAGTCGTCTCTTTTCCAAGCTGAAAAGTCAGTGTCTGATTAATCTCTCCTCATACCGCAGCCATTCCATACCCCTAATCATTTTTGTTGTCCTTTTCCAATTCCAATATATCTTTTTTGAGATGGGGCGACCACATCTGCACACAGTATTCAAGATGTGGGCGTACCAGGGATTTATATGGAGGCAATATGATATTTGCTGTATTATTATCTATCTCTTTTTTAATGATTCCCAACTTTCTGTTTGATTTTTTTGACTGCCGCTGCACATTGAGTGGATGTTTTCAGAGAACTATCCGCAGTGACTCCAAGATCTCTTTCTTGAGTGGTAACAGCTAATTTAGACCCCGTCATTTTATATGTATAGTTGGGATTATGTTTTCCAATGTGCATTACTTTGCATTTATCGACATTGAATTTCATCTGCCATTTTGTTGCCCAGTCACCCAGTTTTGAGAGATCCTTTTGTAGCTCTTTGCAGTCTGCCTGGGACTTAGCTATCTTGAGTAATTTTGTATCATCTGCAAATGTTGCCACTTCACTGTTTACCCCTTTTTCCAGATCATTTATGAATATGTTAAATAGGACTGGGCCCAGCACAGACCCCAGGGGGACACCACTATTTATCTCTCTCCATTCTTAAAACTGACCATTTATTCCTACCCTTGTTCTTTTAACCAGTTACCAATCCATGAGAGAACCTTCCCTCTTATCCCGTGACTGCTTACTTTGCTTAAGTGCCTTTGGTAAGGGACCTTGTCGAAGGCTTTTTGAAAATCTAAATACACTATATCCACTGGATCCCCTTGGTCCACATGCTTGTTGACCCCTTCAGAGAATTCTAGTAGATTGGTGAGGCATGATTTCCCTTTACAAAAACCATGTTGACTATTCCCCATCAAATTTTGTTCTTTATTATCGTTTCAACCAGTTTGCCCGGTACTGAAGTCAGGCTTATCGGCCTGTAATTGCCGGGGTCACCTCTGGAGCCCTTTTTAAAAATTACTGTCATATTAGCTATCCTCCAGTCATGTGGTACAGAAGCTGATTTAAATGATAGGTTACAGACTACAGTTAGTAGTCCTGCAATTTCACATTTGAGTTCCTTCAGAACTATTGGGTGAATACCATCTGGTCCTGGTGACACTCCGACACTTACTACTGTTTAGTAATGCATGACTGGTGTTTATTTTAATAAATTCATGCTACATATATGGAACTATTTATGTTGGTATATTAAAAGGCAGACCGAATATTTATATCAAATACACGCAGTTTGTCAGTGTGGGAGTTTTTGTTTTATTATTATGCAAATTGCTGAATGTGGTAACACACAGAGCTGCTTTGACTGCAAAATAGGCTGCTTTCGCTGTCATTGTCTAAGCATTCATAAGGAAATTCAGAGCTGACTGAGCAGATATAAAGCAATGAAGTTTTTGCCCCAGGCTTGATTGTTAGTTCTCACAATTCATTATGCTAATATATTACAGCTCTTTGCACTGTTACTACTAAAGTGCTCATTTAAGTATCTTTTTTTCAAATGTTTGCTATTTATATTTTCTATAGGAAATTCTCAGTTTTCATTAGCTCCTATATGAAGACTGGTAGCCAAAAAGATCACCTTTTTGCTTTGTTGTTGGAATTATTTGTGTTTTTTAAACTTCTGAAAGTTAGCAAATATTAAGAAGTTACAGGAAAACATATCTTCTTGTCCATCACTTGAAAAAGATGAGTAAACTATGCCAGCCAGACTCTTCACTGAATAAATATGCCGACAATTAAAAAGCTCTAAATACTAATAATGGGCCAGTGCCTAAATAATTTATAACTGCCTTGAAAGTTAATTAGAAAATGTTAGTAATCAGTTTTTCTCTATCTACAAAAACTGGTGAAAGACTGTTTCCATTGCTGCTGAAGGAAAAATAAAACACACGTTGCCCATTCTGATAAGACACCACAAGTTATCAAGTTCTTTGTGGAAATTACTATTAGGAAATATGCTTATTCGGTATGCTTTTATTTCCTACTATTATGAATCTCAGCTTCTACAGTCATTACAGTTTGAAGAAATAGTATGAGGATTTTTTCAACCATTCTGCTGGTACAAAAATTTTAATTTGATAAAATTTGGAAGTTAAGCATAAATATCTGTCAAATTGGTAGATATAAGATCCATTTAAATGTAGAAATAAGAAGTCTGCCAAGATGGGTGTCAACATGACTTAGGTTTGAGGTTTCTAATATTTTGTTTATACTTTTTTAAAAGAGTCTTATTTATTATATTTAAGGCCTTTCATTTTCTTTTTTGTTGATTTGTTTTTGTTGTTTTTCTTATTTAATTTCCCAGCAATTTATTGGTTTTTATTTAAAAATTTTAAAAATGGGAGAAAATCAGTAAAAACGAGAACTCGTGGGGTGTGAAGGGATATTCACCATGTGGCAGTTGAGGAAGACTTCCCCTCCCTGCTGTGGTTAAGCAGTCTGGTCTGCTGGGACCCAGCTCCCTGTCCGTCTCATTCTTTCTCTCCTCCCCCCAATGCAAAGGAAGCGAACAATGCTGAAGGGCTGGGGTCAGAAGGGCAGCAAAAGACTTCCCTGTGACTATTGGTTCCCCTGCAATACAGCCCCCTCCCAACCTCAGCTATTCAAGGTAGCCCCATTTGCTTCCCCTGCACAGGCTCTGTCTGGCAGAGGAAGTAGATGGGGCTCTATGCCCTAGGGCCAACTGCTGCAGTTAACAATTCTTGGCTTACCTAGGACTGAGAGTCACCTTGTTGCTCCCTGCCTCTGGTGTGAGAGAGTTCCTTACCACCACCAGCCTTTCAGCCACTCAAGCACTCTTCTCTGAGCAAGGGTGTGGGAACCTTCCCCGCCCCCTCTTCCTCTGAGGCCCCATCCCCCAAGGCCCCTCCCCAAAGGGCCCACCTCTGTCCCCTCTTCCTTCAAAGGCCAAGCTGGGCCAGGGAGCCCAGGGGGAGCCCCAAAATCATTCCCCTGCCTGTGTCCCTACCCCCCAGGTCTCCCGTTCAGGGCAGATGGAGGTTCCGCGGCTCCCCACGTCTGGCCACACAGCTGTTACCATGGCTAGGCTGCGGCTCTAAGGCTCCCCAACCCGGCCGGAGCCAGGTTGGGGAGAGCCACACGGGCAGTTGTGGTGAGCCGGTGCGGAGTCGTGGACCCTCCACCTTCCCTGGGCCAGGCGGGACTCGGGCTGGGGGCTGCTCTCGGCTCCCCCTGCACCGTGGGCAGGTGGAGGGTTTGCATGGCTCCCACAACTGACCAGGCTCCCTGACCAGGCTCCATGCTGGCCTGGCCGAGGGGGGCGGTGGGGGACTCGGGGAAGTGGAGAGGAAGGGGGTCCGCCCCAGCAAATAGTGGACAGGACAAGCCCGTCCACTTTCAAAAAGTGGGAGGGCTATGGCCCCCCCGTTTCTGCCGCCACTGCCTCTGGGCTATGCAAACCCTGTCTTCACCTTGCAGTTTAACCCTGTTTTCACCTTACACCTTGCAGGTGCACCCTGTCCCTGTTCCATTTGAACCATTCCCCTGTGATACCCAGTCACTGAAAGAGGCTACTCAGAGAAGTCCCAGTTCTTCTACCCCCAAAGGAGCAGCGTTCCTCAGTTTACTAGTTTTACCTTAACCACTACTCCTGTAAACCATACAGCACTTGTGAAATCTTACTATAAATGACAAAGGAGGTTTATTTAAGAAAGATTAGAGATTTAACTAGAAACGAGAGTGTGATGGAAAGAAATGGTTCTTTTGAGTAGTGTCCCTATGAGTGCTCCACTGTAGGTGCACTTGCATCCCTGCAGATCAGAGAACTTTGACAGCAGTGTCTGTTTGACCCACACATGCGCTGTTTCCCCTACCCCCCTCAACATTGCATGGGCAAGCCCCTTTCAGTTCCTTCTCAACTGCCTCTGGCTAGAGACGGGGCTATTAGCTGTCCATTCATTGGATCATTATTTCACTTTCAGCATTTCAGTAGTTAATTAATTGTTTTTCTTTTATTTGTAGAACTTTCTTTGTTTTCTCTTTTCTACCAAAAAAACCCAACCCACTTTATTTTCCCCTTTGTCTGAGGTTGCCCCAGCACAGAGTAAACCTGGTTTACCGGGCTTTAAGAAGTTCCTCTCGTGCAAGGAGACCATCCCTATAGCGGATAAACATTCCCACTGTAGCCGTTGCCTCGGGGAAAGCCATATTCCTCAAAAGTGTGGTCTCTGCCAACAACTCAAGCCCAGATCTAGGAAGGATAGAGAACTGAGACAAAAGCTCCTCCTCAAGAAGGTAGCTCTTCAGCCCTCCCCGGACCTGTGCCAGGAGTCACCCAGACAGCGCGAATCTTCCCAGCAGCCCTCAACATCTAGGAGCTATGGTTCACAGAAAACAGACGAAGACCCCTTGCGTAAGGCTTCAAAAACCAGAACTGTGAGTCCCCAGAGTGAGCCCCGAGCTAGCCAAAAAAGATCACCAGCGCGTTCAGTACTGAGACAGTCCTAACACGGTACCCATAGTTCACAAGAGCACCATGAGCTATGGTACTGAAGCAGCAGGTATCATTGATGAGCCTAAAGACCAGATGGGCAAAGGCACCAAAGCAATGGTACTGACAGAAAAAGGCAAGGACAAGACCGCACCACCGCTAAGAAGATGCTGCCAGTATTAGTAGTACCATTAGCACCATCATTAGCAAGCCATTCAGCCTCTGAGCACTCGGTATGGCCAAGATCCCTGATCCCCTCCATGCTGACCCACTGACAATCATAGGCACCGGTTCAGTCAGTACCGCAGGAATTCACACACTCTAGAGAACTCTCAGTATTTGACGTACCGGAGACTTCCTGGCTCGGTACCGGGGCTGGGATGGAGCAAGGCTAGACCATTGAACCTGGTATTACACCACTGGCTAAACAGGGCAGGGTGACAACTCCCTTCTGTTTGAATGGGCCATCACCAAGATATATTATCCCCTGGTGACTAAGGGCATGTTTGCAAAAAAAAAAAAAAAAAAAAAAAAACGGAACCTTTGCCATGAGGTCTGTGTCACAGGGAGCTAGACGGTCAAGGAGCCTGGTCCAGGCAGCCATGAACATCTGCACAGAACCCCATCTGCTTCCCCTGATGGACACAGCCCCCTCCGGACCACAGCCCTTCAGCGCAGCTTCATCCAGGCCTATTCTGAAGGACCGGGGTCAGAAGGGGGCTCTGTCCATGAATGGGCCAGTATTCAAAGGGTGCAGTCTTTTACTCCCTGCAGCCCTGTCCCTGCAGCAGTTAGGCTTATCTGCCAGCACTTGGCTCCCTGCCTGTCTCGGTCCCCACCTTCACAGAGGGAGTGAACGGGGCCATGCTGAAGGGCCAGGGTCAGGAGAGGAAAGGAAGGCTGCAACCTGTGAGTACTGACTCCCCCACCCTCACCAGCCTTTCAACACAGCCCATCCGCTTGCCTTTGAAAAATTATTGGGTGCTGAAAAATCAGTAAAACCCCAAAACTGGCTTTTTCAAAAACCTGGGAATTTGGGGGGGAAATTAGTCAATACCTAATACAAAGGGCCTTAATTATATTTCGTCAAAACTTCAGGGGGAAAGCTATATAATTTTCTAAGTGAAATACTCCTTTTCTCATTCCACTGTCATGTGCAAAGACTTTTTTGTGGCTTAAATAATTTGTTTATCAGAAAATACATAATATCTTCCTTTATTTAATGTTACTGGGATAACAACCACCATATTTTTCCTTTTTACCTAATGACTAGAGCCTTGTGAATTGTGTTTTGCTTTAATTACAATGAAATAAATTATACAGTATTGAGTTTCACGTGTGGCTGTCTAAGATACTTTAGATCTTGCAGCAAATTGAGTTGAAGTATTATGATGTTTCATAATTAGCGGTTAGCAAAATAAGGCTCATATATGATCAGACCAATTGAGTGCGAATACTCACAAGGGTGAAGTTATTTATGTGCCTAAATGTTTTGAGGATTAGGCCCTAGCTTTATTGTAGTGCTCCATCTGAGTCGTAATAAGTAGGTAGGTGCTTAATAAAAATGAGTTTTAATGCAGTTGGTGGATTGTGAGTATTTAGGGACTGATTTTCAAAGTCAAAGGGAGTTAAGCACCTGACTGCTCCTTTGTGCCTCTGAAAATCTTCCACTTCATTTATAAGCATAAAGCCTTAAAATGAAAGATGAGTCCTGCACTTGTCATGAGAAAATTATGTACTTAAATTCTTATGCCATAAAAAGTGGTCAAGGGAGTATCCGCTATAATAGATAAATACACAGCATAAACTGGTATGCTGTTGTTAAAGCTACAGCACCACGGTCTCAGACCTAACAAGTGTGCACGTTAGTCTAGAAATGTGAACTTTTGAGGGAGCTACCCTAATTTTGGGCAGTATTGTTAAAGATCAATCTGGTAAATCCATGGTAAAAATGCCATTTAAAAAAAATTGACTCTACATATTCTCTCTTGGGCTAAATTTTGTATGCAAGGTAATATTTAAAAATGTGCTGCTGAATAATATGCACTCAATTGCAAATTAGACAGTGGGAAATTGTGAATTGCATGCAGAATCATATGTTTAGAACTTTCAAATCAAATGTGGTTTTAAGAAGCTAATGCACAAAGTGTGTGAAGTTTTTTCATGTTGGATTGGATTTTAAATCATCTTGCTGTTAAAAGTACAAAAAATGAGTATTGTCAGATTCTTAATTGTGCTAATTTGTTCAAAACTGAATTTAGCTTTATTTTTAAGGTTTAATTTACAGGCAGTCTAAGATGTAAATTAATTGCTTTTCTGCTTGGGAAAAATATAAAATGATGTATATTTGTTTTAGAAATAGATTACTAGGTATGTATGAGATTTCTAAAGCAATCTCCAACATATTGATTAAGTGGATTAAAAGAGAAGGTAAACTGTTTAAAAGAAACAATACACTGAACAAGAATACTCTAGCTTAATCAATCTTTGAATGTTCGTGATTCTTTTTTAAATATACTCTACACAACATATGTATTTGCATATATGCTTTAGAAATCATATCCACAAAATCAAACCTTTCGGATAACAAAAATGTCAGATTTTTTGTAACTCTCAAACTCTGGGGTTCTTTTAGCCACTTGTTCAGTTTGCTTGGAGTCCTAAGAATTTTCAGATAAAATTTTCTCCCTCCACCATTTTATTTTTGTATCTAGATCCCAAGAGACTCCTATAGATGGGCAACCTCCTGCACTACCACCCAAACAATCGAAAAAGAACAGTTGGAACCAAATTCATTATTCACACTCCCAGCAAGAACTGGATAACCATATTAATGAAACGTTTGATGTTCCCGCATCACCTGAAAAATCCACAGTAAGCTGATGGGTCAAGTTTGTTCATCTTGTTTTTCCTCTGGATGATGGTCCTGCTTTTGTAGAAATAACTGCTGAGCCCTTAAATCTGAATGTCATGGGAGAGGGAAAAAACTGAGTTTAACTCTCAAAGTACAAGTTAAGTTTGCAGGGCTTGCAGTTACATTAAGCATAGTTAGCCTAACTTGCACTGTTTCTTATCCCCAACCTTCCTCTCTCCAACACTATAAGTATTTTCTGGAATCAAGGGCTTTCTACTATGTAGTCATGTCAGTGATAGGGTAGCTGGTTTGTGAGGAAGATGTTTCTTTGAAAGTTCAAGTTCATCAAACTGGATCCTCCAGATGAACTTAGACTTCCTTTCCAGTCCCTACAACCGCACACTGCAGAGTTCTTTTGCAAGTTTAACTTTTCAGGGTTCAAATAATCCAATGTGGTGAGAAGCAGGTGGGTTTTTAAAAAGTTGAATACCAGTCCCTTTAACTTGAAGTATCACTGTTTAATATTTAACACTTTACGTCCTCCTCTAAGTGCTGTGCAAAACAATGACTAATCCACCTCACATCCCTGTGAGGTAGGATAAGTATGAGGGGCTAGTTCAAGCAAATTCAAAGCCATTGAAATAGCACCTTGTTGAAAGGCACAAGATTCAGGTCTGTAGTTCCACAGATGGCTGTGCCATGCCACCAGCGTCAGTGCTGTTCTGAAAGAGCTGAATGAGGCATAGGAAATATGTATAATTGCATTTGTATGTGGGAGGAAGTATGAGGAGCAGTGGATGGGAATTTCCTGATAGGAGTTTGTGGGGTGGAGGGAGAAGGGCTTGTGATGTTGCCTCAATCAAATAAATGATGTGGAAGGGTGGCGGGGGGATTATAATCACCGAGCTCTGTCTGCATAGGGCACTTCATATTCCTCTCCACACAGCCCTGGAGCATGTGTAGTAAACCTCATATTAGTATTTCAAACTGTTCTTGGAGAGGTGAGTTGTAGGGCCAGGAGCTCCCTGCTAAACTTGCCCCCATATTAAACCCAAGTTGTAGCTAGTGCAAACTAAGACACACAGGTATTGTGACCTGCCCAAGCTATATAACAATACATTTTTACTTCAGTCACAGCAAATTTGTAACATATCCACTTGATACTGCAGGAACTGTTATATTTAAATGACTTGTAATTTTATTAGTCAATTTATTATTTGGGTAGTTCCCTATTTTGCCAGCTTGCTTCCAGGAGAACACATTTGCAGATTAGTTGTGCACAGCAACTCTGAGTGCATGATCCCCCACATCAAACTAGGGTGAGAGAAACTATTTTCATGGTTACTGCTGCTTTTTCAGGGCCCAATAGCAATTATTGGACATTTGATGAGGACATTTGGAACAGCTGTGGTATTAGAGTAATCTTTCTTTAAAGCCTACATTAGCTGAAAACAAATTACATGTAATGTTATATACTTCCTTTTTGTTTAGCCCAATGGTGGTGTTCCCCATGACAATCTTGTTTTGATCAGAATGAAACCAGACGAAAATGGAAGATTTGGCTTCAATGTAAAGGTAATGAAAAATAGATCTCTCCATATTTTTAAAGATTGTTCAGTGACACTCACGATTTGTGACTTTTTGAATTTTTTTTAAAGGGAGGCTATGACCAGAAGATGCCGGTAATAGTGTCCAGGGTAGCTCCAGGAACACCAGTAAGTTGTCAGAAAAACTTGGAAGTGGTGGTGTTTAATTAGATGTGTGCAGTGTTGTTCTAGCCATGTAGGTCCCAGGATATTAGAGAGACAAGATGGGTGAGGTAATATCTTTTATTGGACCAACTTCTATTGGTGAGAGAGAGAAGTTCTTCTCTCTTTCACCAGCAGAAATTGGTCCAATAAAAGATATTACCTCACCCACCTTGTTTCTCTAATTAGATGTGTGTGATCATAATTATTGTAAGTCTTTTCCTTTGTGTTTTCTTTTTCCTTGAGGGAAAACGTTCTGGCCACACCTTGCTAGGAATAAAATTGCTCTAACATATTACTTTTAGGGTAGTAGTCCCCATACCTTGTTGACAGCTTGTTCTTTAACTGCCTCACATAATAAATGAAAGTAGTGGCCAATTAAATGTTGGAACTAAATACATTTAAAACATAATGTTAAAAATACTTTTTTGCTAATTAAAGGAGGACAGTGGAATGAAAATAAACTACAGACAGAATATAATCCCCTCAATATTACTTACATGCTCTTCTACAAATTCCTACATTAAATAAAAGTAAACTGCTTACATTGCTATCTGTAAGTGAGTTTTTCTTTCTTTCTTTCTTTCTTTCTTGAAAGTTAAAGTTCATAGTTTAGTGTGGTGCATGCTTTAATAATAAAAATGAATATTTTCTCAATACAATAAAGTTTCATCACTGCAAGTGGTTACAATAAGTTATAATAGCTGTTTCTTGACTCTTGATATATAATGCACCACTCATCCTAAAAACATTGTTATTTAGCATACATTTTTAATTTAAACATTCATGGGATTTTGTCACAAATTGTGTTGAGACAAACTTTTATTCTGTTAAAAGTTGCAAATCCCTTTTGTTTTTACTGACACATGCAGTTGTGAGCAATGCCAAGATTTAGATTAAACCAGACATAATGAATCATTCATCAGGTCTGATTCTGTGGTGGTGTTTCTGGTGTTCAGTGAGCACCATTAATGTCTTCAAATTAGGCACAATATTGTGGCAGTTGATTGCCAGAAATAATGACCTGGTATTCAGCCTTTGTGATGCCAGCTCTGTGTTGTGCACCTGTCAGAAATTAATAGAATAAGAGACACATTTGCTTACATTAAAACAACAAAGTAGCTTTGATCTAAATAAAATCATTAAAATGTATATGTTGACATCCTTATATTAAATTGTTCTTATCCCAGTTAATTATTTTTTTCCTAATTTATTTTCTATGTAACAAATTGGTTTGTTTCTGTTGCAGTTAATTTTGGATGAATGGATTAAACATCTAGCAATGCTGTGGTGGTGATAAATGGGGAATGCACTGCCCTTTCCTCTCTGCAACCATGGTTAAATTGTAACATAAATAGTATTTTCACTTGCTGGTTCTTTTTGCCCAGATTAACTGGATTTGGTGCATTTCCTTTGCCCCCCCCCGCCCATCTTCTTTTTGTTGCCTTGAATGTGATATTAGAAGCTTTCTGCTCTTAGATTTGTGAAATTGAATTGGTCAAGGTTTTGCCATGCTGCTGCCCTCCTTTCTGAGATTTCTGAGCTTGTCCTGCATCCCCAGTGTTAATGTAGAATATAATTCAAACACTGGAGAGCTTATCCAAGCATTCAACTTCAGCATACATACAAGGAGCAGGGAGTAACAGCATCAGAAAGGCATGTTGAAATGACAGACTCCTCCTGGTTGTGAATTGAAGTATTCATATGAATGGCACTGTCTGCTGTGTTATGTAACGCTTTATATATCATTTGATCCAATGTGGCAACTATATAAATGAGTCTGGCAGAATCCACATTCCTGAACACAGTTATGCTGTTTCTTATGTTGCCATTTTAAAGTAACAAAATACAAAAGCTTTGTTTTTAGAGTGCTCTGTGTTTGTAAAATTAATTTGTTTCATGTTGCAGGCTGACCTCTGTGTCCCTCGTTTGAATGAAGGGGATCAGGTTGTATTGATAAATGGCAGGGATATAGCGGAACATACCCATGATCAAGTTGTCATGTTTATTAAAGACAGCTGTGAGAGGCATTCGGGGGAACTTGTGCTCCTAGTAAGACCCAATGGTGAGTGATTTATATGTAACACAACAAATCTTCCCTCTCCTCCTTTCTAGCCTTCACGTTGTGTCCTGGGTTAAGGATGCTAATACTCTTTACAAAAAGGTGCTCCCCCTTAGAAAAAGTACATAAGATTACAACAAGAAGGCAGCATTTCAATCATATACAAATACAGAGAAATACCTTGTACTGCAAGCATTCATACCTATAATAGTAAGTGTTTAAAACAAAATTTAAATACCCAAAATAGGGATATGAAAAATAATTGGGTATTCTTAGCAAGAGGGCTCTACATAAATTTTATTCATGAGTCACATTAGGTACAAATTGGCCAGATGACTGCACAAATTGATTGTAGTGCGGAGGAGAGTCCATCCCAAAATGGCAATTTTGGGTGTCGTTGGAAATTGTCACATAGATATGATAGTATTCAAGGACTTAAAATATATCTTCAAAGCAATTGAGAATTATTGGTAACATTTTTACTGGAGGCAGCTTAATAAAAGAAAATGCTTAAAAAAACAAGCTTATACAGTATGTTCATGGCATTTATATTGGAATGTTGTCAACAGTCAGCTGCTGTGTGTTTAATTCTGCTCTACTACCCAATCACAATAAAGAGCCATGCAGCAGAAAAATATACTGAGAAATAATTGGAATAGTTGAAATCACTCCACTAGATTACCTCAACCAATTGACACATGATTCTGGCTTCTTTTATTTAATTGTTTTACTTCCCATTCTATGTATTTAAGCCATTTCATTGTTTCTGTATATTTTCTTCCTCTGTCATAGTCATATAAAATTAAATTCTGCTAAATTGGTTTACAGATTTACCAAGTTAATACCCCTTTGTGTGTTGTTTATAGTTGTGGTTGAAATAAAAAGCCTTAAAATGCAGAATTAAAAAGTAGCCATAATTTCCTCACTCACATTTTTATAGTGTTCTACTTTATGGGCAAACTTTTCAAAAGAGCATACGCTTGTGTGCTAGCTATAATATATACTTCACAGTGTATATTTGAATACATATTTGTTTACAGGCAGTACTTTTACACAGAGTGTTCACAGAATTATAGTGGGGCCTACGAATGTCATTCTAGCCAGTGGTCTGCCAGTTTTAGCCTAATTAATTCCCGGCAAAGTGAAACTCAAAACAAAAAAGATAAACCGTTACTACAGTGACTTGAGGGATGTGATGTGGAAACTGGGGAGGCCAAAGAGGAGAAAGTTACAGTAAAGAAGGCAAGATATGACACGGATTAGGGAGAAGGGTTTTAGCAGTATTGATTATGTGAAAATCCATTTCTTACTCGACAGTAAACTAAATAACAGTGTAATTTTAGGGTGGAGCATAACGGTTTGAACACTGAATTTTTTGTTGATATGGATTAAAGTCTGACTCTTAATGGTACTCTACCACAGATTTTCCTGTCGAAGCAATACTGAATTGCCATTTTTCTTATTTAAAAGATGAGCATTCACTGTTACAGCTAAAGAACATGCTAGGTTAGAGCCTCCCTCAACCTTCCTACCTTTATTTATTGTAGCTGTCTACGATGTGGTGGAAGAGAAGCTGGAGAGTGAGCCTGACTTCCAGTACATCCCTGAGAAATCCCCCCTGGATGGTGTCCATCAGGACGATAATGCTCTGCGGGAATCTATGATTCAACTAGCAGAGGGGCTTATCACTGGAACTATTCTGGCTCAGTTTGATGTAAGTAATGTACCACCTGTAATTGTATGCATGTACCAATCTCTTTCTGGGTAATAATTAGCTTCAACAGAACAAATGTGAATGATATTAGACTGAGTTTAGAATCTGTCAGCAAGGCAATTGACTCATCTGCTGTAAAGAAAGAACAGCGAAACATCAAATAACTTCTGTGTTGAAACACTACAGGTGCAAAATAGTCACCATAGAAAAAACGTTAACTATCTAGTACAATCTAAATGTTTTTAATACACAGTACAGCTGTTTATAACTGGAACTCCAAGTTTTTGTAATTATAATGATCTTATGCTTATATAACATCTTTCATATCCAAGAATACCTAAAGGGTTTAGGAAGCTTTACCCAAGTCCCAGTCCCAGTGTTCATTTTACCTACCTCTGGATGAAAACCTAAATTAAAACAGGAAGTGAAGAATACCATAAACAATTTAAACTGCAGGGAAGATTTTAGATGAAATTTAAGTATTAGGACAAAGTACTGGGAAATACAACCCTAGTTTTAGGAAAATGCAATAGAATTTTTTTATGCGTAGTTGATTTTTATTATTTATTTTGAAGAGAGTAGTGCAGTTCCCCTTAATACTGTGCTTGTACATTGGCTCATTGCTGACTCTCAGAGAAGAGTACCATCTTCTGAATCAACACAACCACTTCTTCAACCCCCAGGTGTTCTTTGGTGGTATCCTATTAAAATACAGACACAGCACACCCCAGCTTAGTTTCTAAAATTAAGTAATATGGCTGGAGGGCTAGATAATCTATTACATTACTAAAGTAACTAGACAAATGGAGATACCCCTTTTAATGTCAATATGGTACATATTTTATAGACCTGATCCTGTTCTAGGGACTGTGTTTAAATTGGATTGGAATCTCTTTAGGACAGGTTTGTGCTCAATAAATTATATAGAGCACTTTTCATAGCTGTTGAAATTTTTTACTACTTGGTATCTATAGTAATTCCTGGAAGCTTGAAATCTGTTTCCTTGCCAAACTCTCTTTCCTCCATCATATGCTTATATAATGATTAGTTATCATGGGGTTGCTCATTTGGCTATCATATAGATTACTGGTACTTGTTTTTAAAAAATAAGCATTCATTTTGTACTAAATGATACAAAAAATGCATGCATTTTGCAAACAGTTCTAAAAAGGAAAAAAGGTAAACCAGATTTTTGGCTTACCAATCTTGTGTTCCTTTAAACTGAAAATTAAGACTAAAGCAATGCCTTATTAAGCCTATTGAATTAAAACTAAGATTACTGAAAATTGGTTGATTTAGGTCACTCATTTTATGTAGAATTAATTAAAACTAATGCTTTGAGGAAATAATTTTCCATTTCAAATCATATTTGTTTTGCCTGATATACAGTAATGATTTGATCTTTTTTTTTAATTTCATGCAGGAACTTAAATAAAATAGCTTTTGAGTCCATTGTGATCATATCCAAGCTCACTTTTCAGCTCTTTTGCTTCTTGTTCAGTCATAAATAGAGGCAGAATTAGAACTACTATTCTTGTTCTACTGAGGCTAAACTTACCCCTGAAGTAAATGAGTGTCACTCCATTGACTTTGGAGGAATTGTACCTGCCTAACCTCAACAGTGAATGAGGGCATGGTACAGTGAAATAATAAAATATATTAAAATAATGATACTAATGGATGGATGGATGTGGTTCATGCAATTCAGTGTTAGCAGAGTATTAGGTGTAAATAAACTATGGTTCAAAAATAACTCAACAGGAGTTCCTCACATAATATTATAGCTTATCAACTTGTGCCTCTTAAATAGACTATATGTGAAGCATTAAAGTGATGTGGAGGAAAAAACTCCTTAATATTTTAAGGTAATGATCATTATAATGTAAGCAGTCATAAAAATAGATTGTCTTGCTGTCCATTTTTGTTGTAGTTATATCTCAGATATGACATTGGAAATGAGGAATATAACCAAGTAAGGATTAAAAAGCAGGAGCCAAATGAACTGTTAAAAGAAAAATCCTGTTTCCATGCTTATGTTTTGATTGAAATACATTAACTAAAGAGAAATACAGAACATATCTTCCAAAGTTTCTCTTACAATGATTTGTATTTTGATGTAAACTAAATAAAATAGACATTATGGAAGCAGAGAAAGAATTGACAGGAAGGGGATGCAATGTATGACAGTTCGTTAGCAAGAGTCAGGGCAAATTCACATGCTTAGTGTGCTTACTCTCAGCAGCAGTAAGTCTGAGAACCGGAGAGGGATTTAGCATTCCTCTCTCCACCCCGGTTGACCGGGAAGGGTGTCAGGTGGATCTACCCCAGTCGTAGCAGGACTGGGCAATAGAGAACTTGGAGAAAAGGGAAGAGTTGTGTACTTGATAACTAGAATTGAGCAATTAAGAGCATAGATCATGAACCAGGCAGCAACTCAAACCTACGCCCAGGGCAAGTTGCAAGCCTTGAGACAGGACTTCCAGGCAGAAAAGGAAGCACTGGCTAAGCAAGTACCGGTCCTTCAGGGACTTGTCAGAATTTAACCATTTGTGCTCAGTGTATGCTGTAAGAGCAGTGTGTTTGCAACAAGAGAAAATTGAATAGTTAAACGCCAATGGGCCATGCGTTTTGCCCAAGTGGCAAGCCTCACGAGGGAGGACTCGGGTAGCCTTGTGAGTAAGAATGTTTAAGGGAAGAGACCGGGAAGGGTGGGGGCTAGTTGAGAAGCCCACCCTCCTAGCTAAATTGGTAGTGAAAAAGCCGGTGCCCATGGAAGGGACGGTTCAGCAAGACAAGGGCAAATTCACATGCTTCAATATATATATCAAGTTGAAAAGTAAGCCTTTCATACAGCTTATAGAGTGTCCACCTTATGTACTAAGTATGATGTATTGTGTTTTATGACTAAGAATGTACAACAACCCCATCATATTATTGCTATGGGAATATTATTGTTTGTGTTGGTGTTAGTTAGTGTAGGAGGATGTTATTGTTGTTGTAACGGATGTAATAATAGTAATACCTTTCATGTCCATGCTCATCATGCATTGTCATTACATCCAATCAAAACCCCTAAGGTTGAAGCATCTGAAGTAGAATCTGAATTCCAAGACTTAATGCAAATAGAGATTTGAAAATGTTTGTTGTACTACTAGTACAAAAGGGGGGGTTGTGGAAGCAGAGAAAGAACTGACAGGAAGGGGATGCAATGTATGACAGTTCGTTGGCAAGAGTCAGGCTAACTGTAACCCTAATAACGCGAGATTTGTAGAAGCGAGGAATGTGTGAGGCGAGTGGGAAAGAACTGTGTGAGAAGTTGTTGCGACCTTGTGTAGATAATGTGTAGATAATATGGAATGTAGACTAAGAGTCTACATTAGTGAGCAAAACAAGATATCAGAATGACCTATGTATAAACAAAATGCAGCTGTTGCTCATTATTGTCTGTAACAAAAGGTATAAATGCTTGCTGTAATTGTTTACCTGTTGAGAGACCTGTTTAGCTCTCTCCCTCTATGCAATTGATAGAGAGAAAATAAAGTATCTGACTTGCTGTACCCAAACAAAAAGTGAGAACTCTGTTATTCTCCGACAACATTAATAAACATAAATACATAAAAAGAAAAATGAAGAGAAAAGAATAGAAGTAGCATTATGCATACTTCATGAAAACAAGCAGTTATGTCACATGCCTAGCTTAAATTGTAAGATCATCAGGGCAGGGGCTGTTTATTCTCCCTATAATGTGCCATCCAAATCTATGATGAGATAGACACTTGTTGTTAATCGTCCAAATAGAATTTGTATTAACGTGTTTTTCATTTTACCCTGAGTCTTCAGGAGGTATATATTGTTTTCCGTGTAATATCCCATGCACTGTGGGGCTCTTCGCTATATTTCTTTGAATTGAGAAGTGTGCTGGTTCAGTTAGGGGCAGCAACTCGCGGCCTCCCCACATAGGTGCCTATGTACCAGAATACAGCAGAACTCCTGCAGAGGGAATGCTTGCACACGCACACCCCATTTACTGGGAGACTAAGATTCATTGCAGCACTGTGTAGGAGTGCAGGAGGATGATGGTGGCAGGCTCGGGGCGTAGCAGTAGCATAGTCAGTAAGGTCTACTCACAGTATGTATCTGCTAGCCCAAAACTCTGTGTTAAGATGCAGTGGACTGTGTCTGCTGTTCCCACGGTACCCTGTAGTATTGGCCATTGTCCAGATGCATGCCTGCTATAACAGCTTATGAATCAGTTTCTCAGCCTATGCCTTTTGAGCGAATTTAGTGAGCACATAGTCCAGCTGCTTGAATGATCTTGTAAAAGAACAAAATTAATATTGCATCGTGCTTGTGAATAGAAAATGTTTTCATGTTTGTTTTATATGCTTTTAAAATGTCTGTAGTAAATTTAAAGCTAGTAAGTCCTATGTTGTGTCTGTTACTATCTGACCATCTTTATTCTCTTTTAGCAACTGTATAGGAAGAAGCCTGGAATGACAATGTCTTGTGCCAAATTACCTCAAAATATTTCCAAAAATAGATACAGAGACATTTCGCCTTGTAAGTGTGTGTATGTGTATGTATATGGTTTTAAGTTAAAATACTGTATTTATTTGTACTTGGTAGAGAAATAACACATGTTCTTTAAATATTTTTTCAGATGATGCTACACGGGTTGTTTTGAAGAGTAATGATGACTACATCAATGCAAATTATATAAATGTGAGTTGAATTTTATGTCATTCATACTGTAAGTACATTGTGGCAGCATTCTGCAGAAGAACAATTGATTTATAATTTGCTACTGCAGCTTTTCAGAACAAAATGTAAAAATAAGATAATTCACTCTTTTTGAAAATGTTTCTCCAATCTAACATAGATTAGAGTAGATGGGAAGTATTTTCATCAGTTGCCTTACATGTTAGTAAGTTTGTTTATCTAAAAGACAGTGGTTGATAATTTCCTACTAACTCTCAATCAAATTGAGAGATTTTATGTGCAGCAACAAGAGCCTGAATTTTATTTCAGATGGGGTCATTGTTGGGAGAAAGTAGCCATCTAGAGTTAAAACTGGCACAAAGTAACCCAATGCACATTGTTGTTGCAGTGTTCAAGACTAGCAAAATTTAGCCTGGTAGGTCTTTGTCTTGTAGCCAGTAATAACAAAGTACAGCTAGCTTTTCACTTCAGGAATACAAAGGAAAGATATTTGATTCCAGGATTAGTATTTAAATTATCAAATATTGTAAACAGTGGATGTAATGTGTATACGTCTACAAAAATTATCTTGGCACTGAACTGTCATGTTTTTTCATATGCCTTCATTGTGACCTGTGGTCTTGACAGCTCAGGTATTTGGCAACTAAAGTCTGTCAGTTAATTAAATGAAATATATTTGGATTTCTTAATGGTTTGAAATAAGATGATTTTTTTCTCAGTCTTGATAGGTTTCTTTTGTTTTGTGAGCTCTTTTATCTGTGGTCTGGTGATAAACATTTTAAGAGTATTGATATTATTGATTCATTCTTCCTATATTTTTTGTAAATCTAATTTAAATTATCTAGCAAAGTCTAAATTTGTGGTGCATAAATTAAAGTTGCCAAGAGAGTAATGTTGTTTAACAACTAAAATAATTATTAATTTGTTTTCTTTTAGATGGAAATCTCTTCTTCCAGCATAATAAACCAGTACATTGCTTGTCAGGGTCCATTACCGAACACTTGTCCTGATTTTTGGCAGATGACTTGGGAACAAGGTTCATCTATGGTTGTAATGTTGACCACTCAAGTTGAAAGGGGCAGAGTAAGTTCGATTTCAAGTCAGAACTTTGATCACATATTATTTTAAAAATCCCTTTTTGAATCGGCCATAAACGACTAGGGTATAACAGGGCCGTTACGAATTTCTTTTTTATGGCAGTGCTCACAGGCATTGATACAGTTAAGGCTCTCCTGTGTTTCAGTTTTAAACCCTTTCTTTCAGGATTATGCAACTAGTTTTAGCATTTAGTGTAGTATTGAAACATGTACAAGTCTTGATTCTCATGTTTCATAAATGAATTTTTAAAGACTTAATCTTACTGTTTTTACAGTGAAGTAGTAAACAAAGTTACCTGCTTCGAGTGTGGTTTTTCCCCCTGAGCTACGTCAACTCAAAAAACTTCATCATTTTTTCTAGATTAAAGTTTCTGGACAGGGATGATTTAATCCTGTAAGGAGGCCTGGACCAGTGTTGTATTGTTTGCTTTGCAATGTCATAAATTTGCCTTGCGATGTCACGACATCACAACAATCGCCAATTATACTATGGAGCTCTTTGGAGAATTGGCTCCAGATCCATGGATCAGCCTTAAATCCACCATTATCCATTTATCTTTGAAAAGTCGTGGAAGATGGGAGAGATTCCAGAAGACTGGAAAAGGGCAAATATAGTGGCAATCTATAAAAAGGGAAATAAGAACAACCCGAAGAATTACAGACCAGTCAACTTAACTTCTGTATCTGGAAAGATAATGGAGCAAATAATTAATCAATCAATTTGCAAACATCTAGAAGATAATAAGGTGATAAGTAACAGTCAGAATGGATTTGTCAAGAACATATCATGTGAAACCAACCTGATAGCTTTCTTTGACAGGGTAACAAACCTTGTGGATGGGGGGGAAGCAGTAGACGTGGTATGTCTTGACTTTAGTAAAGCTTTTGATATGTCTTGCATGACCTTCTCATAAACAAACTAGGGAAATACAACCTAGATGGAGCTACTATAAGATGGGTGCATCACTGGTTGGAAAACCATTCCCAGAGTGGTTATCAGTGGTTCACAATCATGCTGGAAGGGTATAACGAGTGGGGTCCCGCAGGGATCAGTTCTGGGTCCGGTTCTGTTCAGTATCTTCATCAGTGATTTAGGTAATGGCATAGAGAGTACAGTTATAAAATTTGCAGATGATACCAAGCTGTGAAGGATTGCAAGTGCTTTGGAGGTTAGGATAAAATTCAAAATCACCTGGACAAATTGGAGAAATGGTCTGAAGTAAATAGGATGAAATTCAGTAAGGACAAATGCAAAGAACTCCATTTAGGAAGGAACAATCAGTTGCACACATTCAAAATGGGAAATGACTGCCTCGGAAGGAGTACTGTGGAAAGGGTTCTGGGTGTCATAGTGGACCACAAGCTAAATATGAGTCAACAGTGTAACACTGTTGCAAGAAAAGCAAACATCATTCTGGGATGTATTAGCAGGAGTGTTGTAAGCAAGACACGAGAAATAAATCTTCCGCTGTACTCTGTGCTGATTAGGCCTCAACTGGAGTATTGTGTCCAGTTCTGGGCACCACATTTCAGGAAAGAGGTGGATAAATTGGAGAAATTCCAGAGAAGAGCAATAAAAATGATTAAAGGTCTAGAAAACATGACCTATGAGGGAAGATTGAAAACATTGGGTTTGTTTAGTCTGGAAAAGAGAAGACTGAGAGGGGACATGATAACAGTTTTCAAGTACATAAAAGGTTGTTACAAGGAGGAAGAAGAATAATTGTTCTTAACCTCTGAGGACAGGACAAGAAGTAATGCATTTAAATTGCAGCAAGGGAGGTTTAGGTTGGACATTAGGAAAAACTTCCTAGCTGTCAAGGTGGTTAAGCACTGGAATAAATTGCCTAGGAAGACTGTGGAATCTCCATCATTGGAGATTTTTAAGAGCAGGTTAGACAAACACCTGTCAAGGATGGTCTATATAGTACTTATTCCTGCCATGTGTGCAGGGGACTGGACTAGATGACCTCTCGAGGTCCCTTCCAGTTCTATGATTCTATTACTTTCAAGCTGTACCTCCACGCAATGGAGTACTGCCTCTGAGTATTTGCTTAATCAAATGAAAGATTATTAGTGTTTGCAAATTGACTACTGTACATGCAATCTTTTATTTAAAAAGATTTGTTTTTGACTAGTCAGTCCTAGATTCTAGGACTGGAAGGGACCTCGAGAGGTCATCGAGTCCAGTCCCCTGCCCGCATGGCAGGACCAAATACTGTCTAGACCATCCCGGATAGACATTTGTCTAACCTACTCTTAAATATCTCCAGAGATGGAGATTCCACAACCTCCCTAGCAATTTATTCCAGTGTTTAACCACCCTGACAGTTAGGAACTTTTTCCTAATGTCCAACCTAGACCTCCCTTGGTGCAGTTTAAGCCCATTGCTTCTTGTTCTATCCTTAGAGGCTAAGGTGAACAAGATTTCTCCCTCCTCCTTATGACACCCTTTTAGATACCTGAAAACTGCTATCATGTCCCCTCTCAGTCTTCTCTTTTCCAAACTAAACAAACCCAATTCTTTCAGCCTTCCTTCATAGGTCATGTTCTCAAGACCTTTAATCATTCTTGTTGCTCTTCTCTGGACCCTCTCCAATTTCTCCACATCTTTCTTGAAATGCGGTGCCCAGAACTGGACACAATACTCCAGCTGAGGCCTAACCAGAGCAGAGTAGAGCTGAAGAATGACTTCTCGTGTCTTGCTCACAACACACCTGTTAATACATCCTAGAATCACGTTTGCTTTTTTTGCAACAGCATCACACTGTTGACTCATATTTAGCTTGTGGTCCACTATAATCCCTAGATCCCTTTCTGCCGTACTCCTTCCTAGACAGTCTCTTCCCATTCTGTATGTGTGAAACTGCTTTTTTCTTCCTAAGTGGAGCACTTTGCATTTGTCTTTGTTAAACTTCATCCTGTTTAACTCAGACCATTTCTCCAATTTGTCCAGATCATTTTGAATTATGACCCTGTCCTCCAAAGCAGTTGCAATCCTTCCCAGTTTGGTATCATCCGCAAACTTAATAAGCGTACTTTCTATGCCAATATCTAAGTCGTTAATGAAGATATTGAACAGAGCCGGTCCCAAAACAGACCCCTGCGGAACCCCACTTGTTATGCCTTTCCAGCAGGATTGGGAACCATTAATAACAACTCTCTGAGTACGGTTATCCAGCCAGTTATGCACCCACCTTATAGTAGCCCCATCTAAATTGTATTTGCCTAGTTTATCGATAAGAATATCATGCGAGACCGTATGAAATGCCTTACTAAAGTCTAGGTATACCACATCCACAGCTTCTCCCTTATCCACAAGGCTCGTTATCCTATCAAAGAAAGCTATCAGATTGGTTTGACACGATTTGTTCTTTACAAATCCATGCTGGCTATTCCCTATCACCTTACCACCTTCCAAGTTCTTAACCCCATTTTTAAATATGCTTCTTTTAATACAAAAAGATGTTATGTTACATGTTATTAGCTGCATATGTACAAATTATAAATAAGAAAGTAATTATAAATAATTATGTGTATGTTGCCATAATGGCATCACCTAATTTCAGCTACACCTGAAACTCTGGTTGATATTGTCTCCTTAATAATTTTGCCCATTGTGTTGCCTCTGTCCACTGAAGTACCATTCAAATATTAGCACATACCTGGTGTATTTCATAAAACAGCTTGCATACTATTTGTAACATTCAGTAGCAATTGGAGAACTTGAAACACATAAGCATAATTGACTGATTGCAATAGCCTGAAATTTCATCATAATTCTGAGTTTTATTTGTTGGGTTTTATAGTAGATGTCTATCATCCTGGCCAGCAAAACTGGTCTATGTTAAGAATAGTCACATTAATTCAGACTTCAGTTCAGCTGTGTGTGTGCATTCTTCTTGTTAAAATAACCGTGTATTTGCTGTGCTGTCAGACTTGTTAAATACCATAAAAATAATTGTAGGTGTGTTTTTTTAAATGTTTTTAAACTATTTTTCAGTGACTCAGTTTTTAAACTATTTTTCAGTGACTCAGTTTTACTATATGATGCTGTGTGCTCCCAAATGAACACAATTAGAGGGAATTTCAGTTCAAGTGCCCTTTTAATTTACTTTAATTTTCGTTGCAGATCTAAGAACAGACCCACAATAGCAGTTCTCTAAGGTTTTTTAATACTGATATTTATAGAATTCTTTGAGAGCTGCTAAATATTGAAATAAAATTACTTCACCCTGCTCTAATGCTGATCAAGGGGCTAATGAGGTCACTATCCCACTGCATGCCAGAGTGTCTCAGGGGAGCAGGATATGGCTGCTTTTACAGACCCTGCCGGTGGATTAGAAATATAAAAAGTATGCATGAACTGAAATGACCTCTATTTATATTTGGGCATTTAAGCAGTTTGTCATAAAGTTGGTCTTCTTTAAAGTTCTCATTTAACCGTAAAGATTTTGGTAAACCCACCACCTAACGCACCTTGAAGCAATCTTAGTTATTGCTTACTGGCCACCTCCTCCTTTCACATTATAGCAACATGTTTTCTTTATCATGTAAATCTGCCTTAAGGAAGGATTATTTTAGGATTTTAGAAGTTAGGAATGGATCTAAGGAGGGACCTGTCACTGTGGTGTCAAAAGGGAATATTTAAAAAGAAGTAATATCAAAAGTTAAAGGCATCACTATTCAGTTACACTAAACTCAAGGGTTGGGGCCTGTGTGAAAGAAACAAAGTTGAGAAGAGAAGCAGGACTTCTACATGATGTTACCTGACTTTATGTATGAAATTCAAGTAGTTAAGAGCCTGCGGGCAGTGTAGTTATATAATAATCACACAGCTAGATCAGAGGAAATGTTGGGTACCTTCAAGGTGAATGGCAACTGCACATCCTACAATGTTAATTTAAACCATATTTTGCCCTCAACTATTCATATGGAACTTTCATGGAGTTACATGCATTTGCAGAGTCAACATTTGATCCTTTGATTGTCATATGAACAAAAAACAGTTGAAAATGGTTAATTGTATTCATCTGCTCAGGACTAATATCAATTACACTAGTTTGAAATTTTTTATTTCAGTTATGCAGTTAATAGCTCCTTTTCAATTATAAACCCCTACAGTATGTTCGGTAAGTAAGTCAGCAGTAATTACAAAATGCTCAAAAGGGAACTTTGCTGAATCTAGAAAGGAGGAAAAATAACGGTCTATGAATCTTAAGTCTTTGAAAACCTCTTGATCTTAGGTTAAGTGCCATCAGTACTGGCCAGAGCCTACAGGAAGCGCATCATATGGAAATTTCCAGATTACCTGCCATTCAGAGGAAGGAAATCCTGCTTATGTCTTCAGAGAGATGACACTGACTAACCTTGAGGTAAAACTATTATAATATAATATAATATAGTCAAATTCTGTGGAATCCTCAAAGTAGAATTACCTAACTGCGGACATTCTTTCCAGTTTTATAGCACGTCCACATGTAGATTATTGAGTATATCCAATTAATTGATCATTTTAAAATCCCATAGAAAATGAGTCTCAATTTGAAAGATCTTATTTTGTATGAATTATTTTCTTTTTTATGAATACATACCTTTTGTTCACAAAAAAGATTTAGTGGTACCTTTTCAGGGAATTGAACAGAGATTTAATCTTGTTCCCATTATGGGTATAGTGCACTATATTAGTCATATGGGATGAGTGTTAATTATCTAAGAGCTGTTTGATCCAAGATAATCCTAAAGCTAAAGCCATGACAATAATTAAATAAGAAATTATTAGAGATTTATTTTAATATATTCCCTCAATCTTTTCAAAACATCATTAGATTAGGATAGAAATTAGAAACTTTTCATTGTTGCTGCCTAGAAACACATTTTGTGTCTCTGAAGACAGTTTTCGGTAAACATTTCTTAATAGGGTAACAAACCACATTAGGAGGATAGTATTCCTAAAACAATGTCTTTAAGCTTCATATTTTTAAATGAAGGCCTGGATTTCTGATATATGGTGACAAAATTTATGGGGACAATTCTAAATTTTGAGAATATGCAGGCTCCATCTCAAAGAACTCTGGTTACAGGTAAGTATCCTTCATGTATTAACTTGAGGAAAAAGGATTTGCAGGTAGAACTAATTCCTAGTAACTTAGAAAACAAGAGAGGATCGATATTTTCAAAGACAGTGGCTCTGTTTGAGGTGAAACAGTTACAGTTCTTCCAAACTTAGTCCAAAAATATACTTTTTGTAATTTTGACAGTTACCACAGAATGGCACAAAAGTTAGAATACCATTTTTTGCCTCTTAAGTAGGATAAGAGCTCTGCACTGGTTGCTTTTGCATTTCCAGGTGCAATTCAGAGCGCAGATGATCATCTTTAAAACATCGAATGATGTGACTCCCCAACTAACTGAAACCTTCTGATATTGTACACTTTTGCAGTAGTTAAGATCAGTTGGGAAGTTCTCACTGTTGGTTACTGCAGCTGAATTATCCAAAACAGTCAGTTTATCTGTAAAATTTCTCATAGAATAGGCCTATTCTCCAAATGTTCTATTGCATCTCAGATATTGTACAGTATGTTTTATATATAAGTGAATAATAAGTCACAGAATGGCATCAGAAAGAATGAGATTCTCCTGAGAGAAATTACATCATAGTTAATGGAGACAGCTAGTCAAATGGCTGTTATGGTGTAATTTCACAAAAAGAGGACAGTTGTATTTTTCTCTTTCAATTTTGAGAATTCCATGGGCAAGGGGTTACATGAATTTGAAGATGTAATACAGGAGTATCTTCCAAAATTTTAGGGTTTATGAGGCCTAGTCAGTGATCCTCCAAAAAACAGGAGAAATCTGGCAATTTTTTTAGTATTACTTTGGTCTAGCAGGCATGTGGATGTGGTTGGGTGGGGAAGTCCGTCAGAGTAGAAAATAAAGTTGTGCTGAGGCTGATAGACGGAGGAAGAACTCTTGGTTACTGTATATTTTATAGTACCTTTTATGTAGTAAGTGCTTAACTAGCTATTTATGTTTATTATAAATTAAATGTAACTCTATAATCCTGACTGAGCACTTAATTAGTGCATCAAGAGGTACCTAATATTTCAGAAGGCTCTACTACACAGCTGCTTCTCCAGTTTCACTGCCTGGTCAGTTTCTCTACATTTCAGCACTCTAGCACACCCCCCAGTGTACACCACATATAGCTGCAGATGTTTATGGCCATGGCACTCAGGGTCTCCTTACCTGCTGGTCCCTCTCTTTCCATTTCCCTCACCCATCTGCTTGCGTGGCCCCTTTCCTTCCCTGTTTGCCTTTCCCAGACCCCCTGCTACTTAAGTTTTCTCTCATGCAGACAGAGCTGCCACCACACACCTCTGGCCCCACTTTCTGCAGTCTCCCCAGGTCATGTTTATTTTCCACACTCTTTAATCCCCCAATTCCCTGATTTTCTTAAATTAGAAATTATTATTATTTTAGGCTACCTGTTGTGTGTTCAGTTGTGGTTATGGTTAGAAAAGAGAGCACAAAAATAATACCTTCTTATTCAACAGGTTTGATCGCTGGGTGTATTCAGTTAGATATGCTTCTTTTATAGACAAGGGCAAGTTTTTGACTATCTTTTACTCTTACTATTCCTGCAGTGCCAGCACAGCTGAGAATGTGAGAGCTGGATTCTCTTCTGGCATACATCAAAATAATTGTTCACTAAGTTTCTGTTGCAGAATATTTTATTAGGTGTATGGAACAGCTTCTGTATGAGGAGAGAATAAGACTGGAACTTTTCAGCTTGGAAGAGAGATGACTAAGGGGGGATATGATTGAAGTCTATAAAATGATGACTGGTGTGGAGAAAGTAAATAAGGAAATGTTATTTATTCCTCATAACACAAGAACTAGGGGTCACCAAATGAAATTAATAGGCAGCAGGTTTAAGACAAACAAAAGGAAGTATTTTTTCACACAATGCACAGTCAGTCGGTGGAACTCTTTGCCAGAGGATGTTGTGAAGGCCAAGACTATAACAGGGTTCAAAAAAGAACTAGATAAATTCATGGAGGATAGGTCCATCCATGGCTATTAGCCAGGATGGGGAGGGATGATGTCCCTAGCCTCTGTTTGCCAGAAGCTGGGAATGGACGACAGGGGATGGATCACTTGATGATTACCTGTTCTGTTCATTCCCTCTGCGGCACCTGGCGTTGGCCGCTGTTGGAAGACAGGACACTGAGCTAGATGGATCTTTGGTCTGACCCAGTATAGCCAATTTTATGTTCTTATGTATTGCTAATGATGTGTGAGGCAGAAAAAGCATAGCTTGATTTTAAGATACCTGGCTGTGTTTCGTATTGGGCATTAGAGGGAAAAAATATTTTCACTTTAAAGCTGAGACAATGTGATCTGCCATTTAGGTGCAGCAAACATGGAACTTATAGTACTGTTTTTAGAAAATTGCTTTTCAGAGTATACCTACACTTTAAAATAGTGATCTTCTCTTTCTTATGCATTATCAGTCATATTTCCTTGCTTCTTTGTTGAATTGGTATATAGTATTTCTGTCCAAATTGCACATCGTTGCTTATTTTACAATGCACTTTGGTAGTGAATTTTAGAAATGTATTCGAGCCCATTTCTAATGCATTATGTTTATATTATGGTAATGCCTAGGAACAGTAGTCAGGATCAAGGTCGGATTGTACTAGGCACTATATATAACAAAGCAAGACTGTTTCTGCCCCAGAGAGCTCCACCGACAGACGGAGTGGATTGAAAAGATTAGGTAACAGTAAAACACACTTTAGCAGAAAAGCCAAAGTAATAGCTTACCTGTTCTAGAGATGTACTCTTTAAATGGCTTATAAAGACATATTTGTGCCTTTTATTATTGTGTTTAAGGAAAAATAGGATTCTAAAATGTGTTGGCAAATAATTAATATTCATAAAGTGCTTTGAGATGTCCAAATGAGAAGTAATTATCTGAGTATAGTTGATTATCGCTGTTTTTTATTATGAAGTCTGAATTACATTTGAACAAATGTTGTATTCCTGATTAGAAAAATGAAACCCGTCAGCTCACCCAGATCCAGTATGTAGCATGGCCTGATCATGGGGTTCCTGATGATTCCAGTGACTTCCTGGATTTTGTGTGTCTTGTACGAAAAAAGAGGGCTGGCAGAGAAGAACCTGTTGTTGTTCATTGCAGGTATTCGTTTTTTCTAACTTTTCCTAAATAGTCTAACTGAATGCCTCTTCTCATCAAGTGCTTTCTTCTCTATTTTATTTAGTCTTGTATTGTTCTCCATTTCTGATTAAATTCAGTTATAAATTTCATTGCGTTCCTGTTAAAGGAAGGAGACAAGGGGATTTAAAATTTGAATTGAACAGTTATCCATAATTCTCCATACCTTTTGATATTAGCATCACACTTGAGTGAGCAGTTTTCAGAATCAAATGCACTGTCATGTTTCATATAGGTAAAATGCCTGTGGATAGTAATGATCATGGTAATTCTAGAGGGAGAAGAAACCACTTCCCATTTAGGAAACTGCTATACATACAGTGCCTGTGAACTGCAAAATTCAAAAAGAACTGGATAAATCTTATATCCATAAGGGCAAGATCTCTCTCTCTCTAGCATGTACAGTAGTGACATAAATCACTTTTTCACCAAAGTCTGTCTTCTTTCCAGTACTGAATATTTGTGTATCCATATTTATCAGATTCAAATATTTCTTAACATTTGAGTACTTTGACATGATTGAAAACAACTGTATTCATGTTTTCTTTAATAGTCTATGTAAATCTGAAATACACCTTAATGTGCTGTTCTTATTAAATAGTTTTTAGTGACAGTTAACATTTCATCATTCACATTTAGAATCCATTTAACACAGAATCTCCACAGCGCTTAATGTAAGTAGAAGATGGGAATAATACTTAATGCCAAATTTTGTCTTCAAATCAACATGCACATCACCCACTGACTTCTTTGAGAGTTGCAGGAATGCATACGTGAATAGACTTTGGCCCTTTCATCTTCAAAATGCTGTACAAACAGTAACCCTTACAATCTAATCTGTCAAGTAGTATACCTATTTTATAGATGGGGAAACAGAGACAGAGGCTAAAGGGACACCGTGAACTTAATTTTTTTATCTACTGTTTTTACAAGTAAGACCTAAGATTATTATAACTGGAAAAGATTAGAGCAAAAATTGTTGGCTTTTTTCCCGGTATGTTTACTTTGTGCCTTTTGACAGCCTCTTGTGTATTGTCAATTTCTCCTGGTTTTGTTTGGGTCTTTCACACAGGAATGGGAGGGAAATACATTTTCTTCTGCCCATGGCAAAGCTTGGACACTGTGGCAGTGCAGAATACCAACACCTCTCTTTTTCAACAGAATCTTAACTTTAAAGTTTTATTTATTTATTTATTTTAAAGTATGTTTCTAGCTAAAGTATGTGGTTGCAAAGAAAACCTCAAAAACGTGAACCAGGAATTACTGATGCAGAGACTGAGGCCATGTCTACACTTACAAGCTTACAGCCCCAGAGCTGTACTGATACAGCTGTGCTGCTGCAAGAGCGCTTGTGTAGCTGTGTTATGCCAAGGGGAGAGAGCTCTCCTGTTGACGTAATAAAGTCAGCTCGATGAGCAGCGGTAGCTCTTCCGCCGACATAGCGCTGTGCACATGAGCACTTGTGCCTGCAAAACTTACGTCACTCGGGGGTGTTTTTTTTCACACCTTTGAGCAACAAAAGTTTTGCCAACATAAGTGCTAGTGTAGACATGGCCTTTAGTTTGCAGAGAGCCCAGAATAATAGCTCTGGGAGGTGTGACGTGCCTCATTCATTTCAGGGAGGTGTTAATTCAGCTGCCCAGTGGTGATAACTTTAATGGCAGCACTGATAGCTATTTCATGCTTCATGTAAGAAAAGAGAGGGAGGATCACAGACCTTGCACAATGTACTGTGTGTGATGTCTCATGGGGGTAACTCAGGTGGGTGGCATTTTAGAGATGCTATCACATTTCTTCCTCAATCAAGAAGGACCCACACCCAAGGAGCCTGTGAATGCCCATGGGCATATTCAAGCCCCACCCAGGGGACTCAAGCTCAAGAATTCTAGGGATGTCATGTGATTGCACATATTTTGAATATCTGCCAAGTCTACTGTGGTGATTTCTCATTTTGGCGACTCATGTGGCTGGAACTTACTTTCTTGGAAGAGCATGGAAGAATACCACCACCCTTTTTTCTCTCCAGTTTGATCCCAGGAAAATAGAAAAAACTGCAGATCCATTAGAGTGGATCTTCCCGTCCTTGCAATAATAGACAAAAGTGATTGTAAAGCCACAAAAATTGGCAGGAAGACTGTAAAGCTATTGTATATGAAACTACATTGAGTTATATTTTTTTAAACTGGTGTCCAACTCTCTTGGAATACAGTACTTATGCCACAGAACTATTAATGTGTGGCCTAGACAGACCAAAAAGAGTTAATATCCGCCATTTAAAAATCTGTATATCTGAACACTAATTGCTGCTAAGGGAGAACTATAGAGAAAGAAATTGTCAACATTTATGTTCTTTATAAATCAGTGACTTCCCAGTAAATAACTGTTGCTTCCTCGAGTAGTGTCCCTATGGGTGCTCCACTGTAGGTGCTCATGCATCCCTGCACTGCTGATCGGAGAATTTTGGTAGCAGTGTCCATTTGGCCTGCACACGTGTTGTCCCCTCCTCGTGATCTGACACGAGGCTAACCAGCCTTGCACGGGAGAACCCTTCTCAGTTCCTTCTCAACTACCCCTGGCTAGAGACGGAGCTATTAGCTGTCCGTTCATCGGATTGTTAACCCTATTGTTCTAACTTAATCTAACTTAATCTTTTTTTTGTGAGTTTAGAATTTCATTTGTTTTTTTCTTTAAAAACAAAAACAAAAAAACCCAACTTCATTTACTACGTCCCCTTTTTCTGGGAACTACCCCTGTGTGGGGTAGGCCTGGTTCACCGGGGTTTAAGAGGTGCCTCTCCTGTAAACAGGCCATCCATGTAATGGACAGACATTCCTCGTGTCCATTGCCTCAGGGAAAGCCATATTCCCCAGAAGTATGGTTTTTGTCAACAGCTGAAGCTGCGATCTCGAAAGGACAGAGAGCTGAGACTAAAACACCTTCTAATGGAAGCAGCTCTCCAACCACCTGCAGACCTGCATCAAGATTCACCCAGAAGACAGGAAACTTCACCTGACTAGGCTGCCCTTTGAACCCATTGCCATTTGTTTGCTCACATACCTGTCTATGAAGACAGCATTCCTGGTGGCAATCACTTTGGTGAGAATTGGGGAGATAGCAGCACTGATGGCACACTGCCCTAATACAGTTCTTTCGGAACAAGGTTATTCTCCGACCACACCCGAAGTTCATCCCCAAGGTGACCTCATCTTTTCACATAAACCAACTGATTCACCTCCTGACCTTTTACCCTAAGCCTTTTACCTTTTACTCCTAAACTCATCCTTTCCATTGCAGAAAGGTCTAAAGGTGCAGCAATATTGGCCCAGAGACTCTCCAAATGGGTCTTGAACTGTATCAAACACTGCTATCAGGTTCACAATGTAGTACCTCCATCTGGAACCACAGGCACTCCACAAGGTTGGTTTCCTCCTCTGTCACATTCCTTAAGAATGTCCCTATCTCAGAAATCTGCAGGAAAGCAGTCTGGGCATCTGCGCATACCTTTGCAGAACACTATGCGATTACTGGGGGGCTCTGCTTCCAGCACTATCTTTGGCTCCGCAGTATTATCATTCATGGCAGACTCGACTCTGAAGCCCCAGCCTCCTCCCATTATGGATACTGCTTGGGAGTCACTTACAGTGGAGCATCCATAGGGACACTACTTGAAGAAGAAGAGGAAGTTAGTCACCTTGTGCAGTAACTGGTTCTTTGAGACATGTGTCGCTATGGGTGCTCCATGACCCACCCTCCTTCCCTCTACTTCAGAGTTCTTGCCAGAGACTCTGCGGTAGAGAAGGAACTGATAGGGGTTCACCCGTGCAACTGTGGTTAGCTCATGGCAGAATATGAAGAGGGGACAGTGCATGTGTGGGCCAAACAGACACTGCTACCAAAGTTCTTCGATCAGCAGCGCAGGGACGCAAAAACACCTACAGTGGAGCATCCATAGGGGGACACATCTCGAAAAACCATCATTACTGCACAAGGTGAGTAACGTCCTCTTTCTCTGCTTTGTTATCAAACAGCATTAACATACGGGGAATTGAAAGTGAGAGCTAACCTGAATTATAAGGACTAATCATTTTGTTTTAGGGTTGGATACATTTTTTCTAATTTTCTAAAATAATTTTATTCTTTCTAATGAAGGATACAATAAATCTTGATACAGTGCATATATATCTTGATATTTGGAGTATTATGCATAGAAATTCTGAGTATATCCCTTGCTTCTTTTTGTTGAGCAGTTTTTCATACAACATTGTATTTGCCCCTAATGATAAAGTTCTATTCAAACCACTACATTATATAGTAACCTTTGATGCCACCTTCTGGACAGAATTATAAAGTTAAATATAAACATATTAAAGTTTTGTAGAATATTTTAATTCTTAATTGTATTTAAATATAAAACCGATCAAGATAAGTTACAGTTTCTTTATTAATGTGTACTTACAAGATTCAGTTTGTTTAAAAGCAAACATTTTCACTTTAGCCTGAAACACCTTCAAATTGTATCATTTAAGGTACATATAATGATGCAAATACGGGTTTCTGATCATATTGACAGATATGTCAACACTGGTTTCCCTACAGTACCAAGTGTGTATTTTATTGTAATTTCTCTTAATATGAAACATTCTAATTTAAAACAACATGTTTACCATGCTCAAGAGTAAATTGCCTCAGTTTTAGGTGTTCTCTGAGGTTTCCTAACTCTGGAAGAGTGTGTACATACACATAAAGAAATTAAAAGTAAGCCTTTTTTGTTTTTAATTTTGAATAAATATCCTTTCTGTAAGACTTCTCACTATTTTGCCACTTGGGAACCTTCATGTTGTAGTTTAACCTTTTATTAAAATGTGTTGAGACTAGCTTTTTTTTTTATGTAGACACATCCTTAGAGCCTTTTTGGTGTACAGAAGCAGGATACTGCTAATGCTTACCTTCTGAAGCATGGATTCCTAATTGGAGACTATTTTATTTAAAGTTTAAACATTTTGTCACCAACTTTTGGTTAGCACATTTCCTATTTATTTATTTTTTTACAAGCCAAGGCTTTAGGCCAGCTTCTCCACTCCTTTAAGAGCAAAGTTCAGTGCAGGAATGGAGTGGAGGGACCAAGGGTGGCATGCCATCCAACTTCCCTGGGGGCCAATTCTAACAACTATAGGGGCATTTTATGCCATCTGAGCAGCATAAAGTGGAACACAGAATCTGGCTCTTCATCTTCAATGTATAGTTCTTCAGCACTATGCATTGTAATCTCAGCTGGGAATTCACTTCTGATGCCCTGCTATGTGACCATGTCATTAAATAAGTCCTTAGTGGTTGTCTAAATAAAATAATACTACACAGTGTAGTCATGGATTTTTAGACATCTGCTCTGACCAGCCAAAATTTGTCTTCCACAGCTGGTGGCCTCCAAAGAGACTGCTGTCTATCCAGCTGTGGCAGCTTCTCTCTATTCCAAGTTATTTGTCCATAGAAACAGCAGCATGGTGTTAATTTCAGCATCATTCAGTTACCCAAGCTTGCCGACTTCACAGGCTTAGTCATAGAATGCACCTGTTCAATTACCACATACAGCAGTCAAGCTAATTGGGGTTGGTGTTGCCCTAATGTGGAAGATGGGACAGGAGTCATTCAGTAAAAAGCTTCTAATGGGGTATTGTGAACTGAAGCACCCCCTCACTGCCTGATGATTCTGAAATGAACCATTGGCCGCGGTGAAGAAAGAGGGGGCTCATTAGGCTGAAGGTCCTTTCAAAAAAGTAATTTGAAGGGAACTGGAGTGGCGCCCGCATGGCACGGTATAAGGGGCGCCGCCGGCTCCCCCCACGCTCAGTTCCTTCTTGCCCCCAGTGACGGTGCACGGAACATTCACTGCTCTTACTAGTATTGCTTGGGCTTCGTTCGAACGAACTGGAGTTCTTGTAAAGTTAGTGTACATTAGTAGTTGAGTTAGTTAGCCCTTACCAGTAGTTAGTTTTCTTAGGCCTGTCAGGAACTTAGCCGGGGGCTGGGGAATGCGCCGGTCCCCAGGCTTTAAGCCCTGCGATCACTGCAAACGTCCCAGGCCTGTGAGCGATCTGCATAGTAGCTGTCTCAGGTGCCTCGATGAAGGGCATATAAGTGATGTGTCGTATCTGCAAGTCCTTGCAACCTAGGACTAAGAAAGACTGCGAGATTAGACTCAAAGCACTCCTGATGGAGTCGGCGCTCACTCTGGCCCCGGAGCAGAGGTCCAACTCGGCACACAGCACCGTGGCATCGGTGCATAGTGCCCTGCTGGAGCTATCGACGAGCCGATACCGATCCCTGTCCATGGCCCCAGCCAGGAAGTCGAAGAAGGCCGGTGGGGGATGGTCTCCTACTCCACACAAGGGGAAGGACAGGGCTGGGGGTGAGCTAAGACCCGCGGCGGGCAGCTCATCTCCCCCATCGGGATGTTGGGCCTCAGCGCATGTCAAGTGATGCAGCCCACCCCGTTCCTTGCCTGAAGGCCTGGACACAGAGGCGGACCTTTGTCAGCTTCAGGTGCCATCGATGCCTGAAGTGCTCCAGGCTGCGCAGGAGATCCTAACGCTTCGGTGCCGCCCAGACCTCACAGCCTTGGGACCTTTCCATCTGCCCTTGCCCCAGTGGCACCTCTCTCCATCGTGGGGGACGTCATGCCTCGGAGTTAGGGAGGCAGATTCATCGGAGCCCTCTACGGTCACTGGACCCTGGGCACCGGCAGCGGGATTTGAGGCGGACCTTGCTGGTTACCTGGTGCAGACCAATGGAGGCACGTGCTCCCCGGCAGGAACATCAGGACCGGCCCTTCACGTTGCGGAACACGGTTACAGATCCTGGAAATGATCAGAAGACTGGAGTCACAGGCCCCTCCAACAATCCCCGAGATGGGTGTCCCATATTAGGGGAGATCCCCCTGGTGCCCGGCCCGCGATACCTGCAGGTCCCGCTCCTCATCACGGTACTGGTCTCGAAGCGCTAGGCATGGGTCGCCAGTCTTCTGTCCTCGAAGTCCCCGCAGAGGCACACATCCCGCTCGGACCAGTCCTCCTCTAGGCTTGACCGTGATTATCGCCAGGCACACAGTCGCCGCTCCAGTGGATCCTGGTCACCGGGTCTCAATCGCTCCAGATATGGCTCCAGTACGGAGCAAGGCTCCACATCAGCGGGGCAGCCTCCCGGACTCTCGGTGCTGTGTGCACCATCGGTACCGAAACCTGCCCAGTGGCCGGCCCTGCGGTACCGGCCTCCTCATCATCATCACCGGACAAGGCCATCATGGAGCCCCCTCACCCGGTTCCTCAGATGATGCTAAGGCACACCAGGAGCTGCTGAAGAGGGTTGCGTCCAACCTTGGCCTGCAGGTGGAGGAGTTGGAGGAGCAAGCGGACTCCCTGTTCGACATCCTCTCCTCCACAGCCCCTGCTACGGTGCCTCTTCCCTTCACGAAGGGCTACTGAAGATATCCAGTACCTTGTGGCAAACCCCCTCCTCTCTGTCCCCCATTTCCAAACGGGCAGAGCGTAAGCACGAATACCTTTACTCCCATCCTGCCTCAAATTCCCTGGTGGTCGAGGGGCAACCCAGAGCTACCCCCAAAAATAAAGACTCCAGGAGTCTGGACTTGTTCAGATGGAAAATTTATTCCTCGTCTAGCTTGCAGTTGAGGGTGGCCAACCACCAGGTCCTCCTTGGCCGCTATGACTTTAATATGTGGCAAACCGCGGCCGAGTTCGAGAATGCCCTCCCGGAAGGTTCCCGTAAAGAATTCCGTGCGATCCTCGACGAGGGCACGGCTGCTAACAGGGTGGCCCTTCAATCAGCGGCAGACTCCGCCACCTGCATCCTGGTGTCCGCCATTTCCATGCGGCGAGCATCCTGGTTGCTCCTCTTTGGGTTGTCCTCCGAGGGTCAGCAGTCGATTCAGGACCTCCCCTTCGATGGCCAGGCCCTGTTTGCGAAGCAGACAGACAACAAATTATATGGGCTGAAGGACTCCCGAACCATCCTAAAACCCCTGGGGCTCTACGTTCTGGGCCCGGCACGTAAGCGTTTCAAACCGCAACTACCCCAGGGGCAAGGAAGCCAGCCCCAGTAGGACCCATTGCACAAAAAGCCCAATGGCTATAGACAGCGCGCGAGCCACCTGTCCCCACCCTCTGCCCAGTTGGGCTCGAACCACTCCAAGCAAGGAGCTAAAAAGTCGTTATGGGGGTACGCCCGAGTGTGACCTACCAATCTATTCCCTGGATCCAATTTTCCCAATTTTTTGCAACCGCCTTTCCTTTTTCCTCCCGGCGTGGTCAGCAATAACTTCGGACTGCTGGGTCCTCAGTATGGTGGCACACAGTTACACCCTCCAATTTATTTCCACCACCTCCCTCCCCATCGCTCTTCAGGGACTCTTCTCATGAGAGTCTTCTGGAGCAGGAGGTTCAGGCGTTCTTACAGCTGGGGGCAGTGGAGGAAGTTCCGCCTCTTTATCGGAACAAGGGTTTCTATTCCTGGTATTTTCTGATCCCAAAGGCCAAGGGTGGTCTGCGTCCCATCCTGGACCTGCGAAACCTCAACAGATACCTAAAGAACTAAAGTTTTGCATGGTCTGCTGGCCTCCATTATCCCCTCCTTGGATACGGGAGACTGGTATGCTGCCCTCGATCTGAAAGATGCATATTTTCACGTAGCGATCTTCCCAGGACACAGATGCTTTCTCCGTTTTATGGTGGGTTCGGCCCACTAACAGTTTGCAGTCCTTCCGTTTGGCCTGGCTACAGCACCAAGGGTGTTTACCAAGCGCATGACGGTAGTTGCGGCCTACCTCAGGCTTCGGCGTATCCAGATTTACCCGTACCTCAACGACTGGCTGGTCAAAGGCAGCTCCAAGGCTCAGGTCCAACACGACGTCGCTGTACTACAAGCCACGTGCTGCTCCTTGGGACTACTGGTCAACCACAAAAAGTCCATGTTCGTTCCAGTTCAAAGGATAGAATTCATCGGGGCCGTGCTCAACTCGACCCGGGCAAGAGCGTTGCTGCCATTAGACAAGTTTCAGGCCCTGACGGACCTCATCGCGGAAGTGTCCGCATTTCTCCTGACAACGGCTAAGATATTCCTGTGCCTGCTAGGCCACATGGCAGCTTGCACAAATGTGGTCGGCCATGCCAGGTGGCCCGCACTGCCATGCCAGGGGGTCCGCATATGGCCCCTGCAGCAATGGCTGGAGTCGACCTATTCCCAATCCAGGGACCACCTGGAGAAGACCGTCACCATTCCCCCGGCAATTCTCCCCTCGCTGCAGTGGGGTACTGATCGCAAGAAGGTCCTGGAAGGAGTCCTGTTTGACAGTACCGCCCCATCTGTTTAGCTAGTGTCGGGCGCTTCGGACCTCGGTTTGGGGGGCGCACCTTGAACATCTCTGGATCCAGGGGATGTGGACCCCAGAGGAGGCAGTGTTATACATAAATGTCAAGGAACTCAGAGTGGTCCGGCTGGCCTGCCAGGGTCTTCCTGCCACACGTGTTGGGCAAAGTGGTGAGAGTCCTGATAGACAATATGACCTCAATGTTCTACATCAACAGGCAAGTTGGAGCGCGCTCATTGGCTCTCTGCCAAGAGGCTCTCCGTCTCTGGGACTTCTGCATCAGCCACAGCATCCATCTGGAAGCTGGTCACCTCCCAGGCATCAGGAATTACCCTAGCAGATCACCTCAGCAGGGACTTCTCCTCTCACCACGAGTGGTCACTCCACCCGGAGGTGGCCTGCATGATCCTCCAGAGGTTACTCCCCAAGTAGATCTGTTTGCCATCAAGCGAAACAGAAAGTGCCATCTGTTTTGTTCCCAGCAGGGCCTGAGCAAGGGCTCCCCCTCCGATGCCTTCCTCCTGTCGTGGCCGAGGGTCTGATGTACGCGTACCCTCTGGTCAGCTGGGTCCTAGTAAAGATCAAGAGGGACAAGGCACAGGTTATCGTGATTGCCCTGCGTGGCCTAGCCAGCGCTGGTTCCGCACACTCATAAACATGGTGGTGGCCCCTCCCTTGCCCCATCCCTACTATCTGGACCTGCTGTCACAGGATCATGGTCAGCTCCTACACCCCAATCTTGAGTCTCTACGCCTCTCGGGGTGGATACTCCGTGGTTGAATCTAGAGGCGCGTACCTGCTTGGAGGAGGTCCAGAAGGTCCTCCTGGGAAGTAGGAAGCCATCCACGAGACTAACTTACCTGGCCAAGTGGACGAGGTTTTCCCGCTGGGTGTCGGAGCGCGGCATTTCTCCCTCACGTTCTTCAGTGCAGTCCATCTTGGACTACTTACTGCAGCTCAGGAATCAGGGTCTGGTGCATTCTTCCATCAGAGTGCACCTTGCATCCACCAGCCGATCCAAGGTCAGACAGTCTTTTCCCATGACATGACTGTCAGGTTCCTGAGGGGCCTTGAGAGGCTTTACCCGCAGGTACGGGCCCGTGTCCTGCAGTGGGACCTTAAAATGGTCCTCTCCAAGCTCACCGGCCTGCCTTTTGAGCCGGTGGGCTCCTGCTCCCTTTCCTACTTGTCCTGGAAGGTCCCTTTCCTGGTGGCAGTGACGTCGGCGAGACGAGTCTCAGAGATTAAGGCCTTGACCGCAGAACCGCCTTACACAGTGTTTTATAAGGACAAGGTCCAGCTGTGGCCCCACCCATCCTTCCTGCCGAAGGTGGTATCTTCCTTCCACATGAGCTAGGACATATTCCTGCCAGTGATCTGTCCTAAGCCACACAAGACCGCTGAGGAGAGGTGTTTACACGCGCTGGACGTCTGGAGGGCCTTGGCTTTTTATTTGGAGCGTAACAAGTCTTTCCGTAAATCAACAGTTCTTCATCTCTATAATGGATAGGATGAAGGGACTTCCGGTTTCTTCACAGAGGATTTCCAACTGGATCACCTCTTGCATAAAGACCTGTTATGAGCTAGCAATGGTCCCACCGCCGCCGATTGTCAGGGCCTATTCGACTAGAGCACAGGAGTCTTTGGCGGCCTTCCTGGCGCACATCCCGATCCAGGACATCTGTAGAGCAGTGACATGGTCCTCAGTCCACATGTTCACGTCTCATTATGCCATCACTCAGCAGGCCAGAGATGATGCTGGGTTCGGCAGAGCTGTATTACAATCTGCACAGCTGTGAACTCCGTCCTGCCTCCACGGGAACTGCTTGGAGTCATCTAACATGGAACGGACATGGGCAAGCACTCAAAAAAGAAAAGACAGTTACCTGTTCCGTAACTAGTGTTCTTCCAGATGTGTTGCTCATGTCCAGTCCACAACCCGCCCTCCTTCCCCACTGTCAGAGTTTCCGGCAAGAAGGAACTGAGGGTGGGGGGAGCCGGTGGCTCCCCTTATACCGCACCATGCGGGCACTACTCCAGAGGGTGCTAGAGCCGCTCCCCTACAGATACTGCTGAGGGAAAAACTTCCAGCACCGGTGCATGTGGTGAGCATATGCACCTAATGTGGAATGGACATGAGCAGCACATCTCGAAGAGCACCAGTTACGGAACAGGTAACTTGTCTTTTTTGTTCACAGCAAGACGATATTGAATGCAGTGCAGGGCTCTTCAGCTCCCGTGGTGAGCTGAATATCTCTCCAGCAGTTGGGAGTTTGGAAACCCCTAAAAATAGATTGCTTGGTTATACTGCAGCAAAATATCTTGAAATTCTTCAGGTTTCATATTCTAGGAGGACAAAGAAATGTGCAAAGATAGAAAAATGCAAACTTACTCAGAAGGGTAAGAGATCCATCCAATGCTTTGAAAATTTCCCACTGAGTTTTTATATCCAGGAAGGACAGAAAGCTTCCAACGTTATGCACAAATACTCCTCTTATAGTAGAATGTCATCAGTAACCCTCAGTTGTAATAATCATCGATTTCTCTTGGGTATATTTAGATATTGAAGATTTTAATGTTAAAATGTTTTTTACATTTTAGGAGTATATCATTTTAAAAAAAAAGAGAGTTTGAAGGTGGTTAATGATATGACACACTTTTCTTTTCCAGTGCTGGGATTGGACGGACAGGGGTTCTTATCACTATGGAAACAGCGATGTGTCTTATTGAGTGCAATCAGCCTGTTTATCCATTAGATATTGTGAGAACAATGAGAGATCAAAGGGCCATGATGATCCAAACACCTGTAAGTATCATACTTCCTACATTGTAGAAAAGTAATCTCATATTACTCAGTGGTTTCACTCTCACTGAAGACAGTAAGAGGTGCTGGATGTTTTGAAAGAGGGCGGCTTAACTGAGAGTGACTATGGTCTTGGTACATTGAGAACAATAAGATATCTCAGGGATTTTGAAAGAGTGATTCTTCGTGAGTTTCTCTGCAGCAGCTTCTGCTGACAGACATACTTTTTTAATAATGAAAATAAATGGCAAAAATCACTATTAATTCTAAATATTTCTTTTCAAAAGCTATCCTTTGCACCAGATCTGCTCAATGAATGGAGAGAGTAGGAAGGTGAAACTAGAGATGTGGAAAGGGAGGGTGACAGGAAGGAACAAGGTACTGGAGTATGTGTGAAGGGCAATGGAAAGAGTTCCAAGAAGGAGAAGGAATTTGGAGGAGATGAATTAGGGGGAAGCTGGGTGATACAATCCAGCTGTGTAATTCTGCTCTGGCAATACAAAAAGCAACTTTTAACTCTGCCCTGTAGTGACACAATAAAGAGGAACACACAGAAGAAATCTATTGTGTCTTTAAAAATCAGTTTAATCTAATCTGGGATTATAAAATACTTCATAGGATCACGAGAGGACACCTGTCATAAGGTTTTTTTGGGTGCCTTAACTGTGTGTTTCCACATGTTTTTCTTAGCATGTTTGGAGTTTTCCTAGGTTTATAATGCTTGGTTTGGGGATAATTACAATATCCCTGTAATGTACTTTAGCCTAAATTACTAATTTGTATTCTCTACCTTAATTCTATTTTAAGGTAATTTTTGTTTGGGAATAGATTTAGAATCTGTTTAAGAACTTTCATTTGTCTTGTAGTCAGACATAAGTTCCATCTGACAGCAGTTCATAGTTGAGCTTAATAGACATAAGGCAAAATTTCAGTGAAATGCTTCTCTTTAACTATTACGTCACCAGTGTAACAGACTAAACCAGATTCAGTGTTTTACTCAGGGACTGCCTAAACTCTGCATGTTATCACGTCTCTTTAGACTATTTCCTCCTGCCTTTCCACTTCTGGATTGATACATGCACTTTCCACAAGGTGGCATTATGTTCATGCTTTCCATGTCATAAGTGAAAAGAACTGAGAAGAATCAATTTTCTAGAGAAATCTTCAAACAGAAAAATATTTTCTACTAATATATGTAAATATATCTACACTGATACACATGTAATGATGCAATAAATAATTAAAATTCTAAATCCACGTGACGTGTTTGTTTAAGATCTATCATCTGTTCATTAACCAGGGCTAGATCAAACTGATTTAAGCCATTGGAACGGTAGAAATACTACCTTTCCAGTGGTGTATATTGTTATACAGCGATCATTTATATCTGTGGCACTTTGCAAGATAGTGGCAGTATGTTATGGTCCGCTCTAAGGAATTGTTTTGCTTTTTTTTTGTTTAGTTGAGACATGGTTTTAGTAACTCATATCTCAAGAACTGCTAGAGTTGAAAATAGAATGCTTTAGAAATTAAGAAGCCAGGATTCAAGCTTTTGATGACATAAAGCACTGGTTTCTCATTCTAGAAGTTTGTGAGATATGAGCAACTAATATGTCAAAATTAATGGAAAGGGGAAAAGGCAAGATAGTTTTGGTACAATATTTCTTAAACTGTTAGAGGTAGAAAAACCTAAGACTAGTTAATCCATGGGGTTGGAGTGAGTCCCTACTCCTCAATAAAGGTACAGTTACCAAACTGCTGCTTTTGATGAGGTATAATTCTGCACTTTCAAGATAGGATGGGTGACCTAAGAGACCTTTTCTATCTCTAACTTATATGATTAAGTTATGTTTCTTTTTCAATTAACTTAATCAACTTTCTTTTCAGAGTCAATACAGATTTGTTTGTGAAGCTATTTTGAAGGTGTATGAAGAAGGATTTGTTAAACCTTTAAAGACATCGCTGCATAAATAAGAGCAAAAGGGCTAGGATCCATATTGAAGTATCCTGTCCTCTGTAATAAACTGGCAGCATTCATTGTGCCATAACTCTGATTGCAGGAAATGGTGTCGGAGAACAATGAAGAATTGAGAAAGGACTTTGAAAACTTCAGCACTGTTGCACTTTATGTTGAAACAAAAATCAATCTCTAAAACTCTATTACTTACATGTGTTTGAAGACTTTATTATTTTCATGCTTTGCTCCGAACAAACCATAAATTGAATGAACTGAGTGTGTTCAGGGTAACTTATGATATCTCATTGTAGTGCCATATACTCCCCTTCTGGTCGAATTGCTACAAACAAGGCTTGGAATTATTTCACTCTGGTATACAACTGCGTCTTTTAAAAACAAAACAAAAATCTACACTAAGCCATGGTCTCTTCCAGTGCTAGATTTATTTACGGTGTACGGATCCTCACTTTTGTTTTTAAAAACATCAGCAATATTGCCAATATTAGATAGACACTGCCTACTGATGCAGCACACTTTGCTCTTCACCCCTATTAGAGACCAGCTGGTTATTAGAGGAAAGCTGGAATCTGTGTTAACCCAGCAGTAGCTGCATAATGTCCACTTACCAGCATCTTGTAAAATATAAACAACATTTCTTTGAACTGATGGCACAACTTATTTCTGTGTCATAACACTGGTGTATTCCAAATCATGTGACTTAACATTACGTAATGGGAACTAGTGCATGCATTGCGTCTTAACCCCTTAAGTGCCTTGAGACTTACCGAGTATGTCTAATGAAAAGGCACTCATATGACCCTATGGGGAAGGTATTATCCTGTCATATTTATTTTAATGGGTTTATATTTTAATACATGGCCCTTGGTGCTTTGAATATGGTACTGCAAGGGGTCACAGAATACCATTCCCTTTTTCCTTATACAAATACCTGCATGCTACTGTGGGTAGCAAATCACACCTACTTAATGTGTGAGCATTGTTTGCTGCTGTGAAATTATATGGAAAACCTGACACATTCCTTCCAATTGGTAACTTATTAGCAGCTGATAATGAAAAGCCAGTAGGTTGTTAGAACTCGTTTTACCCTACCATCGCGAAAATCTGTCTGATTTAATTAGATTATAACTTTTTAATACCACTGATATTTAAGGTTAAACTTACCATCAAGTGTGATTAATTCCTTTCCATTATCTGCTAACCAATTATTTTTCTAAGTCTTCATCTGTTGATTTCAAGCCATGTTCGTACTGGACTTTTTAATTATTATTATTATTATTATTATTATTAAAGTAAGGAATAAAACACTGTCAAATTGTCCCAAAACTTTATTTTACTCTCTTAATGACCCCAGTCATTTTTTCTGTTATCGTTGTATAAAATTAAATTGTTCCATTTTGTGTGCGTTGTTTCTTATTTAAGTCATTAGCATATTTGTAATGAGCAGTTTGTCTGTCTGTTTGATATAGTATCTGAGCTCATTGTAAGCATATGTATATTTTGTCCCTTTTCAATATTTTTTCCAGTTTGGGAGAAGCCAACTGATAAGCAAAGTATCGAGTTTGAAATACAACAAGTAGGGGTTCAGTCACGTTTTTGACTACCTTCAGAAACCTAACTTTACATGCCAATATTTAAAAGGTTTGTTATTTTATTGATTTCCTGAAAATTATCATCTGTTCAGTTTTGTTAATAAGCTATATAAAGTGTAGAATTAAAAGATATAAAGTTCTAGACTGAGAAAGTTTAAATATTGTAAAATTCTTCTATATAATATACTCTCTTCTATGGGCATTTAGAAGAGATTATAGTTATAAATTAAGAAAACAGTGAAAGTGAATTCAGGTCAGTTGAAGTCCTGGTTTATGAATTTGTAAACATCAAGAACCGTGATGCCAAATAGAAGAGATATAGAGTTTTAAATATTTTTTAGAAATAAGAACAACATAATTAATAGTAGATGGGCTGCAGCCCTTATTTACAAAGAAATTCTGCTATGTATATTTCTAGAGTTGACATTCAATTCAATATTATCCCTCCGTGAACAGGTTAATCTTATTTAAAAGTTCAGTGTAAACTGACTGCTCCTGCCAGGTAACTGACAATGTGGCTTGCTTCCTAGAGAAATTGATAGGGAAAGGTAGTAATTTTACCCAAATTTAAATTGAGGATTTATTAATCAGAATGGGCTGCCAAGAACCATCTCACTTCAGTTTATATTCTCCAGTCTGTAGGATCAACATCTATTCCTGCCATACTTGGTGTAATCCTGCTAGGTGTTCAGTACCTCAGGAGGCACTCAGCACCTTGTAGGATTGGAGCCTTTTGGTGCAGTTTCAGAGACTTTACCTTTACATCACTCAGGTAACGAAAAGAGATTAGGGGTATGTGTTTTTATTTTGACACCTGGGATGATGATATAAAGACGTTTTATATGGAAGTGTTGAAAAAATCCATCTCTCCTTGGTAGTCCATTTCTAGTCAATAGGACGTGAAAGATCACAGGATGTTATCTCACACCTACTGAGCATAAATGGTAAAACACCTTTGGATATTAAGCCAAAAGTAGCTGTTCCGATTTTGACGGCCATCCAAAAGACATACTTTTTCTCTGGATTAGAGAGAGATAAAAATAATAATAAACTGGCTTTAATCTTAGTTTTGTTTTAAACTATCTGCAACAAAATTGTTACCCTGTACTGTAGTACTTTGGAAAGTTTTCAAGCTTTGACTTCCATGTGACAGCACTTCGAGCCATAATATTGGCTAGCTCGAAGGCTAATTTATAGGGCTGTCAAGTGATTAAAAAAATTAATTGCGCAATTAATTGCACTCTTAAACACTAATAGAATACCATTTATTTAAATATTATTGGATGTTTTCTACATTTTCAAATATATTGATTTCAATTACAACACAGAATACAAAGTGTATTCGTGCTCGTTTTATATTTTTTTTATTACAACCTAATATAAGTACTATACTGCAATCTCTTTATAATGAAAGTTGAACTTACAAATGTAGAATTATGTACAAACTATAACTGCATTCAAAAACAAAACAATGTAAAACTTTAGAACCTACAAGTCCACTCAGTCCTCCTTCAGCCAGTCGCTCAGACAAACAAGTTTGGTTACAATTTGCAAGAGATAATGCTCCCCATGTCTTCTTTACAATGTCACCTGAAAGTGAGAACAGGCTTCCGTATGGCACTGTTGTAGCTGGCATCGCAAGATATTTACGTGCCAGATGCGCTAAAGATATGTCCCTTCATGCTTCAGTCAGAAGACATGTCCATGTTGACGGGTTCTGCTCGATAACGATCCAAAGAAGAGCGGACTGATGCATGTTCATTTTCATCATCTGATTCAGATGCCACCAGCAGAAGGTTGATTTTCTTTTTTGGTGATTCGGGTTCTATAGTTTCTGCATCTGAGTGTTGCTCTTTCAAGACAGCTGAAAGCATTCTCCACACCTCGTCCCTCTCAGATTTTGGAAGGCACTTCAGATTCTTAAATCTTGGATTGAGTGCTGTATCTATCCTTAGAAATTTCACATTGGTACCTTCTTTGTGTGTTGTCAAATCTGCAGTGCAAATGTTCTTAAAATGAACGTGTGCTGAGTCATCATCCGAGACTGCTATGACATGAAATACATGGCAAAATGTAGGTAAAACAGAACAGGAGACATACAATTCTCCCCCAAGCAGTTCAGTCACTAATTTAATTAACACATTTTTTTTGTAACAAGTATCATCAGCATGGAACCATGTCCTCTGGAATGGTGGCCGAAGCATGAAGTGTCATATCAATGTTTAGCATATCTGGCATGTAAATACCTTCCAACTCCGGCTACAAAAGTGCCATGCGAATGTCTGTTCTCACTTTCAGGTGACTTTGTAAATAAGAAGCAGTCAGCAGTATCTCTTGTAAACAAACTTGTTTGTCTTAGCAATTGGCTGAACAAGAAGTAGGACTGAGTGGACTTCTAGGCTCTAGAGTTTTACATTGTTTTATTTTTGAGTGCAGTTATGTAACAAAATTACATTTGTAAGTTACACTTTCACAATAAAGAGATTGCACTACAGTACTTGTCTGAGGGGAATTAAAAATAGTATTTATTTTGTTTATCACTTTTACAGTGCAAATATTTGTAATAAAAATAATAATATAAACTGAGCACTGTACACTTTGTATTCTGTGTTGTAATAGAAATCAATATATTTGAAAAATGTAGAAAAACATCCAAAAATATTTGCCAATTGAAATGTATTATTCTATTGTTTAACAGTGCAGTTAATCACATTTAATTTTTTTAATCGCGTGAGTTAACTGCAATTAATCGACAGCCCTACTAATTTAACTAAGCACTTAATGTCTAAAAAATTAAATTTTAAAATATACATCTATTATATTAAGATATTTTATGTTCATAGCCAAGTTGTAAGTGAAAATAATGGCATTGCCCTTTTTCATACTCTTACTGAGGGAAGGAGGAATAGAGAATTTATAGCAACATTGTATACTATTGGTATTTTACATATTTAAATATTCTTATGTAAGGTTGCCAAAGCAGTTTGAGTTTGCAAGATCCATTTATACCACAATTGAGTGGAGTATATTATTGACTATTTTTTTGTATTGATTTCAGATAGAGACAAGAACATAAGAGTTCTTAGAAGTCTTCATCTCCATTGACTTAAATTGATTTAGTGTACTAACCAGCTGCAGTGGGGGAAAAAAATCTAAAGTTTCAGTATATTAGCTGAAATTAGGGACATGAGTTTATAGACAAGTGTTAGGTTTTTTTCAAGCTTCCCTAAAGGCACATATATGGTGATAATTAAGACTTTGTTGAGCAGCATTGAAAAGCATCAAAGCCTTATTTGCACCATAAAGCATTAGCTCAAAAAAATAATGTTTCAACCTGTTGTGGTATAAATGGCCTTAAAAATATTTTTCTATGGCTGAAAAAAGTCAAAACTGCTAAATATTTTACTTTGGGTTATGAAGATCTGTATCATTAGCCTCAAAAGAAAAAAAAACTGTGTGTTTCATGCTGTACAAAACATGAATGTATCTTTCAGACATAATGACCTATGCGTGTTTAGTGTTATGACTGTGGGATTTTATGGATAATTATTTTCATACCATTTGTTTAAAATAAAAGTTGGGATGGGAGGGGAAGAAAAGGAAAAAAATGTAAAAAAAATTGTAACACTTCCATGATACTGATGCGGTTTTTTTTAAATCAAGTGGCTTTTGTTGTAAATAACAGCAATATGACAGTTTGTGCCAATGTATAATGTTACAGATTTTTGTTAGTTTGTTTCTTTTTGGCTTCATGATTGAAAACTGCAACTGCCATTTATTATTTTAAGTATCTTTGCTGAAGGGTTTTATTTTAAATGCAGAAATTTGGGGCTCTTGAATTTTTTGAGCATTTGGAGGGAAGGAGCATGATTTTTTGTTTTTGCTAAATATGAAGTAATATACAGGTAACTTTTTATGAAGCATACACAGATGTCAGCCAATCACTCTGAGAAGTAACTTTAGGTAAGCCAGCTAGACATGTTTTATCAGCACTCAGTTATATTGCATTTGGAGGTATTTGGTGTTCAAATAATACAATATTCTTAAGCAATAAAACTTATTATTTTTATGCTCTTTATTCCAAAATATTCTACCCCAGTCACTAGTAACAAAAGTCTTGATTATTCAACCAACTACAGTTAGCACTAGGTCATGTTTCTTCCCAGTTTCCACAAATTACAATTTGAAATTACTGTAATTTACATGTCTCCTTCTGCAACAGCATTTTTTTAGGATAGCCTCTTAGTCATTCTGCCATCCTCTATCATCAAAACATTCAAAAAGCAGTTGAAGAGTCCAAGAGAAGATCTGCTGTGGAACCATGCAACTGGCATCTTCCCATGGAAAGTCAGCAGATAACTTTGCAGAACCCAAAGGAAGGCCAAAATGCGGCTAAACTGCTGCAGTTCCATCATGCAGGGAAACAGAAAATAGAGATGGTCATGCATGAAGATGTTGCAGCCCCCTGCATGCGGTGGAGCAGAATTGCATGGTATTCCAGCTATTACCGTATGTATGAGGCGTGGGAGGTGCTCCGTGGTGAAGGGAAATTTCAAGGGCGTGGGCTGTAGGTCAGCAAACTGTATAGATCCAACATCCACAAACCTCCAGGTAGGGAGTAGGAAATCCAGCCCATGAGTTGTAGGAGAGCTGGCAGACCTGCTCTGCAGGTGCCCCATGCCTTGGTTCTGGGGAGGATTCTGGTCTCATTCAAATTTGGCTTATTCAAAACTTTGTATAAGTGACAGGAATTTTATTCCCTAAAGTCACCGGTGACCAAACATTTATAATCTCACATGCATCACAAATTCCAGGTCGCTGGTTTGCTATGCATTATACTGCATCAGAACAGTGATGTTGGCTTATCTGTGGCTTGCTAATTCCAGTACCCAACTTTCCTTTTAAACACTTAAAACCATTCTTTTAAAATAGAAAATCTTTTTAAACAGTATAGGAGTGTTTTTATTTTTTTCCCATTGCACGTGCTGTAGATCGGGGTAGGCAACCTATGGCACACTGATTTTCAGTATCGGGGTAGCCGTGTTAGTGTGTATCTACAAAAACAACAAGGAGTCTGGTGGCACCTTAAAGACTAACAGATTTATTTGGGCATAAGCTTTCGTGGGTAAAAACCTCACGAAATGATGCATCCGAAGAAGTGAGGTTTTTACCCACGAAAGCTTATGCCCAAATAAATCTGATTTTCAGTGGCACTCACACTGCCCGGCGGGGGGGCTCTGCATTTTAATTTAACTTTAAATTAAGCTTCTTAAACTTTTTAAAAACCTTATTTACTTTACATACAACAATAGTTTAGTTATATATTATAGACTTATAGAAAGAGACCTTCTAAAAACGTTACTGGCACGCAAAACTTTAAATCAGAGTGAATACATGAAGACTCAGCACAGCACTTCTGAAAGGTTGCCGACCCCTGCTGTAGATCATTGCTGGGGTCCAATGCCAAAATTCAATAAACATATCCACTGTGTAAAGGAGCATCTCATTTCATTTGTTGAAATTGCAAAGATAAGTATATTAATGGTAATAGGGAAGGTGCTAGGAGAGGAAAGTGATTTATTTGCTTTAATAAACTTATTTTATCCTATCTATTGTCGCACTATAGTTACAAACCAAAGCTGAAATTGTTGGGTTATCAGCCTGCAGAGGAGAGGTGTCTAGTTAGTAAAACATGTCAAATTCACCCCTATGCAGAGCTGGCACAGATGTATGCACCACTTCAGAGGACTTTTCCAACATAAGGGTTTAATGGGTGCATAGGCCTTAAGCTGACCCTTTGCAGGTTGGTGAATTTCACTCGTGATTTGAGTTGAGAGAAATTGGAGAGGAATGAATCATTACGTTCTTTTAAAAACATTACTCGTGGATATGTTGATGCTTCATCACCTTAAAATCAAATGTTCTGGTTATTTGCTTTTTTGGGCTAGATGTTGAAAGAACACAAAATAACCAAAATGCATCATTCTTGTATTCCTCAGCATTAGTTCTTGCTTCACAGACCTTGGCTGACAACTTTTGTTTGTTGCATTATTTCATATTTAGCAAGTTTTCATATTTTAAGGTCCTTTTTTTCTAAGTTTCTTGAATTTCAAATCGCACTTTATCTCATGCTTTTACTACTGACTTAACTATTGGACAAAATAAATTGTTATGGGCTTGGCGAGAGATGCTTAACTGATTTCTGTACAGAGTTGATTTGGATCGCACCCTGGTACAAATGCTTTACAGTTTTCTAACCGGTTTTGGCTTACTTCATGTGTCCCTGACACTATCAAATAATAAGTCTTGACAATTTTTAATCTCCGTTTTACTGTGTTATAATCATTTAAAGTCTGGTACTAAAAACAAGGTGCAAACATAAACTGCAGGGTACTCTTGAATTCATCTCTGTGTTCTCTCAGCTAGCTACAAATAAGCTATGTTTACTGTAAGTATTTCTGCTTAGCATTATTTTAACATTAGGTAAATAACCTGAAAATCAGGTAATTCTTTTTTGTACTTGTGTTATAACTTATTTTGAGTTTTGATAACTAAAGATAAGTAGATAATGCACAATAGTATTTTAAAAGTTGTAACCCTTTTACTCCTAGGCAGAGTCTTGAAACATGAGTGAAGGGATTAACACAGTTTACATTAAGCTGTTTTGTTCTCTGTTTATTAATTAGAATATATCCAAAACTAGCCCAGTGCAATGATCTCAGTATATTAGGGCTCCACAGTAACAATCCATAACATCATCTTAACAAATAAGAGAAACTAGACTTTAATTTCCTATTATGTAGATGTAACTTTATTTCAGGTAGTTCATTTATCAGTGATCTAGTTTTAACTAGTGAATTTGGCAAAGCTATGCTAATGTGTTTTTCTGTAACGGGTGCTATACTATATGTGAAAATACAAAGGGGGAAAATCTTGTCTGGATCATATTCACAATCATTGGTGGCAGTATTTATTTGCAAGTCACTTATGGGTAATACGTTTGCATTTTCTGCTGCAGCTTTGCATATGTCTGATTTCAATTGGGTTTCATACTGCTCAATGATTGACTATGAATGTGTAAGTAGATCATCCCCCAAGGTTGAATAGCTCCATTGTTATTTAGCCCAATTCTATTAAAATCTTTGTTAATGTTAAAATATGCTCTTCCCATAAGTAGATTTTTGCCTATGAATTTGTACAATCGCGCATCAGATAAACCTATTCAGAAAACACATCGTCTAGGTTGCTCAGTTGAAAAATAAACTTGAATTTGGTCAACACTGGACAATGTGAAAATAAATTCAGCTTTTGTCACTGCAGCTACTGTATACTTTAAAGAGCCTTATGTGTCCTCATTCTGGTAAAATGAAAGTTCTTACCATTAATATGATACACTAACATTCTACAGAATACCAGCAGCTCCCAAGATAAATATGCTAGTTAACATTTAAGAAGTCTTGTTTTAGTCTTAAGAACAATTTCATTCTATTATGTGAAATAAATGCTGTTATACATATTTTGTGGATATATTTAATTTCAATTGGCAAATGGTTGTCTAGGTACAAACTTGAAAAATATATAGTTTAATTGTTTAATTGCAAAATAAAGATGTGCTTTAGTAATTTAAAGTTTAATTTTTGGGAGATTTTTTATCTGCTGTACACATGGTTTTGTCATGCCATTCCTGCATAAACTCTGTGGTTTTAACACTATACAGTATTATTATAACTACAGTTCTGCTTTACTGTAGGTGAGGGTTTTTGTGTGTGTGAACTGAATGCTAGTAAAAGATGCTAAATTAACGAGTGAAGTTTTCTGTCTATAGAACAAGTAGGATATTAGCTGTGGAGGCACAAGTTTCTTCCATGCTTTCCTGACAGTGTATCTCAGCTTTACACTAGAGAGAACCACACCTCTGCCATTATCAATCCTTTATATACAGTTATATAAAGGATTGTATTTTTCAGAATAAAACAGTCAGTGCTCCATCGAGTTTATAGCCTGATAGACAAAATTTGGGTGGGTGTAGAAATTATTGATGGGAAGAATGGCAGTTCCTGATAGAAGTTTGTGATGAAGTGGACAAAAAGTGGGAGAATGTTCCAGGCAAATTGGTCGATACGAATGAAGGTGCAAAGCCAAGAGCAAGTGAAAAAGATGAAAGGATCTATAACAGGAAAGGACTGGGAGGAGTCTACTGAGCAGGAGAATGGACTAGGGAAAAATGAGAACAGCACTGTAGCACGGTGAGATGGATGTAGGGAAGTTGAAGCTGGATCTGATGTAGTAGAAGAAACACTGCTGAAGGCATTCAATGAAGTGGGGAGTGGCAAGAGATAATTTTAAATAGCAATATTTTGTTTAAACTGGAATAGGGAGAGATGAGTGAGAAGGCTGGATAGGTAGGAGGAAGAGTAATCACAGTTGAACTCTTGGGCAAAGGGTTTGAGCATTGAATATAGTGAGGAAAGCAGATTTTAATTGTATGTGAGAGTAATAAGTGTCATGAGTTAGCAAGAGGCTGGATATGGGAGAGGAGAGAATTTAGATGTCACTGATGTTACAAGACTGGAAGATGAGAACAGTAGCATTGTCAGTGGTGATGGAGAATGGACATTATGAGAGGGATTAGGTGGAAAGGCATTCAGTCTTGGGAGCAACTGAATGGGGCCTGGTGGTAGGAGGTCATTGTCCATAATGCTTTAATCTTTGTCTTCTGTGAGATATGGCATACCAGTGAGTGCAAATACAGTGGCAGTTGTGTCGCGTGTACATCTGTCCACTAGGAAGTGAGCTGAAAGCATTGTGTTTTTGCAAAGATCATGCATCAACTGCTCTGCACTTATGATCTGGGAACTGCAAAGAAAAGTGAAGTTGATTAGTTTCTAAATGTATTCGGTTTCCCCTTTTCCTCCAGTAGCAAGTTTTCAAAATGTGCATGTATTTCCTGATAGTGTACTGTGAGCAGGCAGACATCCCTTTCACTCAGTACAGAAAGCATAAACTAAATTAGCATCCAGAACGCATCCCCTTTCTGGGATTTGCCTTCATTGCTTAAATAACAAGATATAAACCTCAATCTAAGCTTCCTCCTGTGCTTGCTTTGTTCCTAGGGTTTCCACCTGAAGGACCCTTCTGTCCTAGCCTCTAGCTCCCTGTCTCCAGAGAGACATGCCCCCAAAACGTATCCTAGTTGGTATCAACAAGACACTGTGTCTCATCAGAAATTACTTTGCAACTTTATACATTTTTCTAGCAACTGACATGAAGACAACTCAACAGAAGAGCTTTGTTTTGGGTGATGTTCCTATGTATATTCCATTGTGGGTGCACGTGTTCCATGCACCTAAGACCAGAAGATTCTTGCTAGCAGTGTCCGTTGGCCTGTGCCTGCACCCCTCTCCTCCTCATGCTCCAGATTAAAGGCATACTGGGCAGTGTAGACCAACCAGCTCTCCATTTCTTTTTTACCACCTATGGTCTGAGATGGAACTTCCTCAGGGTCCACAGCGCTGGCATAGCTTCTTCTGTGTCTAACTGTAATTATTTATAAACAGTTTTTAGATCGTTTTTTATAGTTAAGTATAGTTTTGAGGAGTCAGGGCCAGGGGGTGGGGAGCCTTCCCGTACCTCCGTATGAGGTGATCAGTATGTCTAAGATCCCAGGATTCAAGAACTGCATCTCCTGCTCTCTGGCCTTCCTGGTCGACGACAACCACCTCTACTCACATCCCATTGAAGTGTGGCACTTGCAATCCTTCTCTAGATCAAAATCTCCTGAACCTGCGCCATCAATGGGTACTTCAAGGCTTGTGCGGCCCGGTCCTCAGCAACCTCCTTGGTATGACCAATCCTTAATTCCTCCCTCGCTTCCTTATGAACATCCACTGGCCATATTGGTACCCTTGGGCTGTATACTGCCAACAGTTTTCCACAGTACCTAGTGCTCTCAGGGAATGCCATGGAGAGCACTCCCAGATCCCCTCTGTTCCCCCACAGCAATTTCCATTGCAAGAGGAGCAAGAAACAAGGCTTCTCCTCAGATGAATATTTCATCATCCTCTCTGAATGAAATGATTGTCCCTTCCTTCTACTGTTAGATTATGTCAAACAATTTCAGAAGTTGATGAAAAGGGCAGCAGACACTCTTCAAATACTGTTAGAAGAAGTCCAAGAGACTCTGCATGAGTTCTTGATTGTTCTTCATGCACCATCTTCCGCATAGGTGGCCCTTTCTATAAATGAGGTGGTGTTAGAACCTGCCAAGACAATTTGGCAGACTCCTGCCACTGATCCCCATCCCCCAACAGCTAAGAGAGCAGATTAAAAAGTATGTTCTGGCTAAGGACTCAGAATTTTTATTTTCCCATCCAGCCCCTAACTCCTTGGTCATGGATTCAGTAAACGAATGCAACAGGCAATACCATTCCAAGGTTACGCAGTTTGATAAGGACTTTTGGTCCCTTGATCTCGTTGGACATAAAAGTTACTCGCCTGCCACCCTGCAATTCAGAATTGCTGATCACATGGCGATTCTTGCAGAAGAACAACTGCATTAACTGTTCAAATTTTCATTTATTTAATATCTCCCTCAAAAGCATAGGGAGCAATTTTAGGCCCTCATTGCAGAGGGACAGCTTCTAGTGAGGACAGCTTTACAAGCTTCTCTCAATGCAGCTGACACTCCATCTCCACAGCTGTGGTCATGCATTAAGTCTCATGGTTGCAGGACTCTGGTGAAATCCAAAACACCACAGAGAACCTCCCCTTTGGTGGTCTTAAATTATTCAACAAGTCCACAGATGAGTCCCTGCATTCTCTGAAGGATTCCAGGGTGACCATTCACTAGGCATAGATAGGCCTGCAAACGAGAAGGTTTAGTCAGTCTCAGCCAGCTCATAAATCCTGATCAGCTGTTTCCCAGGTACCAGAGGTGTTGGAGTCACTTAAAAAGAAATTCATAATGCAGAGGGCAAACTATTGCAACCGTTGCACCTGGATTTGACACAGCAGGTATCTACAAAGCGTTCATGTTGATGCCTTAGTTGAGGGCCTCAAGCACCCCCATGACCTGAATCTGATGCTGTGCCATCCTTCCCCATCCTCCCTCCCACCTTTTGGGGATCATCTCTTCCATTTCTGCAACATGTAGGAGCAGATTACCTCTGACAGATGGTTTTTGAGGTTATAACATTGGGCTATTCCATCCATTTTCACTCTATACTCCCGCATCCCTTTTCAGGGATCCATCTCACAAACCTCTCCAGAGATGAGAGGTTTTCTCCCTCATCCACATAGGAGCTGTGGAATCAGTCCCCAGTGAGTACAGAGGAAAGGGATTTTATTCCAAGTACTTTCTGGTTCCCCAAAACAAGGGTGGATGGAGGCCAATACTAGATTTCAGGATGCTGAATACCTTTGTCAGGGTGCAGAGGTTCAAGATAGTAACACTGTAGCTATCATTCCATCCCTGGATCCAGAGGACTACTTGACCTTCAGGACATGTGCTTTGATGTCACAATATACCCCATCACAAGAGATTCCTATGCTTTGTTATAAGTCAGGACCACTTGTCAGTATCGAATCCTCCCTTTCAGACTCTCTACTGCCCTCAGAGTATTTACCTATTTACTTCTCAAGCGTGTGGCAACGTGTACCTTTGTCACACTATACACCCACTATACCACTACTTTGTTCCCAAAACTGGCTCAGGGAGAGTTTATGCCCCCAACAGAGACACTCTGAACAAGTTGCTCTCCATCCCCAGCCATGTACCTGTCTCCCTCAACTGGTGAAATAATCTAGACAAGGTGTGCTTAGGAGTTCCCTCTAACCCCTCCCTCCCACTGTCACAATAGTTTTGGATGCATCCCTCCTAAGGTGGGGAGCCCATTTACAGTACTACACTTATCCAGGGCAGATGGTCTGCCCAGGATTCTACCATTCGTATCAACATTCTGGAGCGCAGAGCGGTAAGATAAGTTTGCCAGCACTTCCTTTCCATGATAGGTCAGGCCGTCTGTATAATGAATGACAATAGTGCCTGCTACGTACTACATAAATCGACAAGGGAGAATGAGATCCCAGTTCCTCAGCTCAAAGACAGTCAGGTGATATATGGAACTGGGGAGAAGCCCACCACAGCAGACTATCACTGAATCAACAAGAGGTGATGCAATTTTAGACTAGGTTTTGGTAAGTAGTAAGGACATCACAGAATAGATAGTTGTAGGAAATTACCTTGGATCGAGTGATTAAATTAAGTGGAAGGATAATCAAAGCACAAGGACTTAAATGTGGAAGATGCTTGGAATTTCTTTAAACGACTATACCAAAAACTATCTGAAGTTTGCACCCCAAGCAAGAGGAAAAACTTGTAGGGAAAGGCTCCAGGTCCAGCTGAATGAATAATATAGGAAATGGAAAAAGGGATTGATCACAAAGAAAGCTACCTTGTGGAGGTTAGAAAATATAGGAATAAAGTGAGAATTGCTAAAAGTCAAGCTGAATTAGCTCTTGCCAAGGAAATTATAATAAATAAGAGGGTTTTTTTAAAGAGAGATAAAGAGAAAATAAGGAAGGATGAGGTTGGGCCACTGTGCAGTGTGGATGGGAAGGAAATGAAAGATAATCTAGGTGTGGCCCAAAAACTAAATGAATACTTTGCCTTGGTGTTCACTAAGGATGATCATATGGAACGTGCATGAAAGCAAAAGAGGTGATGGAAATAAATGTCTAGACATGGAAATTGCCTCATCTGAGGTGCAAGAAAAACTTAGAGCTTAATGCACTCTAATCAGGGGAATTGGATAATTTCCCAGGGTCTAATCTTAAGAATTTCTGCTACAAACTGGGGACTCATCAGTTGGAAGTGACAGAGGAGAGAGACTTGGGTGTGTGGGTTGATCACAAGATGACTATGCCACCAATGTGATTCGGCTAAGTAAAAGACAAATGTGATTCTAGGATGTATCAGGTGATGCATTTCCCTTAGGGGTAAAGAAGTATTATTGCCACTGTATAAGGCACTGGTAAAACCTAATTTGGAATACTATGTTCAATTCAGATCACCCATGTTTAAAAAAAATATTCATTTAAACTGGAAAAGGCGCAAAGAAGAGCTACTAGGATGATCGGGGAATGGAGGGCCTTAGGAGACTGGAAGAACTAGGTTTGTTTAGTAGCCAAAAAAAAAAGGCTGAGAAGGGGTATGATTGCTGTCTATAAATACATCAGGAAGGATGATGAGCTATTTCAGCTGAAGGACAATGTTGGCGCAAGAACAAATGGATATAAACTGGCCATGAACAAATTCAGGTTGGAAATTAGAAGAAGGTTGTATGACTGGGTTGTTTGTGATGGTAGCAGGCAGGGCTCAGCCACCCTGGGGCCCACTTCTGGTTTGTGTCTTACAGTCCTAAAAGCTTATGCTTCGAGGTTTCAGCTGGCCACTGGCAGGAGTTAGGAAACAATTTTCCCCCCTGCCAATGTATTGTGGTTTTGTTTTTGTTTTTAATGTCCTTCCTCTGAAGCATGGGGGGTGGCCACCACAGGACATGGGACATTAGATGGGATGGGCCAGGGCTGTGACATGGCACCAAGTATTCTCCCTCTCAGGTGCTTGGCTGGCTGGTTCTTGTTTACGTGCTCAGGATCTAACTGATCGTCATAATGTGGGGTCAGATTGGCAGTGAACTTGTATTTTTTTTGGCCTTCCTCAGCAGCATGTGGGTATTGGTCACTTGCCAAGGTATATCTGGATATATATTGTTTAATCATTTCCCTACCATTGCAGGGGCCTCAGGCACTGGTGCACCTTGGTCCCACCTATTCTCTGTGGCACATAAAAATCTAGTTTCCTTGGGGGCTGAAATACTTTGGTTCAATTTCAGTTGGGGTTAGCGGGTGAGTACTGTGTGGTGATCGTGGCCTGTGACCTCCAGGAGGTCAGACTAGATGATCTGGTGGCCCCTTCTGCTTTGAACTCTGTGAATCTGAACAGTTTATTTGCATGGTCTTCAAAACACCATAGCTGACGCCTCCATGGACAATTCACTCAGGATAATGAGTTGGGATCTCAGCACATCCACAGGCACGTAGATATTCATTACTTGGGGTTTTCTGTACATAAACCTTTTGGCCACCACTGCCAAGAGAAATGTGCAAAATTCTGCTTAAGGGACGCCTCAGGCGCCATTCCCTTGGGGATGCCTTTTTTCCTTTCCTGGATAAAATGTTTGCTGTATGCCTTCTCTTCAATGCTGCTAATCCTCAACAAAACCAGATGGGACAAAACTACAATAATCTTGATTGCGCCAACCTCGCCGAGACAGGTGTGATTTCCATATCTGCCTTGCCTTTCCTTCTGGCAGGCCAGCAATCTCCTGCTGACTCCCAGCCTCCTTCTTCAGGACTCGGGAAACATTTGTCACCTCAGCCTGAACACTCTCTGGCTCAAGGCGTGGTACCTAAATGGCTCTCGGGTTAGAATTCTCCTGTTCTTCTTTGCGTATATGTCCCTATGAGTGCTCCACTGAAGGATGTGCAGTGCCTGTGAACTTTTGATGAAGGCTGTAAAGCAGTGTCCATTGGTCCATGCCTGCGCAGAGCAGCAATTTGTGCTCCCATATGAGGGCATATAAGGAGGCATGGGCATGCTGCCACTCAGTTCCTTCTTAACTACCTGATGCTTGAGATGGAGCATTTGGTTTCTGCTGTTCTACAGTTTCCTGCCTTTTCTTGCTTACTGTGAATTTTTTCCCTCGTTTTATGGAGTGATGTGTTAAAGGGACATTTGTTCATTGGACCTTCCCACCACAAGGTGGGAAACTGAGGCACGGGGCACTGTAGGGTCTGGATTTTGCTTATGGCTACATGCTTTTGAACGTGGTTTTGGTCTTTTCCCAAACTAATGCTTGGTTCCTTTTCCCTTTTATTAAAAGTTATCTTTTGTTATACACAGACAGAGGCCTGGTCCAAACTGAAAGTACAGACAGGTCGCAGGCAATAAATGAAAATTCACGGAAGCCCATGGTATGATGGGGATGACTGAAGTCCATGCGTGGGCGGGGGGGGGGAGAGAAGAGAGGAGGGAGTTCAGCACCCACCGCTGAGGCAGCTCAGAGCTCTGGGGTCCCCCAGCCGCTTGCGGCGGCTCTGGGGTCCTCCCATGGCAGCTTGGGGCTCTGGGGTCCCCCCGCCACCCACAGTGGCTCGGAGCTCTAGGTTCCCCCCATCCCCTGTTGCCCATGGTGGCTGACAGCTCTGAGTGCCCCCCGAAATCTGCTGAAGCGGAAAATGTCACAGAGGTCACTGAAAGTCACAGAATCTGTGACTTCCATGACCTCCTTGACATAATCTTATCCTTAAACGTAAGTCTTTCCTAAAATGGTCAGCCAGTGTTTAAAGTCGTTTGAACTGGAGGGGGCGCTATCATGAGAGCAGCAGAGGAGGAGGGAGAACTGCTTACCTAGATAGGGGGAGGAGGGAAGATGTGCCCCACCCATCCCCCTATCAGTGTTGCTATCTTCTGTGAGACATAAATATGTGACAAGTATCAGAGGGGTAGCCGTGTTAGTCTGGATCTGTAAAAAGCAACAAAAAGTCCTGTGGCACCTTAAAGACTAACAGATGTATTGGAGCATAAGCTTTCGTGGGTGAATGCCCACTTTGTCAGACGCAACATAAATATGTGAGAATCTCAGCTTTCATTTTATTTTCTTTAAACTAAGTGTCTAAACCCCCGGGTAGAGGGGAAAAAAACTTGAACATGTGACCGGGGTGAATCTTAAAGACTCAAGAAGCAGAAGGTAAGATAAAACATTCTTTCTTTTTTTTTTTTTTTTTTTTAAATCTCATGGTTATTGGAGCCTGACGCATAGTTTTTGAATGGCTGGGGTTGGCAGTGCTGCGTACCGTCACTCCTGTAATCACTGTTTAACCGAGCCTGGAGAACTTTGTTCAGGCTGCTCCTGTGCCTTTGCTAGTTAGAGGGGTAGGATCAGTGGTGAGTTTCACTATCATTGCCACCAGGGTGGGCGGGGGGGGGGGAGGGAGGTGCACTGGAGAGGTTCCATGATGTCAACTGTAAAAGTGTCTTAATTAGGCTTCAGAGTTAACAGGAGCCTAAAGTAGGGGGAGCACCTCCCCCTCACAGACTTTGGTTGCAAGTGTGGGGCGTGGCCCAGGGGGAGGGGTCCTTCACTTAAAGGGGAGTTTCCCCTGCTCCTCCAGCCTCCCTCCCCAGCCCCACTGGAACTGCTCCTGCCTCTCTGTGGTGACTCGGGCTGGTGGCACTGTCCTGCTTGGAGCGGCCCTTTTAAGAGGAGCAGGTACCACAGGGCTCCTTAAAGTCAGTGCTGTTGGTCGGAGCGTGGGTATAGGTAACAGGACCTGTTACCTATACCTGCGCTCCTATCAACAGCACTGACCTTTAAGGGGCCCTGTGGCGGGTGGCACTGCCCCTTTAAGGGGAGGTGGGTCTCTGTGGGTCCTGTGGTGCGTGGCACTGCCCCTTTAACGGGAGCTGTTCTCTGTGGGTGCTCTGGGGGGGTGGCACTGCCCCTTTAAGGGGAGGTGGGTCTCTGTGGGTCCTGTGGCGCGTAGCACTGCCCCTTTAAGGGGAGGTGGCTCTCTGTGGGTCCTGTGGCGC